>NC_134831.1:133155850-133530592 GCF_004210375.1 Tachypleus tridentatus | reverse complement strand
ATAGTATTGAGTAGATTACTGTCTATAAGATTAAATATATCCAGTCATAGTATTGAGTAGATTACTATTTATAATAAATATCAGTCATAGTATTGAGTAGATTACTGTCTATAATAAATATCAGTCATAGTATTGAGTAGATTACTCTCTATAATAAATATCAGTCATAGTATTGAGTAGGTTACTATCTATAATAAATATCAGTCATAGTATTGAGTAGGGTTACTATCTATAATAAATATCAGTCATAGTATTGAGTAGATTACTATTTATAATAAATATCAGTCATAGTATTGAGTAGATTACTATCTATAAATATCAGTCATAGTATTGAGTAGATTACTATTTATAATAAATATCAGTCATAGATAGTATTTTTGATTACTATCTATAATAAATATCAGTCATAGTATTGAGTAGGTTACTAATCTATATCAGTCATAGTATTGAGTATTACTGTCTATAATAGTCATATATTGAGTAGATTACTGTCTTATAATAAATATCAGTCATAAGTATTGAGTAGGTTACTATCTATAATAAATATCAGTCATAGTATTGAGTAGTATTACTATCTATAATAAATATCAGTCATAGTATTGAGTAGGTTACTATCTATAATAAATATCAGTCATAGTATTGAGTAGATTACTATCTATAATAAATATTAGTCATAGTATTGAGTAGATTACTATTTATAATAAATATCAGTCATAGTATTGAGTAGGTTACTCTTTATATAATAAATATCAGATAGTATTGAGTAGGTTACTATCTATAATAAATATCAGTCATAGTATTGAGTAGATTACTATCTATAATAAATATCAGTCATAGTATTGAGTAGATTACTATCTATAATAAATATCAGTCATAGTATTGAGTAGATTACTATCTATAATAAATATCAGTCATAGTATTGAGTAGATTACTATTTATAATAAATATCAGTCATAGTATTGAGTAGATTACTATTTATAATAAATATCAGTCATAGTATTGAGTAGATTACTATCTATAATAAATATCATGAGTATTGAATAGATTACTATTTATAATAAATAGTAGTCATAGTAGATTACTATCTATAATAAATATCAGTCATAGTATTGAGTTACTATCTATAATAAATATCAGTCATAGTATTGAGTAGGTTACTATATAATAAATATCAGTCATAGTATTGAGTAGATTACTGTTTATAATAAATATCAGTCATAGTATTGAATATCATAATCATATCAGTCAGTATTGAGTAGATTACTCTCTATAATAAATATCAGTCATAGTATTGAGTAGATTACTATCTATAAATATCAGTCATGGTATTGAGTAGGTGATTACTATCTATATTGAGTAGGTTACTATCTATAATAAATATCAGTCATAGTATTGAGTAGATTACTATCTATAATAAATATCAGTCATAGTATTGAGTAGATTACTGTCTATAATAAATATCAGTCATAGTATTGAGTAGATTACTATCTATAATAAATATCAGTCATAGTATTGAGTAGATTACTGTCTATAATAAATATCAGTCATGGTATTGAGTAGATTACTATCTATAAATAAATATCAGTCATAGTATTGAGATAGATTACTATCTATAATAAATATTAGTCATAGTATTGAGTATTGGTAGATTACTATCTATAATAAATATCAGTCATAGTATTGAGTAGATTACTATCTATAATAAATATCAGTCATAGTATTGAGTAGATTACTATCTATAATAAATATCAATCATAGTATTGAGTAGATTACTATTTATAATAAATATCAGTCATAGTATTGAGTAGATTACTATCTATAATAAATATCAGTCATAGTATTGAGTAGATTACTATCTATAATAAATATCAGTCATGGTATTGAGTAGATTACTGTCTATAATAAATATCAGTCATAGTATTGAGGTAGATTACTATTTATAATAAATATCAGTCATAGTATTGATAGTAGGTTTCTATCTATAATAAATATCAGTCATAGTATTGAGTAGATTACTATCTATAATAAATATCAGTCATAGTATTGAGTAGGTTACTATCTATAATAAATATCAGTCATAGGTATTGAGTAGATTACTATCTATAATAAATATCAGTCATAGTATTGAGTATGGTTACTATCTATAATAAATATCAGTCATAGTATTGAGTAGATTACTATCTATAATAAATATGAGTCATAGTATTGAGTAGATTACTATCTATAATAAATATCAGTATAGTATTGAATATAATAAATATCAGTCATAGTATTGAGTAGATTACTATCTATAATAAATATCAGTCATAGTATTGAGTAGATTACTATCTATAATAAATATCAGTCATAGTATTGAGTAGTTACTGTCTATAATAAATATCAGTCATAGTATTCAGTAGATTACTATATAATAAATATCAGTCATAGTATTGAGTAGGTTACTATCTATAATAAATATCAGTCATAGTATTGAGTAGGTTACTATCTATAATAAATATCAGTCATAGTATTGAGTAGATTACTCTCAGTCATAGTATTGAGTAGATTACTATCTATAATAAATATCAGTCATAGTATTGAGATACTGTTACTAAATATCAGTCATAGTATTGAGTAGATAAATATCATCAGTCATTCGTATTGAGTAGATTACTATGTATAATAAATATTAGTCATAGTAGAGTAGATTACTATCTATAATAAATATCAGTCATAGTATTGATTAGATTACTATCTATAATAAATATCAGTCATATTGGTAGATTACTAGTAGATATGAGTACTATTTATAATAAATATCAGTCATAGTATTGAGTAGATTACTATCTATAATAAATATCAGTCATTACTATCATACATAAATATCGAGTCATAGTATTGAGTAGATTATCTATAATAAATATCAGTCATAGTATTGAGTAGATTACTGTCTATAATAAATATCAGTCATAATATTGAGTAGTATTGACTATCTATAAATATCAGTCATAGTATTGAGTAAATTACTATCTATAATAAATATCAGTAGATTACTATCTATAATAAATATCAGTCATAGTATTGAGTAGATTACTATCTATAATAAATATCAGTCATAGTATTGAGTAGATTACTATCTATAATAAATATCAGTCATAGTATTGAGTAGATTACTATCGTTACTATCTATAATAAATATCAGTCATATAGTATTGAATAGATTACTATCTATAATAAATATCAATAAATATCAGTCATAGTATTGAGTAGATTACTGTCTATAATAATATCAGTCATAGTATTGAGTAGGTTACTTATATAATAAATATCAGTCATAGTATTGAGTAGATTACTGTATAATAAATATCAGTCATAATATTGAGTATAGATTACTTTATCTATAATAAAAATATCAGTCATAGTATTGAGTAGACTTACTCATCTATAATAAATATCAAATAGGATCATAGTATTGAGTAGATTACTATCAGTATAATAAATATCAGTCATAGTATTGAGTAGATTACTATTTATAATAAATATCAGTCATAGTATTGGTAGATTACTTTCTCTATAATAAATATCAGTCATAGTATTGAGTAGATTACTGTCGATATAAATATCAGTCATAGTATTGAGTAGATTATATCTATAATAAATATCAGTCATAGTATTGAGTATATTACTATAATAAATATCAGTCATAGTATTGATTAATATTAGTCATAGTATATTACTATCTAATAATAAATAGTTACTATCATAGTATTGAGTAGATTACTATCTATAATAAATATCAGTCATAGTATTGAGTAGATTACTATCTATAATAAATATCAGTCATAGTATTGAGTAGATTACTATCTAATAAATAAATAGATTACTATCTATAATAAATATTAGTCATTGAGTAGATTACTGTCTATAATAAATATCAGTCATAGTATTGAGTAGATTACTATCTATAATAAATATCAGTCATAGTTATTGAGTAGGTTATTACTATCTATAATAAATATCAGTCATAGTATATAGATTACTATCGATAATAAATATAGTCATAGTATTGAGTTACTATCAGTTAGTGGTGATTGGATTACTATAATAAATATCAGTCATTGTATTGAGTAGATTACTGTACTCATAGGTAAGTATCAGTCATAGTATAAATATCAGTAATAAATATCAGTCATAGTATTGAGTAGGTTACTATCAGTCATAGTATTGAGTAACTATCAGTCATAGTATTGAATAGATTACTATCTATAATAAATATTGAGTCATAGTATTGAGTAGATTACTATCTTATAATAAATATCAGTCATAGTATTGAGTAGGTTACTCTATCTATAATAAATATCAGTCATAGTATTGAGTAGATTACTATCTATAATAAATATCAGTCATAGTATTGAGTAGATTACTATCTATAATAAATATCAGTCATAGTATTGTAGATTGATAATAAATATCAGTAGTATTGAGTAGATTACTATTTATAATAAATATTAAATAGTATTGAGATTACTATCTATAATAAATATGAGTCATAGTATTGAGTAGATTACTGTCTATAATAAATATCAGTCATAGTATTGAGTAGATTACTATCTATAATAAATATCAGTCATAGTATTGAGTAGATTACTATCTATAATAAATATCAGTCATAGTATTGAGTAGGTTACTATCTATAATAAATATCAGTCATAGTATTGAGTAAATATCAGTCATAGTATTGAGTAGGTTACTGGATTATATAAATATTAATAGTATTGATTAGTCATCTAGTATTGAGTAGGTTATTACTCATAGTATTGAGTAGGTTAATAAATAAATATCAGTCATAGTATTGAGTAGATTACTATTTATAATAAATATCAGTCATAATAAATTGATAGTAGATTACTATTTATAATAAATATCAGTCATAATATTGAGTAGATTACTGTATAATAAATATCAGTCATAGTATTGAGTAGGTTACTATCTAATAAATAATAAATTTCAGTCATAGTGTTGAGTAGATTACTATCTATAATAAATATCAGTCATAGTATTGAGTAGATTACTCTTTATAATAAATATCAGTCATAGTATTGAGTAGGTTACTATCTATAATAAATATCAGTCATAGTATTGAGTAGATTACTGTCTATAATAAATATCAGTCATAGTATTGAGTAGATTACTCTCTATAATAAATATCAGTCATGGTATTGAGTAGGTTACTATTTATAATAAATATTGGTCATAGTATTGAGTAGATTACTCTCTATAATAAATATCAGTCATAGTATTGAGTAGATTACTGTCTATAATAAATATCAGTCATAGTATTGAGTAGATTACTATTTATAATAAATATTAGTCATAGTAGGTTATTGAATAAATATCAGTAGATTACTATCTATAATAAATATCAGTCATAGTAGTATTGAGTAGATTATTACAATCTATAATAAATATCAGTCATAGTATTGAGTAGATTACTCTATAATAAATATCAGTCATATAATAAATATCAGTCATAGTATTGAGTAGATTACTCTCTATAATAAATATCAGTAATAGATTACTCTATTGTCAGTAGATTACTCTATATTAAATATCATTAAATATGAATCATAGTATAGTATTGAGTAGTAGATTACTATCTATAATAAATATCAGTCATTATTGAGTAGATTACCAGTATATTGAGTATCAGTACTTCTATAGTAGGTTACTGAATATCAGTCATAGTATTGAGTAGATTACTCTTTATAATAAATATCAGTCATAGTATTGAGTATGTTACTCTCTATAATAAATATCAGTCATAGTATTGAGTAGATTACTATCTATAATAAATATCAGTCATAGTATTGAGTAGTTATTCTCTATAATAAATATCAGTCATGGTATTGAGTATGTTACTCTTTATTATAAATATCAATCATAGTATTGAGTAGGTTAGTCTCTATAATAAATATCAGTCATAGTGTTGAGTAGATTACTATCTATAATAAATATCAGTCATAATATTGAGTAGATTACTCTCTATAATAAATATCAGTCATAGTGTTGAGTAGATTACTGTTTATAATAAATATGAGTCATAACGTTGAGTAGATTACTATTTATAATAAATATCAGTCATAGTATTGAATAGGATACTATCTATAATAAATATCAATCATAGTAGTGAGTAGTTTACTATCTATAATAAATATCAGTCATAGTATTGAGTAGATTACTATCGATAATAAATATTAGTCATAGTGTTGAGTAGATTACTGTTTATAATAAATATCAGTAATAGTATTGAGTAGATTACTGTATATTAAATATCACTGATAGTATTGAGTAGGTTTCTATCTATAATAAATATCAGTCATAGTATTGAGTAGATTTCTCTCTATAATAAATATCAGTCATGGTATTGAGTAGGTTACTATCTATAATAAAATCAGTCATGGTATTGAGTAGATTACTCTCTATAATAAATATCAGTCATGGTATTGAGTATGTTACTATCTATAATAAATGTCAGTCATAGTGTTGAATAGATTACTATTTGTAATAAATATTAGTCATAGTAGTGATTAGATTACTATCTATAATAAATATCAATCATGGTATTGAGTAGATTACTACCGATAATAAATATTAGTCATAGTGTTGAGTAGATTACTCTCTATAATAAATATCAGTCATAGTATTGAATATTATTATCTATAATAAATATTAGTCATAGTATTGAGTAGGTTACTATCTATAATAATTATCAGTCATGGTATTGAGTATGTTACTCTTTATTATGAATATCATTCATAGTATTGAATGGGTTACTCTTTATTATAAATATCAGTCATAGTATTGAGTAGATTATTATCTATAAGAAATATTAGTCATGTGTACTGAGTAGATTACTATTTATAAGAATTATGAGTCAAAGTATTGAGTAGATTACTGTCTATAATAAATATCAGTCATAGTATTGAGTAGATTACTATCTATAATAAATATCAGTCATAGTATTGAGTAGATTACTATCGATAATAAATATTAGTCATAGTATTGAATAGATTACTATTTATAATAAATATTAGTCATAGTAGTGATTAGATTACTATCTATAAAAAATATCAATCATTTTATTGAGTAGATTACTATCTATAATAAATATTAGTCATAGTATTGAGTAGATTATTATCGATAATAAATATTAGTCATAGTGTTGAGTAGATTACTGTTTATAATAAATATCAGTAATAGTATTGAGTAGATTACTGTATATTAAATATCAGTCATAGTATTGAGTAGGTTACTATCTGTGATAAATATCGGTCATGGTATTGAGTAGATTACTGTCTATAATAAATGTGAGTCATAGTATTGAGTAGAATACTCTTTATAATAAATCTCAGTCATAGTATTGAGTAGATTTCTATCTATAATAAATATCAGTCATAGTATTGAGGAAATTACTATCGATAATAAATATTAGTCATAGTATTGAGTAGGTTACTATCTGTGATACTTTGTATTATAGATGTCAGTCATAGTATAGAGTAGATTACTATCGATAATAAATATTAGTCATAGTATTGAATGTATTACTATTTATAATAAATATTAGTCATAGTGGTGATTAGATTACTATCTATAATAAATATGAATCATGGTATTGAATAGATTACTATCTATAATAAATATTAGTCATAGTATTGAGTAGATTACTGCCGATAATAAATATCAGTCCTAGTTTTTGGTAGATTACTGTTTTTTATAAATATCAGTCATAATATTGAGTAGGTTACGCTCTAGAATGAATATCAGTCATAGTATTTAGTAGGTTACTATCTATAATAAATGTCGGTCATAGTATTGAGTAGGTTACTATCTATAATATCAATAGTATTGAGTCATAGTATTATAAATGTCAGGTTATTGAATAGATTATTATCTAGAATAAATATAGTCATAGTATTGAGTAGGTTACTATCTTTTTAATAAATATCAGTCGTAGTATTCAGTAGATTACTCTCTGTAATAAATAGAAGTAATAGTATTGAGTAGATTACTGTATATTAAATATCACTCATAGTACTAAGTAGGTTACAATCTATAATAAATATCAGTCATAGTATTGAGTAGATTACTCTCGATAATAAATATCAGTCATAGTATTGAATATATTACTATTTATAATAAATATTAGTCATAGTAGTGATTAGATTACTATCTATAATAAATATGAATCATAGTATTGAGTAGATTACTCTCTATAATAAATATCAGTCATAGTATTGAGTAGGTTACTATTTGTGATAAATATCGGTCATTGTATTGAGTAGATTACTGTGTATATTAAATAGGAGTCATAGTATTGAGTAGATTACTTTTTATAACAATTATCAGTCATAGTATTGAGTAGGTTACTTAGTATTATAAATGACAGTAATAGTATTGAGTACATTACTATCTATAATAAATATTAGTCATAGTACTGTGTAGATTACTATTTATAATAAATATCAGTCATTCTATTGAGTAGATTACTATCGATAATAAATATCAGTCATAATATTGAGTAGATTACTGTCTTGTATAAATATCAGTCATAATATTGAGTAGGTTACTGTCTTGTATAAATTTCAGTCATAGTATTGAGTAGGTTACGCTCTAGAATAAATATCAGTCATAGTATTGAGTAGGTTACTATCTATAATAAATATCAGTCATAGTATTGAATAGGTTATTCTCTATAATAAATATCAGTCATAGTATTGAGTAGGTTACTATCTATAATAAATGTCGGTCATAGTATTGAATAGGTTACTATCTATAATAAATATCAGTCATAGTATTGAGTAGGTTACGCTCTAGAATAAATATCACTCATAGTATTGAGTAGGTTACTATCTATAATAAATGTCGGTCATAGTATTGAGTAGGTTACTCTCTATAATAAATATCAGTCATAGTATTGAATAGGTTAGTCTCTATAATAAATATCAGTCATAGTATTGAGTAGGTTACTTTGTATTATAAATGTCAGTCATAATATTGAATAGATTTCTATCTAAAATAAATATTAGTCATAGTACTGAGTAGATTACTATTTATAATAAATATCAGTCCTAGTATTTGGTAGATTACTGTCTATAATAAATATCAGTTATAGTATTGAGTAGATTTCTGTGTATTAATTATCAATCATAGTATTGAGTAGATTTTTATCTATAATAAATATCAGTCATAGTATTGAGTCGATTACTATCGATAATAAATATTAGTCATAGTATTGAATGTATTACTATTTATAATAAATATCGGTCATTAGATTACTATCTATAATAAATATGAATCATGGTATTGAATAGATTACTATCTATAATAAATATTAGTCATAGTATTGAGTAGATTACTGCCGATGATAAATATTAGTCATAGTGTTGAGTAGATTACTGTCTCTAATAAATATCAGTAATATTATTGAGTAGATTACTGTATATTAAATGTCATTAATAGTATTGAGTAGGTTACTCATTATTATAAATATCAGTCATAGTATTGAGTAGATTACTATCTATAATAAATATTAGTCATAGTATTGAGTAGACTATTATCGATAATAAATATTAGTCATTGTGTTGAGTAGATTACTGTTTATATTAAATATTAGTAATAGTATTGAGTAGATTACTGTATATTAAATATCAGTCATAGTATTGTTGAAGTTTCTATCTATAATAAATATGAGTCATAGTGGCGATTAGATTACTTTTTATAATAAATATCAGTCCTTTTGGTAGATTACTGTCAATAAGAAATATCAGTCATTCTATTGAGTAGATTACTATCGATAATAAATATCAGTCATAATATTGAGTAGGTTACACTCTAGAATAAATATCAGTCATAGTATTTAGTAGGTTACTATCTATAATAAATGTCGGTCATAGTATTGAGTAGGTTATTATCTATAATAATTATTAGTCATAGTAATGAGTAGATTACTATTTTTTAATAAATATCAGTCCTTTCATTCAGTAGATTACTCTCTGTAATAAATAGAAGTAATAGTATTGAGTAGATTACTGTATATTAAATATCACTGATAGTACTGAGTAGGTTACAATCTATAATAAATACCAGTCATAGTATTGAGTAGATTACTCTCTATAATAAATATCAGTCATAGTGTTGAGTAGATTACTGTTTATTAAATATCAGTCATAGTACTGAGTAGGTTATTATCTATAATAAATATCAGTCATAGTGTTGAGTAGATTACTGTTGATTAAATATCAGTCATAGTATTGAATATATTACTATTTATAGTAAATATTAGTCATAGTAGTGATTAGATTACTATCTATAATAAATATGAATGATAGTATTGAGTAGATTACTATCTATAATAAATATCAGTCATAGTGTTGAGTAGATTACTGTTTATTAAATATCAGTCATAGTATTGAGTAGGCTACTCTCTATAATAAATATCAGTCATAGTATTGTGTAGATTACTCTCTATAATAAATATCAGTCATAGTATTGAGTAGATTACTCTCTATAATAAATATCAGTCATAGTATTGTGTAGATTACTCTCTATAATAAATATCAGTCATGGTATTGAGTATGTTACTTTCTATAATAAATATCAGTCATAGTATTGAGTAGATTACTGTATATTAAATATCAGTCATTGTATTGAGTAGGTTACTCTCTATAATAAATATCAGTCATAGTATTGTGTAGATTACTCTCTATAATAAATATCAGTCATGGTATTGAGTATGTTACTCTCTATAATAAATATCAGTCATGGTACTGAGTATGTTACTTTCTATAATAAATATCAGTCATAGTATTGAGTAGATTACTGTATATTAAATATCAGTCATTGTATTGAGTAGGTTACCTCTATAATAAATATCAGTCATAGTATTGTGTAGATTATTCTCTATAATAAATATCAGTCATGGTATTGAGTATGTTACTCTCTATAATAAATATCAGTCATAGTATTGAGTAGATTACTCTCTATAATAAATATCAATCATAGTACTGAGTAGGTTAGTCTCTATAATAAATATCAGTCATAGTGTTGTGTAGATTACTCTCTGTAATAAATATCAGTCATGGTATTGAATATGTAACTATCTATAATAAATATCGGTCATAGTATTGAGTATATGACTGTTTATAACAAATATGAGTCATAACATTGAGTAGATTACTGTGTAATAAATGTCAGTTCTTGTATTGAAAAGGTTACTCTCTATAATAAATATCAGTCATAGTATTGAGTAGATTACTCTCTATAATAAATATCAGTCATAGTATTGTGTAGATTACTCTCTATAATAAATATCAGTCATAGTATTGAGTAGATTACTCTCTATAATAAATATCAGTCATAGTATTGTGTAGATTACTCTCTATAATAAATATCAGTCATGGTATTGAGTATGTTACTTTCTATAATAAATATCAGTCATAGTATTGAGTAGATTACTGTATATTAAATATCAGTCATTGTATTGAGTAGGTTACTCTCTATAATAAATATCAGTCATAGTATTGTGTAGATTACTCTCTATAATAAATATCAGTCATGGTATTGAGTATGTTACTCTCTATAATAAATATCAGTCATAGTATTGAGTAGGTTAGTCTCTATAATAAATATCAGTCATAGTGTTGTGTCGATTACTCTCTGTAATAAATATCAGTCATGGTATTGAGTATGTAACTATCTATAATAAATATCGGTCATAGTATTGAGTATATTACTGTTTATAACAAATATGAGTCATAAATTGAGTAGATTACTGTCTAATAAATGTCAGTTCTTGTATTGAAAAGGTTACTATGTGTAATAAATGTCAGTCATAGTATTGAGTAGGCTACTGTATATTAAATATCAGTCATGGTATTGAGTAGATTACTGTCTATAATAAATATCCGTCATAGTGTTGAGTAGATTACTGTCAATAATAAATATCAGTCATAGTGTTGAGTAGATTACTATCTACAATAAATATCTGTCCTTGTATTGAATAGGTTTCTATCTATAATAAATATGTGATCTAAATTACGATAGTTTTAATACGTTGTCTTGTAGTTTTTAATTACTTTATTCATTGATATGTCAAAGTCCTTATTACAGTTAGAAATATTGAATAATTTTATACCATAAGTATCTTTAGTAGTATACTAATTATGGTCCTATCAATATAATATGAAAAAGCGAAGTCCTAAGCGTCGATTCGAAATCCACTTCACTAGTTAGAAGTTTAATTGTAGTGTGTTAGTAACATACGTTTTCTGTTTATGATCACATTTCCTTGTAGCCTGATTAACTAGTGTTTTTGTAAATCTAAATAAACTAAATCTACATCCTTTCCTTTATTCAGATAACGAAGAACTTTCTCCAAAACTGTTAACAGGTTAAAAATGATTCAGCAAAAATTGTTCTGTTAAGCTCTTCAGAATTTCTCTTATTACAGTATATTAATTGATTTGTAATTCGTAAGACAGCTCTTATCCTTACCATTAAAAATAAGAGTAGTATGAGCAATCTTCCAATTCCGTTATTGACCTGCCCCAAAGTGAAGAGAAAGGTTCACATGTTTAGCCTTATTAAAAACCCTGTGGAAAACTTTGACCCGTGATTGTTATACGACTTTAATGTCTCAGTTAAGAGATTGATACCAACATGATTCATGTCAATTCTAATGTTTCTATTATGTAACATTCAGGGTCAAGAATATTGCTAATGCGTGATGATGAGAAACCCACTTGAAGTTAATGTATTCTCAGGAAGGCTGGTATGGGTATTAAAATGTTAGCTAAATTAAAGTACAGACCAAAGTTTTGACCTTCTTAGCCTGAATATGGCCTACGAATGTCGAAACGTTGTTCTGTACCTTATCTTAATGAAAGTTTTAATAACCATACCAGATGCCCCCCGCTAGTAAAGCGGTATGTCTACGGATTTAAACGCAAAAATCAGCGGTTCGACTTTCCTCAGTGGGTTCAGCAGATAGCTTTGGCTTTGCTGTAAGAAAACACACACCCATACCAGCCGTCTTGAGATACAGTATTAGTAATATTATCTTTAGCAAAAACAAACGAAATTGAAAACATTTAAACACTCAGCCATCTCATGTTCTTCAACAAAACCTTACTGTTAGCATACATTAAGAACTCAGCCCCCATTTTAAAATTGTCTTATTTTATTACTCTTGCAAAATATTTGTTGTTAGGTTTAACAACGTTAAACAAATATTTTTCACATGTCTTTTATTTCTTAATTTTTGTTTTGACAGGATCCCTTTCTTTAGTATGCTTCTATAAATCACCAGTCCTATCTGTCGATCTAAACCTCTTACACCGTCCTTTCTTTAGTATAAATCACCAGTCCTATCTGTCGATCTAAACCTCTTACACCGTCCTTTCTTTAGTATACATCACCAGTCCTATCTGTCGATCTAAACCTCTTACACCGTCCTTTCTTTAGTATACATCACCAGTCCTATCTGTCGATCTAAACCTCTTACACCGTCCTTTCTTTAGTATACATCACCAGTCCTATCTGTCGATCTAAACCTCTTACACCGTCCTTTCTTTTAGTATAAATCACCAGTCCTATCTGTCGATCTAAACCTCTTACACTATCTGTCCTTTCTTTAGTATACATCACCAGTCCTATCTGTCGATCTAAACCTCTTACACCGTCCTTTCTTTTAGTATACATCACCAGTCCTATCTGTCGATCTAAACCTCTTACACCGTCCTTTCTCTAGTATACATCACCAGTCCTATCTGTCGATCTAAACCTCTTACACCGTCCTTTCTTTAGTATACATCACCAGTCCTATCTGTCGATCTAAACCTCTTACACCGTCCTTTCTTTTGGTATACATCACCAGTCCTATCTGTCGATCTAAACCTCTTACACCGTCCTTTCTTTTGGTATACATCACCTATCTGTCCTATCTGTCGATCTAAACCTCTTATACACCGTCCTATCTGTCGATCTAAACCTCTTACACCGTCCTTTTCTTAGTATACATCACCAGTCCTATCTGTCGATCTAAACCTCTTACACCGTCCTTTCTTTTTAGTATACATCACCAGTCCTATCTGTCGATCTAAACCTCTTACACCGTCCTTTCTTTGGTATACATCACCAGTCCTATCTGTCGATCTAAACCTCTTACACCGTCCTTTCTTTAGTATACATCACCAGTCCCATCTGTCGATCTAAACCTCTTACACCGTCTTTCTTTCTTTGTATACATCACCAGTCCTATCTGTCGATCTAAACCTCTTACACCGTCCTTTCTTTAGTATACATCACCAGTCCTATCTGTCGATCTAAACCTCTTACACCGTCCTTTCTTTAGTATACATCACCAGTCCTATCTGTCGATCTAAACCTCTTACACTGTCCTTTCTTTGGTATACATCACCAGTCCTATCTGTCGATCTAAACCTCTTACACTGTCCTTTCTTTGGTATACATCACCAGTCCTATCTGTCGATCTAAACCTCTTACACTGTCCTTTCTTTGGTATACATCACCAGTCCTATCTGTCGATCTAAACCTCTTACACCGTCCTTTCTTTAGTATACATCACCAGTCCTATCTGTCGATCTAAACCTCTTACACCGTCCTTTCTTTTAGTATAATCACCAGTCCTATCTGTCGATCTAAACCTCTTACACTGTCCTTTCTTTTAGTATAAATCACCAGTCCTATCTGTCGATCTAAACCTCTTACACTGTCCTTTCTTTGGTATACATCACCAGTCCTATCTGTCGATCTAAACCTCTTACACCGTCCTTTCTTTTGGTATACATCACCAGTCCTATCTGTCGATCTAAACCTCTTACACCGTCCTTTCTTTAGTATACATCACCAGTCCTATCTGTCGATCTAAACCTCTTACACCGTCCTTTCTTTTGGTATACATCACCAGTCCTATCTGTCGATCTAAACCTCTTACACCGTCCTTTCTTTTAGTATACATCACCAGTCCTATCTGTCGATCTAAACCTCTTACACTGTCCTTTCTTTAGTATACATCACCAGTCCTATCTGTCGATCTAAACCTCTTACACCGTCCTTTCTTTAGTATACATCACCAGTCCTATCTGTCGATCTAAACCTCTTACACCGTCCTTTCTTTGGTATACATCACCAGTCCTATCTGTCGATCTAAACCTCTTACACCGTCCTTTCTTTTAGTATACATCACCAGTCCTATCTGTCGATCTAAACCTCTTACACCGTCCTTTCTTTGGTATACATCACCAGTCCTATCTGTCGATCTAAACCTCTTACACTGTCCTTTCTTTGGTATACATCACCAGTCCTATCTGTCGATCTAAACCTCTTACACCGTCCTTTCTTTTAGTATACATCACCAGTCCTATCTGTCGATCTAAACCTCTTACACCGTCCTTTCTTTGGTATACATCACCAGTCCTATCTGTCGATCTAAACCTCTTACACCGTCCTTTCTTTGGTATACATCACCAGTCCTATCTGTCGATCTAAACCTCTTACACTGTCCTTTCTTTTGTATACATCACCAGTCCTATCTGTCGATCTAAACCTCTTACACCGTCCTTTCTTTTAGTATACATCACCAGTCCTATCTGTCGATCTAAACCTCTTACACTGTCCTTTTCTTTGGTATACATCACCAGTCCTATCTGTCGATCTAAACCTCTTACACCGTCCTTTCTTTAGTATATCTGTCGATCTAATCACCAGTCCTATCTGTCGATCTAAACCTCTTACACCGTCCTTTCTTTGGTATACATCACCAGTCCTATCTGTCGATCTAAACCTCTTACACTGTCCTTTCTTTTAGTATATCACACCAGTCCTATCTGTCGATCTAAACCTCTTACACCGTCCTTTCTTTAGTATACATCACCAGTCCTATCTGTCGATCTAAACCTCTTACACCGTCCTTTCTTTAGTATAAATCACCAGTCCTATCTGTCGATCTAAACCTCTTACACTGTCCTTTCTTTGGTATACATCACCAGTCCTATCTGTCGATCTAAACCTCTTACACTGTCCTTTCTTTTGGTATACATCACCAGTCCTATCTGTCGATCTAAACCTCTTACACCGTCCTTTCTTTTAGTATACATCACCAGTCCTATCTGTCGATCTAAACCTCTTACACCGTCCTTTCTTTAGTATACATCACCAGTCCTATCTGTCGATCTAAACCTCTTACACCGTCCTTTCTTTAGTATACATCACCAGTCCTATCTGTCGATCTAAACCTCTTACACCGTCCTTTCTTTAGTATACATCACCAGTCCTATCTGTCGATCTAAACCTCTTACACCGTTATGTTTGATTTTTCCTTCACGTCTTCAGTAAGCTCGTTATCTTCTCTTTGTCTTTGTTTTCTCGTGTTTTTTTAGGAACATTGTATTTCCAATATAGGTTTGTTTGTTTGAAGTTAAACACGAAGCTACACAATAGACTGTCTGTGTTCAGCCCACCATGGTTATCGAAATCCGATTTCTAGCGTTATAAGTCCACAGGCATACAGTTGTGCTACTGGGAGACTCATGTATGAGATCTGCATTGAATGGTACCATAGATAATGTGTCACTGTACAACTGGGGAGGGTTGATACTAGCAGTGGGCAGAGCACGATAGCCCATTGAGTAGCTTTGCGCTTAACGACACTCTTTCAACCAAACAAGCTTAATATTAGAATAATAGTAATAACTAAGCTTATTCTATAATATACTGCTTTTATTTTTAACTCTGATAGATTTATCTTTAAAATTACTTCTTAATTCCTTTTGCTCTAAATCTTCCATTTCCAAACACCTTGTTGCCTTAACTTTTCTAGTAGTTTGTTTATTCACAAGTTTCCAAGCTCCATCACCACACATAGCTTAAACTATCATTAATGGATATCCTTAGAGCTTCCCAAAAAATCCTGATACATAGCCTACATAAGTGGAGCCCGTCTGTGGCATATAATTCACCATAACTCTAAAAAATTCAACACATCCAGACAGTCCAACTGCTGCACTAAATATCTCTCTGATAAACTCTTATTACCTCCACCACCAAAGGTGGAAGGAGGTCATATCTCCACTCCTGCATGTGTATGTTTTTCAGCAACATTTCTCGAAAACTTTAGATAGATTTTAACGAAAGTTGATGTAAATTTGGACTTTGATTCAATTTACAAATTACTAGTTTTTGGAGGATCAAAGCTAAAGCCACGAAAATCTAAAATATATCTATCTTTTAACATGGGGACTTAACTTACATTCTATTTTTCTTCTATAACTTGATGGACATACGTAAAATATTATTTCTCATTGTCCTACACAATACAGTCTGTGTCCGATGATAATAATGAACATAAGAACATGTTGTCCTATTTTTTTGAGAGTCGAATACTCTCAACGCTGGCCCGGCATGGTCAGGTGGTTAAGACACTCGACTCGTAATCTGAGGGACGAGGGTTCGAATTCCCGTCACACCAAACATGCTCGCCCTTTCAGCTGTGGGGGCGTTATAAAGTGACGGTCAATCCCACTATTCGTTGATTAAAGAGTAGCCCAAGAGTTGGCAGTGAGAGGTGATGACTAGCTACCTTCCCTTTAGTCTTACACTGATAAATTTGGGACGGCTAGTGCAGATAGCCCTCGAGTAGCTTTGCGCAAAATTCAAACTAAACTAAACGATCAAGTTTAGTTTAACGATCAACTAGTTTAAGCTTTGAACTTGTTGAGTAATTTGTTCCCACGCACACACCTACGTATATCTCCAAACCTTTGAAATAGTTTTTTAATACTTTGCAAGCGACTCTTACTATTTTCAACACTATTTCCATCTATACACATTGCTAAAAGATAAACTAACCAGAAACTAAATAGGCAGCATGTTTTATAACATCATTTGCTTTAGCGTCTGCCAACGTACACGACCGCACACCCATTAGGGATGGAAAGCTATAGCCATCCATTCACTCATACGTACACTGTACCACCAAAAATACACTACTATTCAAACACGTATGTACTCAACAAACACGTACACGAACAGAAACGTTAAAGCATTTATGACAATGTTGTCTATATTTTAGTAAACAGAAACGATAAGGAAGAGCATAATATTCCACATGTTAATTTATTGAGATAATTTTTAATTTTACAATGTGTAACACTCTAGACCATCTTGTGTTTTTTTACTGTATACAGCTAAATGTTCAAGTGTTTTATAGGCTAGCACTTGAATTATAAACGAACCTACCTGTATATTCTTTACTTTTTACTGTGTACAGCTAAATGCTCAAGTGTTTTATAGGCTAACACTTGAATTATAAACGAACCTACCTGTATATCCTTTACGTTTTACTGTATACAGCTAAATGCTCAAGTGTTTTATAGGCTAGCACTTGAATTATAAACGAACCTACCTGTATATCCTTTACTTTTTACTGTGTACAGCTAAATGCTCAAGTGTTTTATGGGCTAGCACTTGAATTATAAACGAACCTACCTGTATATCCTTTACTTTTTACTGTATACAGCTAAATGCTCAAGCGTTTTATAGGCTAGCACTCACTTGAATTATAAACGAACCTACCTGCATATCCTTTACTTTTTACTGTATACAGCTAAATGCTCAAGTGTTTTATAGGCTAGCACTTGAATTATAAACGAACCTACCTGTATATCCTTTACTTTTTACTGTATACAGCTGCAGACTCAAAATCTTCATTTTCGCCTTTCCTCAAAACAATCTACACCATAACTCAATTTTTGTCTTACTTCTTTGATTTCTAATTTTAATCTACTGTTTTTCTTACTATATTATCCTAATTTTCCTCAAAGGTGGTTTTAACTTATCCTCAAGTAAGCTTTCTCTGTAATGTTCTACATCTTTCTCAACTTCCTGAAAGTCTTAAGCCTAACAGTTCACAAGTATAATTACATTTTCGTTCCAATTACACCCCCGGCATCCCAGTAGCAAAGCGGTAGGTCTGCGGACTTATAACCTTGTAAACTGTGTTTCGATACTTGTGGTGGGTCGAGTATAGGGAGCCCCGTGCACAGGTTTGTGCTTGACTTCAAATAAGTAGTTAAACCTCTTGTAACATATAAATCCCACCCAGGTTAATTTTGAACTGCCTCTAATTATATTGAACCTAACGATTTTGTTTTGTATTGTAAACCTACCTACTTAATTTTACAGTTTTAAAGTTTAACTAAGAATTACGCCATCTGGTAGTTTTTAAATAAAATTATAGGTAATCCTAACAAGAAACTCCCTTTTAACGTATAGTATTGATTATTAAAGTCAGCACTGCATCAGTGTTTACATTATTTGTTGGTAAGCGGAAAGTCACACAATGAACTAGCTATCCACCGAAACCAGTTTTGTATTGTTGTTGTTGATTTTGTTTTTTTTTTGTGATACAAGCTCTCGGACTTACCTGTGGGTCTTTAACGGGCCATTTACAACGTATACCACGTTTCTGGTTTCATATAATTAATTGCTAATTTAAATAATTTTCTAATGTGATAAATGTTCAGCGCTCCAGAGATACAAAAATCATCATTCATACTTAGATAACACTAGTGTTAATTCTTAATAGCTTTTCTATTTTGTAAGTTAGTACTTATAGTACTACTATCTAAGTTTAACCAACAGTAATTTAACCCTAACGATCTGTATTTGTAGTGATGAAACTTACAAGTGTTCAATTCTTACTAATCTGATTAAAATACAGTAAAATAAGTACCGCAAACCTTAATCATATTAAATTAATACATATCTTTTCCAGAAAAATGTTATATCCAAGAAGTATTAGTATTTCTAATCCATCTGTCTCAAAGCCCATAAGTATCTAATTCTTTGCTCTAATACGGTGTTTTAATCATGGATATACAGTCGTTGTAAAGATGTGAATGTTGCGGTTAGAGAAAAGCTTAATCAAATATCTGGCCAGTGTGATTTGGGCAATTTTCTTTGTAATTTAACTATCCTATGAAGTAAGTATAATTGATAGACAAGCAGTAACCTGGAAACGCGAGGGTGGAGAAAATATATTGAAACTTTTGATATGTTTAAAACAGTTGCAAATAATCTAAAAAGTGCTGCATGTTTATTATACATGGCATGTATTTCTGAGTACAAAAGCGAATACAACAACAAAATAACTGCACCATCCGGAAAACGAAACAAAACACACTTATGGATTACTTTTCATTGTTTCTCTTTTTCCAGAATAGTAAGTAACAACATTTTAACTTTTGGCTTAGTTGAAGATATAAAGTTAACTCGTCTCTTTGTAATCCAATAAAAAATTTCTGAAATATTGATATTCGTGATAAACAGGAGGGAATCTTCAATAACCGCGGCACTAAAAATTCTTTGGAGCAGAATTAAAATAAATTTGTTTTCAATGATACCTTTTTCTTTCCTTTTATTAGCTATTTTTTCTACCCCAGCAATACAAAGCGCGATATGCGCGTACATCTCAATTAGTTTTGCTACTTATCAGAATCTCTACCAGATTATTTAAACTTGAAATTATCTTAAGCAGAATTAGAGTGCATAATTTTATCAGACTTTGGGCCTGGTCAAATATACTAATAGAAAGAGTTTAACTTCGTTGAGTCCAAAAATGTAATAAATCTTATATCGGCCAAGAGATGACAGAACTTTGAGCAAAAATTTTATAGTTCAAAAACTATGGGCCATTATGCCGCGGCTAAAAAAAATCGAACTAAATGTACAAATATTTTAATACATTCCGTTTAATTATTGAAGTATTATTTTCAAGTCAGAAGTGCATAAAATAGGGTTCCGGTCAATCCCACTATTCGTTGCTAAAAGAGTACCCCAAGAGTTGGCGGTGGGTGGTGATGACTAGCTGCCTTTCTTCTAGTCTTGCACTGCTAATTTAGGGACGGCAAGCATAGATAGCCCTCGTGTAGCTTTGCGCGAAATTCAAAACAAACAGACAGCTATTCTTCGGCTTTCGTTTTATTTCTTAAGGATTATTTTTATTGCTGCACAATCAGACCAATACAATAGAATAAATGGTCAAATCTAAATTAATTAATTTGGTCTATATACTCTCTTACTGGGCCCAGCATGACCAAGTAGTTAAGGCACTCGACTCGTAATCCGAGGGTCGCGGGTTCGAACCCTCGTCATACTAAACATGCTCGCCCTTTCAGCCGTGTGGGCGTTAGAATGTGACGATCAATCGCACTACTTGTTGGTAAAAGAGTAGCTTAAGAGTTTGCGGTGGGTGGTGATGACTAGTTGCCTTCCCTATATTCTTACACTGCTAAATTAGGGACGGCAAGCGCAGATAGCCCTTGTGTAGCTTTGCCCGAAATTCAAAACAAACAAACAAACTTAGTGGTTATAGTAATTTTTGTTCTTCTTCCTACCATCACTAGAGAAAGACCAGAACTACAATTTCATCAAATAGAATCAATTTCTCTTGTTATCACATTTATTGTTCGGCTGTTTAAATTAAGTAACCTTCATCTCTCAACACATACCAACCAAAGATTTCGTTGGATCAAATAACAAGCTTGCTTACAACGAAAGAGGATTTCTTCTTCTTCAAAATGATTACGGTAACGAAAGTTGTAAGCTTTAATTTCGCCATCATTCAAACGTGTTTTGGCTCAGTAAGAAGCAAACTCATGAAAGATTTAACGATATCATTTGGCTTATTGATATTTATGAGTAGGCGTTTAGTAATAAAACATAAATAAACCTTTACTAATGTTCCTTAGATTCTGTTTAGGCACATTAAAGAAATTCTATCTTTCCATAAATTCTATCGATTTATTTTACTTCTAGTGCTATAATTTCGTATATAAAGACCACGAATGATCTTGTGTGTATATATATATATATATATATATATCAAAAATTTATTGTATTAATTAATAAACTGTTAATTTCACAAGTTTTTATGTTACTTAAAAAATACGTTCTCAATATAATGAACACTAGCTTTCCCTTACAATATGTTGAAGAAATGCTTCAGTAAAACAATAGAAGTGAAAGAGTTTTCCTTCTCCGTGATGAAGAGATCTAGACTTTAAAAACATTCAATATTGAAGCGATTTTTTAATATTGAAATCGGCAAGTCATGCGAAAGCACAGCGACATAAAGTAGCAGTAGAATTATATGTGTTAGAACTACATCTTGATACTGAAGTTTCATAGTTATTGCAACACAACCCATAGATGATCACTTGAGAAGGACATATTTTATGAAACAGTCCTTTCACACGCAAAATATTCTGCTCATCTTATAAAGATGCATTCATACCGGTTTGTTTGTTTGTTTGTTTTGGAATTTCGCACAAAGCTACTCGAGGGCTATCTGTGCTAGCCGTCCCTAATTTAGCAGTGTAAGACTAGAGGGAAGGCAGCTAGTCATCACCACCCACCGCCAACTCTTGGGCTACTCTTTTACCAACGAAAAGTGGGATTGACCGTCACATTATAACGCCCCCACGGCTGGGAGGGCGAGCATGTTTAGCGCGACTCGGTCGCGAACCCGCGACCCTCAGATTACGAAGCGCACGCCTTAACGCGCTAGGCCATGCTAGGCCTACATTCATACCGGAGATTTATGATTTCCAAGACAAGGATATCCTTGTATTTACAGGCATTTGAAAACAAAGGAACATGGATCAACATGAAGACACAGAACTATTCATAAAGAGACCTGTAACAAGTCACATATAAGCATTGATAAGCACGTTGCGTTGTCTTGTAAGAGGTGAAAATGCATATACACAAAGATCAGTGACAAAATTATTTCATGAAACAGTATGCAATGTAATTATGAAGGTCATATGTCTGAAAATAAGGCCATTTATGCCCCTAAATTAAATGCTGCATACTGCAAGAAGCTAAAGAATAAATTACGTGTTCATGCTATTACATAGAAAGACACAACAATTAAGTAGCCAGACGTAGTGCTTATGGGTTTCTGTGCAATCTGGCTGTTCAAACGAGCCTTGCAATACTGTCTTCTTAACATACCAGATGAATAATAGCAAGAATGCAATGATGAATGGGGTGCTTCGGACATGTCACCCTTACGACGGCGCCTTGCACAAAGAAAAATAACACTGCAAGACTATTTTGAAAAAGTACGTTCGTGAGATAAAACATGGCATGATGTAGACTGCAACGACGGGACAATACTTAAAATTTGTTTTAATATAACGTGCTTAACCACGTGCACAAACATTCAAATAAATAAGCATATCAATAACCTCATACAGGAACGTCAAACACGTAAGTACGCCAGCTGTCATCGGTAATGTAGATAGACACGAAAACACGTCACCACACGTCACCCACCTGTTAATAATATACAGGAAAATCTAGACAAGTAAAAACGCCAACACGAACACATAGTTAAACACCCAAACAAGCAAATGCATCAACGCATGTATGCACAAACCTCCAACTCAACATACATTCGCATACACACATATCAAGATGCGACAATAGATCTACAAACACAAATTCACTCACCTACACATATAAACATACAAACACTCCAACACAGATGTAACTCCCACGCACTACACAGAAAACCAAAGCATGAAAAACGACAGCCATTTATTCACTCAAACGTATACTGGATCACCAAACACGCATTACTATTCACCGCTCATCAAACATATACACAAACGTTAGAGCATTTATAAGAATGTTGACTATATATGTTAGTGAACAGAAATGATAAGGAAGAGCATAATATTCCACATATTATTCACTTAAAACAATTTGTCGCGAAACTAATCGTTTGCATGTATATATACATAAACATGTGTATGGGTCTATTTAGTATAAATTATATCTTCATTTTCATATTTTATATGAACGCGTGCTCTCACGAGCTTTAAGCGAAATCTTGTGAACGAATGGATAGGCTCCTTACAAACATTATTAATTCACAGCAAGCTTGAAACGTGAAAGCAATTAGATAAATTAAGTTTGTTTAAGGGTTCGTGTTTAGGTCGTTCATAATTGTTTGTGCTTGTTATTTTACTTCATGCCGAGGTTTGCGATTAATAATGTCATTAAATAGAAGCTGATAGTTTACAACAACACAAGAAAATATATCAAATGGAAAACACTAAAAAAAGATTTTTAATAATTTACACGAATTCTAACTAGAGCAACTGCGATGATTAACAACGAATTCTACGTTTTCTAAGAAAATAACACGAGCTTGGCCTTAACTTGTATGTTGAAAGGAGAATCATAAAGTTTGAATGTGCATTTCAGTTAAGAAAATTACCCTGCAACATGAATATGGTATTTGCAGGTTTATAGATGATGCAAAGCTGTAATAGATTTAGTGGATGCGTTTTTTTGTAGTTTTAATAATACAAGAAAGTTTTTTTTTTGTACTTGAAAATAACCGTTTGATATCCATATACCATGTTCATGGTTTTACCAAATGGCATCTTAAAATGTTATCATAATTATACATTCAGTTTTTACAACCGTTTGTTTTTTTTCTGGTGCATTCCAATGTTGTTAATATCAAATGTAGGAAAAAGTAAAGACAACCACTTTCTGGTGGTTGATTTTGTAAATATGAGATTACAAGAAAACGAAATACAATAATACAAAATGAACTAACTAAAAACAGTTTATAAACAAATTAAACAGAGAATATTAATTTAAAGTAAATTTTAAGCACCAAGACGCATTATCCGTATTCAGGTTATACTTCTTGGCTTATAAACTTGTATTCTTTAAGTGTTCTTATAATTTTATTCTAAGAAATATTTTTGAAATGGCCTGGCATGGCCAAGCGTGTTAAGGCATGTGACTCTGAGGGTCGTGGGTTCGCATCCCCGTCGCGCCAAACATGCTCACCCTTTCAGCCGTGGGGGCGTTATAATGTGACAGTCAATCCCACTATTCGTTGGTAAAAGAGTAGCCCAAGAGTTGTCGGTGTGTTGTTACGACAAGCTGCTTTCCATCTAGTCTTACACTGCTAAATTAGGGACGGCTAGCACGGATATCCCTAGAGTAGCTTTGTGCGAAATTAAAAAACAAACAAACAAACATTTTTGAAAGAGTTTATAATTAATAGCCCTTACAATGAACATTTTAAGAGCACATGTGTTTGTGTATTTTTCTTATAACAAAGCCACATCGGGCTATCTGCTGAGTCCACAGAAGGGAATCGAACGAACAAACGAAGAACGGAGCAGGTTTAAATATATCTACCACTAGTGCTTAGGACAGATATAACCGGGGGTGCTCAGAAAAGTTCTTTCTCTTTACTCCTCTTAAGACAATTGGTGAATCTTACTACCCGAAATAATAAGATATAAATGAAAAAAAAATATCAAATTTCACTAACTTCAAAGATTGCAGGCAAGCAAGCATCCAGAGAAAAACCGGCAACAGATTCCTAGGATCGAACCCCTAATTTCAGCGTTTAAATCCATAGACTCACCGCTCTATAAGCGGGGGGCTTTGAAAAGTTTTATTGAAAATTCATTAACTGTGTGATTGTTCGCTGATCACTCTTGACCACCTAGGATTTGGGTGTTTGCTTTTTTTAATTTCGCGCAAAGCTACACGAAGGCTATCTGCGCTAGCCGTTCTTAATTTTGCAGTGTAAGACTAGAGGGAAGGCAGCTATTCGTCACCACCCGCCGCCAACTCTTGGACTACTCTTTTAGCAACGAATAGTGGGACCGACCGTAACATTATTAACGCCCTCCCGGCTGAAAGGGCGAGCATGTTTGGTGCGACGGGGATTCGAACCCGCGACACTCGAATTACGAGTCGAACGCCTTAACCCCACCTGACCATGCCGAGCCGGTTTTATTAATAAACGGAATGAAGAAGACCGTAATTTATACTTGTCTTAGTTTACACACCCGTGAAAGTAGAAAATAAAAGTGCAGAGAAAATTTTAATAAAGACATGGTAATAAAAATGACCATTTTTAATGAATAAATATTTTCGTGTTTTTAGTTCAAACTGATGTAAGGAGTATATAAAAAGAGTGAAACTTAAGAGTTCACATTTTTACATCTATCACATACTGTTTTATAAAAAACATTATTCTCGTGACTAGTTTTGAACAAAATATATTTTAGTCTCACTTTTCCATACGTTCTCGTCTATCAGTATTGGAACTCAACTTTTCTTTGATCAATTTTTTTTACGAACTCTTTATACAAAAAGGTTTATGGTAAATGCAGTTAAAAAGACTGGAATACAAAAGTATACATATAAGCTCTATCATAACTGAGAAGTATACGAGCAGAATGTACTGTCAATCTGTAAAATGAATTTTTGTAACAATGTTACGCTGAAGGAAAAATTCGGCTTTTTATAGATTATTTTCGTATTCGTTTGGGCATGACATTCTCAAGTGGTGAGGTCGCTCGACTCATAATCTGAAGCTCGTGGCTTTGAATATTTGTCTTTTACCCGTGAAGGCGTTATAAAGTTATGATCAATCCCACTATTCGTTGATGAAAGAGCAGTGAGTAGTGGGTGGTGATGACCAGCTGCCTTTCTTTTAGCCTTTCAGTACTACATTCGGGACGGCTAGTGCAGATAGTATTTTTGTAGCTTTGCGCGAAATTTCAAATGTATTCGTTTTGAATAGCAAATAATTATTATTAATTACATTACGAAACGTCAATGCTGTCTACTAAACATTAGCATTAATTTCTCGCCAATAAATTTATTCTTAAAAACTTCAAAAACGTATAAGTTTTACATCTGGTTCAGGTTATACTCTTTTATCTTACTTAAGTATTGGTAAATGTTTAAGCGTCTGTATAGATGAAATTTATATGTTCTTTTTTCTGGTATGAAATCATACCACGAAAAACCTAATTCTCATATTTTATCAAGCAAATTAGAAAGAAACGAATATGGTAAATTTAGTTCACTTACGATTTTGCTGTCATTAAGTCTAAAGAACATTAAGCCTAAAGAACATTAAGCCTAAAGAACATTAAGCCTAAAGAACAGTAATGCAACGTCAAACATTTTCCGAGAAAACAGTTATATTTGTAAAAAAAAAATTCAAAAAGTATTGGATTTTATTTCCGCCAAGAACAATACTTATTACAAAATGTATACACAACAAAAATTATATAAATAGGTAGACGCGTGAAATTTTGATACAGTGAATGACAACGATTTAACTCTACTTACATAAAAATGTCACTCATAACTTCAGTCATGTTCGACACCAGCGGGAATGGACTTCTGCTCTGTCCTATATGTTACGCACTTTTGTAGAAAAGAAAGCTAAACTGAACGTCGTTATTAAATCTATAGCTTATCCATATCTGTGGTCGTGTAATTGACACTGACAACCTGGAAAAAAACTTACTAACCTGCATTTTAAGTAGAGTCTGCTAAAATAAACAAAGACGAAATGCAGTTTACTATAGTCATGGATAATCTTAATCAAGATTAATTAACTAACAGGTAATTAGATCTCGCAAGAAAAACAGGAAACACTTATAGAAAACAATATCATATGTGGCGATTGGAGGAAAACAAAAAGCACGCTATATATATATATATTAAGATGCGGAATGTTATTTACATCCATGTTGGATGAAGAATAAATATAGCGTTAATTAAATAAAACTAAAGCTAAATTAACAGTAATTAACTTAATCATAAGAACAAGAACTGCTTGGAAACGCGATGATCGGCTGTGTGTACACACTTGTAGTTGTTGGTTGTTTTGGAATTTCGCACAAAGCTACTCGAGGGCTATCTGTGCTAGCCGTCCCTAATTTAGCAGTGTAAGACTAGAGGAAGGCAGCTTGTCATCACCACCCACCGCCAACTCTTGGGCTACTCTTTTACCAACGAATAGTGGGATTGACCGTCACATTATAACACCCCCACGGCTGGGAGGGCGAGCATGTTTGGCGCGACTCGGGCGCGAACCCGCGACCCTCAGATTACGAAGCGCACGCCTTAACGCGCTAGGCCATGCCAGGCCCAACACTTGTAGAACGTCAGAAACGCGTTTCTACTAATCGAGAATTAAGAGAAAGTATAGACAAAAGATACACAGAACCAAAAATTAAAAACATATATTTATATCTCCATCATTCAAGCTCAGAAAACGTGGAAATTACATTATCTTTCTACTCGGATGTGAGAATTCTATAAGGGGTAGCATCAGCAATATGAACATCGCCTTATACACGAGACCCAGGTGGTTTTTGAGATAACGAGAACTTTCTAAAGCATAAAAATCTATTGCTTTAGTCCTGCTTTCATGAGTCTATGAGATATTTCTTAGCTCTTGTGGCTCAAATAGGAAACGAACAACATTTTTAATATTTATTTACATTCCTGTTCGCCCTATTTATTAAAATTCACCATATTTTATTTATTATTATTTCTTGTGGCTCTGGTTGATTCTGACAAAAAAAGCTGTATTTGAAATATGACCAGCGATCATAATGCGATAAGTAACGGGGATTTTTTTTTACGTTTTTTGAAACTGAGTAATTTTACTCTAGTGATGGTTTTAATGTTATTTCGAAACTACTTAAAGAATTTCAACTCAAGTCTGCAAGTTTATTAGAACTACTAATAATATTTGCTTAGAAAAATATTTTTCTCTTATTTTAACACTATTGAACATTTTCCTTTAAACTCTGGGTTGGTTATTTATACGTAAAATTATGCTATTATGTGTGAATGTGAACAGTATGTAATAGGATTGCCGAACCCCAGCTCATGCAGTGAATTTGATGACTTAAGCAAATTATTTGCACTTGTGTTTTTTGTTTATGAACCAATATCTACTACGGCTTTGGTTTTCACCACGTTCCACATCGTGTGTCACATTAACAGACTTTCCTAAAGATTATCGAAGTGAAATGTAACTGAATTTGTTCCTTCACCGTTACGATTAAACATGGACGACATAAAACTCCTAACGATAAAAAGACAACTTATCCTTATTATAGGCGTGATTAAATATGAATGATATAAAACAAAATATAACAGGATCTCATATTCTTATCATGGGTACGATTAATACGAATGATATAAAATAAAAAACAAGATATATTTCGTTATCATATCAGTAACTGTGTAAAGTTGTAATTAATATTTTATGTTAATGAATAGCCAAGCTACAAGCTTAATAAGGAACATAGAAATGTGTTACCACCCGATAGGCTAACCTTACTGAATTGCCTTGAATTATCTACGGGCTATCTGTGATCTGCTCACCACGTGTATCGAAACCCGGATTCTAGCGTTTTAAGTCCGCAGACATTTCGCTGTGTTACTGGGGGACCTGAGAATTCGGACATTGGAAGACATTTTAATTACAACTAAAACTAACGATGCAGAAATTTGATCGAAATATATTTTTAGGGTTTGTTTGTTTTTATGTGCAAAGCCACTCAATATGTGTGTGCCCGATATACACACTGTGCTACTTTCCAAGTTAGTAAATCTCTTGACAGCAAGAGTTTCCATTTAGAATTACAGAAATAAATTTAACAGAAGAATGACAATATGTTTATGATTCTAAGATATTAAAAAACACCAAGTTAATTTTTGACGTGCTTAAATCTGTTAATAAATGCTATTTACAGAACTTAGTGAAGTAACAATTAAAACTAATGAAATATATATTTTAGGTTTTTATTTATTTTTTTTATATGTGATGTGCCCACCGCGATTATTAAAACTCATTTTTAGTGCTATAAGTCTCAGGAATAAAACTGTCATTACTTATGCTTTTAAGCTTCAAATGCATGAACATCGTACTTCTACATACAACAGTAACATTTAAACCATGTTTGAACATAGTACTAAAACATACAACAGCAACATTTAAACCACGTTTGAACATAGTACTAAAACATACAACAGTAACATTTAAACCACGTTTAAACATAGTGCTTATACATACAACAGTAACATTTGAACTATGTTTGAACATAGTACTAAAACATACAACAGTAACATTTAAACCACGTTTGAACATAGTACTTATACATACAACAGTAACATTTGAACCATGTTTGAACATAGTATTAAAACATACAACAGTAACATTTAAACCACGTTTGAACATAGTACTTTTACATACAACAGTAACATTTGAACCATGTTTGAACATAGCACTAAAACATACAACAGTAACATTTAAACCACGTTTGAACATAGCACTTATACATACAACATGACAACAGTTTGAACATTACTTATACATAAACAGTAACATTTAAACCACGTTTGAACATAGCACTTATACATACAACAATAACATTTAAACCACGTTTGAACATTTTAACATACAACACGCTTGAACATAGCACTTATACATACAACAATAACATTTAAACCACGTTTGAACATAGTACTTATACATACAACAATAACATTTAAACCACGCTTGAACATAGCACTTATACATACAACAATAACATTTAAACCACGTTTGAACATAGCACTTATACATACAACAATAACATTTAAACCACGTTTGAACATAGCACTTATACATACAACAGTGACATTTAAACCACGTTTGAACATAGTACTTATACATACAACAGTAACATTTAAACCACGTTTGAACATAGCACTTATACATACAACAGTAACATTTAAACCACGCTTGAACATAGTACTTATACATACAACAGTAACATTTGAACCATGTTTGAACATAGTACTTATACATACAACAATAACATTTAAACCATGTTTGAACATAGCACTTATACATACAACAGTAACATTTAAACGATGCTTGAACATAGTACGCGTACAAACAACACTAACATTTAAACCATGCTTCAGAATACAATATTTTTCGTTCAGATAAAAAGTGGTTATTCCACCAAATATTAAGATTATAATACAATGAATATTTCGCACACGTGTGTATGGGTGCGTTTAACATAAAAAACACAGAATGTACACGTTTCAAAGTTTATATTTTTGTTGGAAAGAAATTCAGATCGACCATATTTTTGTGTGACAGTTTGAAAGACGAAACTCAGGCAAACTTTCTCATCAGTAACATAAACATATTTGTCCTCGAAGTCTTCTTTGTCCACTGAGATTTAAAATGTTAAGATGGTTGTTCCACATTTAACATCATAATGACTTGTACGGTGAAACTGAATTTAAGACTCATTTATTATAGCTAATTAAAAAAAGAAACACAATTCATCAGGATATATTTATTATACGTCATAGTTTATGGAACACTATGATACTACTTTTAGTCTAAACTTTCGAAGATATCAATCCAGTTGAACTTTTAATTACCACATTATTAAAACCACCAGCGTATAGTAAATAAAAAACATTTTATTATAACTTTGAAAAAGCCGGTTTCTCTCTTTGAAAGTAAGGTTATTTTAAGTTCATTTCAAAAATCAATCTCATGGTTATGGTAATGTATGTTCTTATGAGAAAAGAACATATACATACACTTGCTTTGAATATTTATGCAATCTCTCCCTCAGAAGAAAACAAATGAAATTATGAGTTTTAGAGGCCAAATGATTACAAGTATTAAATCATTATGGTCTATACACTTAATAATAGCTGAAAGAAATCCAAAGAAGTCTCGGGCCTGTGGGAGACACAAATGTAAGCATTTGTTTTTTCCTTTTTAATCTAAATACTTTAACCAATTATAGAGAAATATTGTAAATATTTTCTTAAATTACCCATAATTCATATTTATAGAAATAATGAAAAAATATTTACCAATATTTAGTACAACTTACTAGAGATTTAAGAGTGAAACCTGGGGACACGTGTACAATAATAACAGTTTCACTTCTTAACTACTAATATTTAATTTTCATGGTACATAAATACAAAAATTTGGTAAAGTTAAATTTACTTATACTTTTTGCGTTCTATCACGCGCCCGCGCACTCATACATACACATACATCATACATTCTCTTAAGCAGTATTGTCACAAATTCTCACAATCTGTTTCAGTGGACGAATTATAGTAATACAGATGTTCAGTTCGAGATATGATTCTTATCTTCATGTAGAAATGTTTTCATTCTAAATCTGTGTGACTAAACAACCTTGTACACGTTCCATCCGGGAAATGCAGTTTCACTGCTAGACGTCGGGAGGAAATACTATTTACTCTCACAACCGTGCTATCAGTGATCAATTGTTTGTTTAATTGGTTAATGGATATAAGAAACGATAGAGCGCCATACAAACAAAATTATTCACAATTTTGCTGATTTACTTTTAACTTGTGATAAAGTTCAGCACTTAGATGAATACATATTCCTAGACTTGAATAACAACACTTTTTAAAATGAAAGTGTCATACTTGATTTAAAATATAAATTATTTTTAATGATTCCGCGAGAAACGGAAATTGCAAGAGCTTTAAAATAATATATATATAACATATGAAGTAATATATATATATATAATATATGAAGTAATATATATATAATATATGAAGTAATATGTATATAATATGAAGTAATATATATATAACATATGAAGTAATATATATAATATATGATGTAATATGTATATAATATATGAAGTAATATATATATAATATATGAAGTAATATATATATATAGTAATATATATATATAGTATATGAAATAATATATATATAATATATGAAGTAATATGTATATAATATATGAAGTAATATATATATATATAGTATATGAAATAATATATATATAATATATGAAGTAATATGAATTCAGCGTCTGTACTTCAAGGTTACCCTCACCACGGCTATTAATTTTGGGCATTGAAATTTAGCTTAAGTTACGAAAGTTTATAAGGTTTGTGAAAACACACTTAGATATTCCATTAATGATTTACTTCAAATACTTAAGTTTAACTGGACGTAAGAAAAAGTCTGTAGATAAATCCTAAGTGAGACAAGTAGAAATCAAAGAATAGAACTAATGACAACTTGTTTTTATGTACAAAAATGGTTCATACTTGTACTTCAGCGTTACAAGGTTCATTTTAACTTTGGTTGTTAATTCTGCGATTGAGTATTTTTCCTTAATTAATTAATTATTATTCTGATAAAAATACTGGAACAATTTAAGAACAAAGTTCTTTAAGATTTAGATGACTGAAAAAATTGAAGTATAGGATTTTCAGTAATAATTATAAGAATTGTTATTTGATAAAATCAGTAAGAGAAAAACAAATGTTTATATTTATGTGAGCATTTTAAGAATTCAAGAAAATTCCAATCTCAGTGTTACTGCTAAATTTGAGAGCATCAAATGCTAGAAATTAGGTTTCGATACTCGGACAGACAGCCATTTTGTAACTTTGCGCTTAAGAGCAGTCACAAAATTTAAGCTAAAAAAATCTAAAACATGGTTCTATCATTTATGAAAGTTATGTATAATCTCTCTCGTTCCAACAGCAAACTATCATTTATGAAAGTTATGTATAACCTCTCTCGTTCCAACAGGAAACTATCATTTATGAAAGTTATGTATAACCTCTCTCGTTCCAACAGGAAACTATCATTTATGAAAGCTATGTATAACCTCTCTCGTTCCAACAGGAAACTATCATTTATGAAAGTTATGTATAACCTCTCTCGTTCCAACAGAAAACTATCATTTATGAAAATTATGTATAACTTCTCTCGTTCCAACAGGAAACTATCATTTATGAAAGTTATGTATAACCTCTCTCGTTCCAACAGGAAACTATCATTTATGAAAGCTATGTATAACCTCTCTCGTTCCAATAGGAAACTATCATTTATGAAAGTTATGTATAACCTCTCTCGTTCCAACAGGAAACTATCATTTATGAAAGTTATGTATAACCTCTCTCGTTCCAACAGAAAACTATCATTTATGAAAATTGTGTATAACTTCTCTTGTTCCAACAGGAAACTATCATTTATGAAAGTTATGTATAACCTCTCTCGTTCCAACAGAAAACTATCATTCATGAACGTTATGTATAACCTCTCTTGTTCTCACGGCAAACTATCATTTATGGAAATTATTTATATATTTTATTGTTCTAACAGAAAACTACAATTCATGGAGGTTATATATAACCTTTATTGTTCTAACAAAAACTATCATTTATGGAGGCTATATATGACCTTTATTGTTCTAACAAAAACTATCATTTATGGAGGTTATATATAACCTTTATTGTTCTAACAAAAACTATCATTTATGGAGGCTATATATAACCTTTATTGTTCTAACAAAAACTATCAGTTATGGAGGTTATATATAACACCTCTTGATGGGAAGGCATAAACCTTTCCAATCTTTCCGTTTTCTACATCAAATACATATTTTTTCACTTTATAATATAATTGATAATTTAGATGTTATACAAGTATTTTACATAACTGTGGAACAAGAACAGCCATTTATAATATTTCACGTTTCAATATTCTCTCAGAATTTTGTAAGTTTAGTTGTTTGTTTTTAAGTACAAACCTATACAATGGGTTATCTGTGCTCTGCATGTCTCAGTTATAAAAAAAAACCTTTTAACATTATATGCTCTGAAACTAACTGCTGGACCACTGGAGAGAACGAAACGTGTTAAAAATAAACAAACCAAACAACATATCACAAAGTTTCACTTTATTATAATCAGAGCTGAAACAAAATAGCAAACTAGAATTGTGCAAGTTGTCTGATATATAGCTGAACGTGTTCAAATTACCAGCGAACACTGACCGTGAACCCAAGGATTAAGATTTACTTTTCGTTATCAAAAACAAAATAAAACATGCTTTGACATAGAGTGTCCTGGGTGACTTTATGGAAATATAAGTTGAATTCGATTATTTAATCAAACAAGAATAGTCCAAGAGGTGACGGTTGGTTCCTGTTGACCAGCTACCTAAAATGCCAGAAATCAGGTTTCGATACTCAGACAGATACCCTATTTTGTATGTAAGGTTGACTATATACAGATAGCTTTTGTGTAGGTTTCCGCAAACATTCCAAACAGTTTATCCCCGCTAGTACAACGATAAGTCTACATATTTACAATGTTAAAATCAGGGGTTCGATTCCCCTTCGGTAGACTCAGTAGATAGCTCGATGTGGCTTTGATATAAGAAAGCACACACATATACTCTACACAGTCTGATATACCTCAATTTAAATACCAACGTAAGTTATTATATTTTTCCCTGTTCACAAAATGTTTTTCTAATTCTAATTTTCCACAATATTGGACTAAATATTAGTGATATCATTTTATCTGAGCGAATATTTATATATTCGTTTTCGAACTTTTACGTTTTGAAGAAGAAAGAAACAAATAAGTAAGATTAATATAAGATTTTTTGGAATGAAACCTTTTGTACTATTGGTAAAAAGTAGAAGGTAAAACAAAACTTCATGATATAAATGATCTAATTTTGGAGAAAGACACAAAAGGGATATTTATTTGAAAACAACGATTCTTTGCTGTATGAAACGTTTCAACTTCGTATATACTTTTTCATTAGAATTATTGAAACCATGAGAGAGAGCTTGGAGGTAACGTTAAATCTTTAAGCGAAACTGTGCAAACATAGAACGATGAAACAAAATATATGTTGTACCTATAAATTTGTTAGAGACACGAAAAATTTAATGATTTGAAATTTGAAACATCGAGTTGGAAGTCTTGTATTGTTACTGTTGTTATATTATTGTCTTCTGCCACAAACGGCCTGGTATGGCAAGATGGTTAAGGCGCTCGACTCCTACTCCGAGGTCGCGGGTTCGAATTCCCATTGCACCAAATATACTCGTCCTTTCAGCCGTGGGGGCATCATAATGTGAAGGTAAACCTCACTATTTGCTGGTACAAGAGTAGCCAGAGAGTTGACGGTGGGTAGTGATGACTAGCCGCCTTTCCTCCAGTCTTACACTGCTAAATTAGGGACAGACACAGCCCTCGTGTAACATTGCGCGAAATTCAAAAACAAACCTTCCAGCAACACATAACCTAAATATTTTAAGTGTGATGTGTTTATTCATAGGAGAATTGTGAATAAACACGTATTACAACACCAAAATAATAAAACATTATATTATAGTTGTTTGTGGGCAATACACTAGGACTGTGCAGTGTAAGGTATGGTATGTCTTCCTGTGTTCAATTGACAAGTTTATATTTGTGTTCGATTCACGCTAAATTATGTTCTCTCTTATAACTATAGAACAAAATGCGTTAGTTGAATGATTCAACACCACAAGTAACAGCTAAGTTGATTTGAGTGAGAATTTGTTTAACCATGTTTACCGAGTAATTGCTGCGTTACAACACAAACTCTCAGCATGGTTTCCTAAAGCCAATAAAGTAATATCAAAGCAAAGATTGGCAAAGTGCCAAGCTCGGTAGAAGGTAAGGGACGTTTCTACACAACTAAACCTATTGTTTGCTTTTAATTTTTACGTAAAAAAGAACTGACAACTAGTAAATTTTCGAAGCGTTGTCTCTCTCTCTTTCAGGTGAAAATAGTTTCATAGCTGTTTTTTTGATGACTGTCTACAAGTACGGCAATATATGATTAAAAGTTTATTTCTAAACATATTATTTTAATATATAACACATTTGAATAAATCATTTAATTTAAATCCCCATTGAAATATTATCACAAGAAACATGACATTTGAATGCACTGAACGATGTTGTTCTAAGCAATCTAAATATAAGGGTTTTTTGTTTGTTTGTTTTTGAATTTTCCGCAAAGCTACACGAGGGCTATCTGCACTAGCCGTCCCTAATTTTGCAGTGTAAGACTAAAGGGAAGGCAGCTGGTCATCCCCACCCACCGCCAACTCTTGGGCTACTCTTTTCCCAACGAATAGTGGAAGTGACCGTAACATTATAACGTCCTTACGGCTGAAAGGGCGAGCATGTTTGGTGCGATGGGTATTCGAACCCGCGACTCTCAGATTACGAGTCAAACGCCTTAGGCTCGGCATGGCCAGGTGGTTAAAGCACTCGTTTCGTAATCTGAGGGTCGCGGGTCCAAATCCCGGTCGCAACAAACATGCTTGCTTTTTCAATCGTTGGGGCGTTACAATGTGACGGTCAATCCCACTATTCGTTGGTAAAAGAGTAGCCCAAGAGTTGGCGGTGGGTGGTGATGACTAGCTACCTTCCCTCTAGTCTTACACTGCTAATTTAGGGACGACTAGCACAGATAGCCTTCGAGTAGCGTTGTGCGAAATTCCACAACAAACAAACAAACGCCTTAACCCACCTGGCCACCTGAGAGTGTATAACGCTAAAAATCTGGTTTCAATACCCGCAACGGGAACAACACAGTTAACCTATTGTGTAACTTTGTGGTTAACAAGAAACAAACAAAGCCACAAAAGCTGGGCTTCCGTTTTTTCACAAGATTAGCGTGAGTTTATGCCACATACACAACTGCAGGAACAGCTTTTTGTTTTGTTTTAAATTTCGCACAAAGCTGTAAGAAGGCTATCTCAGCTAGCCGTTCGTAATTTAGCAGTGATAGACTAGAAGGAAGGCAGCTCGGCAACACCATCCACTACCCACTTCTGGGGTACTCTTTATCAACGAACAGTTAGTTGGTGTGACTCTCAAGTTATAACGCTCTCTCGATAATATTCAGTGTGACAGTGAACTGAACCCGCTACCCTTAGAATGCGAGACGAGCATCCAAACTGCCAGGCGATGTTAACCCTTGCAGGGTTAAGAAAATATAATAACATCGCATTTGTTTAGCGGTTGCAGTCGTCATTGAAATCTATTTCTGTAATGTTGATTTGAGCAAAAAACTGTGAATCATAAGGTCATAGTTACACCTTTATTTTTTAATTATATGTTGTTATTTCCCTATTTTTATGGAACTTTTCTGCATGACGACTTCCAATATATTAAGAATCCTTTCACAGAAGGAATCTTCTAACCGAATCGATTTGATACAAATGCGTGAAAATGCAAAACTCATTGCTAAAATCAACTATTTCAGTATAGTGCATGTTACCTAAATACACAAAATAGAACACAGATATAACTGTCCAGCATAGATTTTGTTAAAAGCGTAGAAGTTTTCTGGAAATCCTGAAATTACAATAACTTTTTGTTCGATAATATAGTAACACAAAAGAATTTATGAAAGACACCGAACGTATTATTGTTATAATTAGATGACCATTTTCACCGCTAACCAAACAATGTCAGATTTTAGAACAGTATCCCAGAGATAAAAACCGTCCATTGTCAAGCTATTTCCGATTATAGAAAATTCAAGTGTGAAAAACCTTTTCTTACGTACAACATGCAGTTTTTGTTACATATACCCGTCATGACAATATTCTAAATGAAAATAAATTATTACAAATATCACTTGGGCTACTTATTTTCAAATTGTAGTTTCATAACACACTGAATTGAATGTATTCTAATCGATAATAAATTATGATAATTTTTAACATTGCCACTTTGGCTTTTTACTCAAATTTTAGTTTCGTAACACACTGAATTGAATGTATTCTAAGCGATAATAAATTATGATAATTTTTAACATTACTACTTTGGCTGTTATTTCTTTGAAATTTTAGTTTCACAACAAATTCAAAACCGAATGATTTCATTAAAGTTCCTCTAAAATCACAACATAAGAAATCTCTTAATGAGTTAATCTTCAGTCATTTATAATTTTCCTGAATTAGATGATCTATATGTAATGAAGTTATATCATAATTTTATTTTATGTATGCAAGCAATCGATATGTACAACAATCAGAAAGTTGATTGTTGTTAGTGATATCAATAAACATTAACGCTATTTCGAAAGTACAAAGCTGCAAATAATCGGTATGATGTACATGGACGGTTAATTATACATTAAATAACTAACTTTGAATAATATAATGTTACGATCACGAATCTGGAAAATGAATTATCGAGATTTGTGTTGTATCAGTCACTTATCTAGCGAAACCAAAACCCAAAGTACACAAAGAGAGAAGTAAACAAGTTAGGTAATAGTGTTTATACATGGGGTGTAGACGCTTGGCTGCTATTTAAATTTCACGTTAATCACGTGGTCTTTATTTTGCTCAGTAGAATGTGATACTGTACTCTTTAATATTGTTTGTTTAATTTTACAGACTTAAGAGTACTCCTAAGAGGATGTCGCATTATTAGATTAAATTATTACTTTTGTGTTTGAGACTTAAGGACACGTTTTATAGTCTGGTAAAAAAAAACTGAGATGTGGGATACTTTACGTATTCAGATAACATAAAATGCATATTATAAATAAGTAAAATGACAGAAAATGGTTTTGATAACAAGTTATTCGTAACAATAAAACAAAATAATGGTGTTGTTAAAAAGTCCCTAAGTAAGAAGACAACAGAATCATGGTGTTCTTACCAAGGTAATAAAATGACAAAATAATGGTTTTGTTAACAAAAGGACAGAATCATGTTATTATCATGTCCTTTGATAACAACGTGATAGAATCAAGGTGTAATAATCAAGTCGTCAGTTGAAAGTACCAAAATCACGCTGGTGTTATCAAGCCATATCTTTTATTAGTGTCATAAGTATGCCCTTTGTAACCTCAATCTTCGTAGCTTATACAAGCTGTATACAAGGGCTTCGTTGGAATACAGTTGTTTAGAGCGGGCACTACGAGTAGTTTAATCCAAAGTTTTGGTTAAAATGCCCTTCATACCAAACACTCTCGCCCTTTCAGCCGTGGGAGCGTTATAATGTTACGGTAAGTCCCACTATTCGTTGGTAAAAGAGTAGCCCAAGAGTTAGCGGTGGGCGGTGACGACTAGCTGCCTTTCCTTTAGTCTTACACTACTAAATTAAGGACGGCTAGCGCAGATAGCCCTCGTGTAGCTTTGTGGGAAATAAACAAAAAACAAACTTAACTTTAGATAGCTAAATAAAATTGCTCATTGAAAAACAAAGAGAACATTTAAAGTAAAAACAACTATTTCTTCTGTCATCCGTAGCTACAACAGTGAGTACAGTTTTATCATTACAGTAGATTCCAAGACAAAAACAATTTTATTCCTTCGTAGACTTCACAGAAAACAACTAAGAGGCGTAGGAAGATTAATAAAATACCTTATATGATTCGATTTTAATATCATGTTGCATTGAGTCTAAACATATGCTGTTTGATACTTGTGTATAAAAGTAGTGGACTTTAGAACCGAATAAATGTTGGCGGTGGCTGGTGATGACTAGTTGCCTTTCGTCTAGTCTTACACTGCTAAATTAGGGACGGCTAGCGCAGACAGCCCTCGTGTAGTTTTGCGCGAATTTCAAAACAAAACAAAGGTTCTGGATTTTTAACACAAACTAAAAACAAATACCAACATTAGAGTTGTCAATTAGATCTCTCCTTCATTTATGAAAACACATTTTATGAATTATTCATGCGCTAGCTTGCTTAAGTGTCCCATTAGAACATATGACTTACACAAAGATGTGTAAAACAAAGTATTGGCAACATTTTATTTAATGCAGTTTGTTATTTCTCGTATTTTCTATGTGTTTAATAGAAAATTAAACTTTTGACCAGTTATTTTGTAGAGAATGTTTAAAAGGGACAAAATATAACAACACCCATTACGATTGTAATTGAAAAGTGAAAACGTGTAAAAATGGAGTTGGTTACAACTGATACACAGGCAAACAGCGAATGTAAGAAAAATTTATTCTGCGTTTTAGATGCTTTAGACTAAGAAAACAGATAGTCACAACTGTGAGATTGAAGAATATATATATATATATATTTGACTACCAATTAAGAGATTAATCCGCAACTATTGGCTCGCAAATACTCATACATATATATGTCTTTGGTTAACACATTGGCTGATGAATCTAAAACCACTAATGTTTCCGACTATATTATATATTTAAAATTGATAAACCCATAACTATTGAGGTTTATTGGCATTTTCTACAGACTTCATTAACATTTTCACAAATATTCAATGTCGTTTTATCATACGTACAAATTATATATATATATTCTGAGGTTCTTTTTTTATGTTCAGCTTAAACCGAGAGAACACGATAATGTAGCACGACATGCACATATCTACCCAGTAGAGAGATGTGAAGGATGAGAGTTTCTTAAACAAACACAGTGTAGCAAACAACGAAAAACACTGACTGACAAAAGGACCAGCAGGCAACATAGAGTAGCAAGAAACAAAAGACTCTGACTGATAAGAGAACCAGCATCAATTGTAGTGTAGCAAGCATTGAAAGACACTGACTGACAAAAGGACCAGCAGACAACGTAGTGTAGCAAGCAATGAAAGACACTGACTGACAAAGGACCAGCAGACAACGTAGTGTAGCAAGCAATGAAAGACACTGACTGACGAGAGGTCCAGCGGACAATACAGTGTAACAAGCAATGAAAGACACTGACTGACGAGAGGTCCAGCGGACAATACAGTGTAACAAGCAATGAAAGACACTGACTGACAAGAGGACAACAAGCTGAACTTTCGTTGATACGTTCTTCAGAATGTTTGGATCTTCTGCGATATTGTTCGGGTAAATTCAATTAGTAGTTTGTATAGATGTTGAGTAATTTATCAAGAAAAACTTCATTCATTTTAAATTATTATCTTTGAATTGGGGATATGCTACAGTGAAGAGTTGTGATAAATGATCATGATAAACAACCGAGCAATGAACATCTTCTGACAGCTCTCAACCCAGTACTTAAAATTAGTGTTTATTCTAATACACTCGGACTAAACAGACAGTTGGTACTTCAGGAAATGTACTTTCTCAGTACTGAAAAAAAAAAATTCAATAATTAATTCTAGAGGTGACGTCACCATTATTCATACATGTGTGACCGATAACAATTTTTAAAACCAATCGATCTCTCTTCTTTTGTCAGCTTTAACACAACACATAATGAGTTGAATAGGCTTAGAGGAAAATGTTTGTTATAATAGTTGTAGCTGAAGTCCCACTCTTCAGGAAAACAAAAGTAAAATGTATTCCGACATAACAGGTACAGTTTAAAAGATGTTCTAAGTAGAGTGCAGCACTGTAACTGCAGTGGAGCACTTAAGTTAGACAGAGTTAGTGAGACAGAAATTTCACCTTCTACTTGAGACAGCCTTCTGTAACCGATCAGTTTCTTTTGTCCGGTTATTCTTCATTAAATTAAACTTCCAAATGCCTTTTCTGACTTCTTTCTCATAGTGCACGAATAATCTGAGCACACCTAGCTCTGTTATTGACAGCATGGTAAAAGTTTATTTGGGTTTGAATTCCGCGCAAAGTTACACGAAAACTATCTGCGCTATCTGTCTCTAATTTAGCAAGATAGAAGGCAGCTAGTTATCACAACCCGTCGCCAACATTTGGGCTACTCTTTCACCAACGACACAGTATAATGCTCCCACGACTGAAAGGGCGAGCACGTTTAGTGGAAAAGATCTTCAGATTGAGAGTCGAGCACCCTAATCACCTGGACATGCCGGGTCCCATGCAATCTAAGTAACCAGTAATCTATATCTGAGATTAAGTTATTTTTCATCAGGTGCTTGATCTATTTAACAATAAACCGTAGTTGAGGTAGGTAGGATAAAACGTCTGCTCTAACTATAAATGCGCTTATGAACCATTAGGAAGAAGGTCATTAAAAAAAATGGTTAAAGTGTATTGATTTAAAAGTAACGTTTATTTCAAGTAGGGACATGACGTAATTTGTTTTTGGTATTGAACAGAAACACTTATTGTGATTCGGGACTATATTTTTTGTAAGATCAGGTAAAATGGACTTCCAAGTTAGGGCAAATTGGACCCAATTAATTCTTAAGACACGTTATTTAATTCATTTATGCAATTATTTAAGTACTAGAGGTAGGAGTTTTGGATGCTGTGCACCACGGAAAGGGACTCATTATCTGGGGTAATAGCCCAAAAAACATGAGCGCCAGTGTGGAGAATGACCTATATTGAGACCAAAGCCCATGACTGAAACATACATCACTCGTGTGGGGTAAGATGGCTCCACCAGTGGAGAAGGGGTTCTTACTCTGAGTTTATCGTCCCACGTTAAAAAAAAATGTTAGTGAACTTGAAATGGGATATTCGACAATCTACACTTCCTTGTTTTCTAAAAAGAAACAACAAATAAAAATGAGTTATTTAGATCAAAACTGTAAAATTTTTTTTAATAAAACTGCACTTTAATCATTCAAACATTTTCTCCCTTCTACCATTGTATTTATTTCACGTGAACAATGGTAACAAGTAATTAATTTTGTTGGTTGCACGTCATAAATGATAATATATAAGGGTGGCCCTTTTAACCCAATTTTCCTATCTCGCTCTTTACATTTATATCTGAATATGTTTCTCAAAGAAATAATGAATGTATTTATTCCAAACTACTATGTTTTAGGTAATGTTATTACGTTTCACCCTGTTCACCACTTACAATTTGATAATCGACCGTATGCGTGAAATCAATTCTACTTAAATGTTTCTATCTACCTACACTTAACGTTGATACTCAGAATGACTAAATAATGATTAATTTTCAAGGAGAGACACTAGTTTGTTTCTTTACATTAAAGATATTTAACTATCATGTGTTTAAACTTGAGATAATAAGAGTATACTCCAATGTTTTTGGTATAACCTTCGTGAAACTTAGAGAAGATGTCTACATTTAGTTTCTTTGTTAGGTGTTTCGCCTACTGCCCTCCGCTAGTACAGCGGTATGCCTCCGGATTTACAACACTAAAATCAGGGATTCGATTCCCCTCGGTGGACTCAGTAGATAGCCTAATGTGGCTTTGCTATAAGAAAACACACTGTTTCGCCCACTTACCACACGGTGAAGTTTTTATATCGGCAGTGTTCTTAGTGTGATGTAGTGCTAACTATTTTCATAAATATATCTACATATATTAAAAGTTTGAAAATAGTTTCTTAGAAACTGTCGCAGAGGACGTAAACTCAGGTCTTTCTAACTGCAAACAGCATTTAAGCTGATATGAATAGTTTATTAGCCTAATTTGATATTCAAATACATAAAATTAGGTCGTAAAAGTTATTCTTTGTGCTGGTTTATGATGTTGGTTTTAGAATGTCTGACGCTGACAGTGACTCACTTGACAGTGAGTTTGTTTAAAAGCTACAATATATTTTTATAAACATTCATTAAAATGAAGTTGTTGTTTTTTGTTAGCTGTTAGGCTAATCCAACAACATACTCTTATAATAAGTTGGGATCAACTGCAGCCTGGATTCGACGATGAAAATACATAACTTAAGTCAAGTTGAGAAATACGTGTGCTGCCTATTTAAATATCAGTTAAACCCTATCTGTTATCTGTTGCTTTAAAGACCCACAGGAATCTATTTATGGATAAATACGCAGATATGTATGTTGCAGTAAAAATATTTAAAAATATTGTAAAAAAAGAGGAAGAAAATGATATGATAAACCTAAAAATGTGTCAGTTTTTTTATTGTCAATAAAATATCTTATCTTATCTATCAGCTTTAAGTCGAGGAAACGTAAACAAGTCATTCACGACTATATGTAGTTTGTTTTACTATTGTACAGACACGTGAAATATGATGATTACGTTATTTACAACGATCATAATTAACCAACACTGAGTAGTGCCTGATGACTTTCACTAAGCACTAAAGATTATATATATATAACACTATCAAAGGTGAATTTTTATTGTTATTGTATATTATATTCTTTATTGTTATTGTATGTTAGATTCTGTATTGTTATTGTATGTTAGATTCTGTATTGTTATTGTATGTTAGATTCTGTATTGTTATTGTATGTTAGATTCTTTATTGTTATTGTATGTTAGATTCTATATTGTTATTGTATGTTATATTCTTTATTGTTATTGTATGTTAGATTCTGTATTGTTATTGTATGTTAGATTCTGTATTGTTATTGTATGTTAGATTCTGTATTGTTATTGTATGTTATATTCTTTATTGTTATTGTATGTTAGATTCTGTATTGTTATTGTATGTTAGATTCTGTATTGTTATTGTATGTTATATTCTGTATTGTTATTGTATGTTAGATTCTGTATTGTTATTGTATGTTAGATTCTTTATTGTTATTGTATGTTAGATTCTGTATTGTTATTGTATGTTAGATTCTGTATTGTTATTGTATGTTATATTCTTTATTGTTATTGTATGTTAGATTCTATATTGTTATTGTATGTTATATTCTTTATTGTTATTGTATGTTAGATTCTGTATTGTTATTGTATGTTAGATTCTGTATTGTTATTGTATGTTATATTCTTTATTGTTATTGTATGTTAGATTCTGTATTGTTATTGTATGTTAGATTCTGTATTGTTATTGTATGTTATATTCTGTATTGTTATTGTATGTTAGATTCTGTATTGTTATTGTATGTTAGATTCTTTATTGTTATTGTATGTTAGATTCTGTATTGTTATTGTATGTTAGATTCTGTATTGTTATTGTATGTTAGATTCTGTATTGTTATTGTATGTTAGATTCTGTATTGTTATTGTATGTTAGATTCTGTATTGTTAATGTATGTTAGATTCTGTATTGTTATTGTATGTTATATTCTTTATTGTTATTGTATGTTAGATTCTGTATTGTTATTGTATGTTATATTCTTTATTGTTATTGTATGTTAGATTCTGTATTGTTATTGTATGTTATATTCTTTATTGTTATTGTATGTTAGATTCTGTATTGTTATTGTATGTTAGATTCTGTATTGTTATTGTATGTTAGATTCTGTATTGTTATTGTAGGTTACACTTTCTTTCAAACACAACTTTACACCAGTTTAACACTAACAGAAATTTCAAAATAAATTTATAAAACATATGCTCGAAAACTTCGTTGCAATTCAAAATAGTACTGTTTCGTATTTAAATAGGCTGGGCGTGATCTACTGGTGACAGATCGATTCATCATACTGTTTCATATAGGTCGGGCGTAGTCTCGTGCTCAGCGTGATGCACTGTATATTCAAGTGTCCACGTTTCGAGTTCTATTGCCGTAAAATCGCACTATCCCCTTTGAGCAGCGTTATAAGCGTGACAGTGCTGTTTGTTTGTGGTTAAGCACAAGGCTACACGATCTGTGCTCTGGTCACAACGGATATCAGACATGCCGCTGTGCCACTGCAGGGCAAGAATGACAGCATATGTGATTACCGGTATTTAAAAGTTGGCGACTGGTGTTGTAGAGTAACTGCCTTCCGTCTAACGTGTCTGTTCAGATTAAGAACAACAAGCGCAAATATCCAAATTTGTAACTGTGGTTCAATGATAAGTTTTAGGGTCTCGTAATGGTGAAATTTGTTGTTAGAACCCTAATGCGGACACGGAACAGATAGTCGTCCATCATACATATTTCAGTTTAGCAGCAAAACAGAAAACAATTAATTATTAGTTAATTTACATGATGACTTCCATATTGACAGAACATTTGGTTTGTTGATCTCACATCAAAATTATCGCAAACTAACACGAATAGTTGAAAATACCATTTTTACTTCCTACAGCTCGAAGTCTACGCCATCTACGTTCTTACTTTAACATGAGTAGTGTTTTGTTTGATTAACAATTGTTTCTAAAACGTTATGGAAAATCTCAAAAACTAAATTAACGTGAATAATAACTCGTGTAGTTTGTATAAATTAAAACTAATAAAAATTAAGGTTTCTGCTATTCATACCCTCTGTTTCAGAGGTTTATAAATCGTTTTACTTGTTTGTTTGTTTCGAATTTCGCGCAAAGCTACTCGAGGGATATCTGCGGTAGCCGTCCCTAATTTAGCAGTTTAAGACTAGAGGGAAAGCAGCTAGTCATAACCACCCACCGCCAACTCTTGGGCTACTCTTTGCCAACGAATAGTCGGATTGACCGTTACATTATAACGCTCCCACGGCTGAAAAGTCGAACATGTTTGGTGCGACCGGGAGTCGAACCCGCAACCCTCGTATTACAAGTCGAACGCCTTAACGTGCTTGGCCATGCCGGGCCGCGTTTTACTTGTTTGATAAAGACAAAGCTCGGTATAAGAACATAATGAGAAATGAATAGGTTAATTTACCCGTCTGATTATTTACTTTTTGTATGACTTTTTCAACAATTTATTACTAAATACATTTTGATGGATGGATTTCAGAAATTGGTATTCTATAAGGCATATATTTAATAGAAAACAATACTCAGTTTTACACTTAAACAATAATTATGCTAAATCACACATCGCCTGGTATTCATAACAGATGTTTTAGTTCACATTAATTAGACACTCATTATAATAACAAAGACGCTGCTCTTGTTTTATTTTATTTTCAAATCCTAAAACAAAATACATTTTTCGTAAAGAGAATTTCTAAATATTCTTGCTTTGCAGTAAATAGAAACATTTTTAAAGCGTAAGATGTATTTAAAAACACTTTTTGCTCGAATAATTTCTTCTAATCGTAAGATATCTATCCCCCCAAACCAGTGGCTCATCAGTAAATGTGTCGCCTTATAAAGCTAAAATGCTGAGTTCAACACCAGCGATAGGAAGAGCACAGGTTGTCCAAGCATAAACGTTTTACACTTATTCTTTTAATCGTAGAAAAATCGAAACACATACCGATTATATTTAACAGAGCAATAAACGTTTACAGATTGGCGAATGAACACTCGATCGTTTTATCATTGTTCATTAAAATATAAGGCAACAAACTTAATAGTGTAAAAAGTAAGTTACTCGTGGATCTGTTGAAATAAAAAACACAAGTAATACAATGGTGAAAAACCATGTAATCTTTATGCAAGATATGTTTGTTTGTTTTTGAATATCGTGCAAAGCTACTCGAGGGCAATCTGCACCAGCCGTCCCTAATTTAGCAGTGTAAGACTAGAGGGAAGGCAACTAGTCATCACCACCCTCTGCCAACTCTTGGGCTACTCTTTTACCGACAAATAGTGGGATTGACAGTTACATTATAACGCCCCCACGGCCGAAAAGGCGAGCATGTTTAGTGTGACGGGGGTATCGAACCCTCGATCCTCAGATTACGAGTTGAACACCTTAACCCACCTGGCCATGCCGGGCCTATGCAAAATATAATGCATAAAGGACTATAAATTTGGCTATGAAAATATGGTCTATAGATATTTTTATTTTTAGGTTTTTTTGGTGATTAATTGTTTCAAAATACTATATTTCTATTTTTTTAATAGAGAGCATTTTTTTGAATGGCGTTTGTTTACTGTAATGCATGCTATAGACCGTGGATTTGAAGCACCTGCTGATACGTAAAATACGGAATACAACGAAACTAATGCACCAACAGTGCATTTATGTCACTTCCGTGAACGTGTTTATCATACTCACTCTGGAATAGTACATTCTACGTGTTAAAGGTTTCTATCTACGTATCTATCTATTGAAAGTATGCTATAACATTCAGATTGCTGTAGGCATAAGACAATCAGCACTGTTTGGTGATGACGTGTGACATTATCCGTACTGTGTGGTGTTGATATCTAGTGTTATCAATACAGCACGGTGTTATTTGTAGTGTATGGTGTTGATAATGGTGTTATCTGTATTGTATGGTGTCGATATCTGGAGATTCACAATGTATGGTGTTCATATTGGTGTTAGACATATTTTATGGTATTGATATATGGTGTTATCCATAATGTATGGTGTTGATACTGGTGTTATCAGTGTTGTATGGTATCGATGCCTTATATTGTCAATAGTGTATAGTGTTGATTATTAACTGTATGATGTTAACATTTGATGTTATAAATATTGTACGGTGTGAACATCTGGTATTCATGACCGCTAATTGAAGTTACTTCGTACGTAGTTTTATGGATATACAGTTTTCACTTTAAATAACTAAGTTAGTGTATATAAATCTAAATCCAAATACCATCGTTCCTAAGCTTTCTATGTGTATACTTACAATAACCATATATAGCAAGATAAAGTAGAGCAACTGAATAAAATAAGCATTACCAAGAACTAAAGCGTATAAAGAACACATTGAAGCCCATAAGAAAAACAGGTTAAGTTACCCATGTAATTGCTCACGTTAAATGTACATAAATATTTATAATGACCAATATACATATAAATATATACGCTACAGCAACGGCCTTTACTTGTCGCATATTTTCAATTCTTATATAAGTTACTTTGCCTATCTTTCTGTCGGAATGATTGGACAGGTCGTGACTTATTTTTACTGGTGTGTTTTAGACGTATATATCTACTTTTTTTTCTTCATTTAAAAAGTTATTTCGTGGATGATTATTTTGTACAAGTACCTTGAGCAAAGAACATTTTACGCTTGGACTGTAATGGACATTAATGACCCATTATTCGGTTTGAGTCTGTTTCATATCAATGCTACGAAAACGAAAACAGCTACTTGAATGACATTTTACCTGTTTCTTGTATATTCAACGAAGACATGTCCCAAAACTTATGGTTTCAGGGTTATTTTTTGCATTGTTGCAAAAAAAAACCCACTAAAAACAAAACAACTAAACTCAGTCAAGTTATAACAGAATAAATATTGTTTAATTACATTGTTGAAGAACACGTTGTTAACATTGAAAACTGCTTGAATAGATGGCTGTTTGGTAAAATATTGATTGTCCAATCCAATGAAAATAAACAATAGCGATCGAAATGACTCCTAATTACCAACTCACATCATTTTACTATTCACAACACGGCCACGTGGGTTAAGACGTGCGACTCATGATCTGAGGGTCTCGGGTTCGCATCCCCGCACTAAACATGCTCGCCCTTTTAGCTGTGGGGGCGTTATAATGTGACGGTCAGTCCCACTATTCGTTGGTAAAAGAGTAGCCCAAGAGTTGGCGGTGGGTGGTGATGACTAGCTGCCTTCCCTCTAGTCTTACACTGCTGAATTAGGGACGGCTAGCGCAGAAAGCCCTCGAGTAGCTTTGCACAAAATTCAAAAACAAACAAACAAACTATTCACAATAAACGTTGATTACATTACGTAAACATTCGAAGTCACAATAAACGTATTTTTGTTTGATGATCGTTTGACACGATAAAGTTAGGTTCCATTCACTCTTTTTCTTCCTCATAAATATTCCTTTAGTGGTTTATTTAGTTTTTTTTAATTTTGCGCAAAACTACACGTAAACTATTTGCGCTAGCCGTCCCTAATTTTGATGAGAGAGACTAGAGACAGATAGTTAACACCATCCACCAACAACTATTGTCAGATAAAATTGAGGAGACCTTTATAACTTACCCACAATTCGAAACGCGAAGGCGGAACTTGAGATTAGCTACAGGCCCTCACTCGGTCTCTTCAGCAATATATGTTTATTATTACAAATATGAATCTGGCATGCCTGTTGGTTAAGACTCTAAAGCTGTAGATCGTTGGCTCGAGTACCGCCATCGATCAAGATCGCCCTTTCAGCAGTGGGGGCGTTATAAATGTGACGGTCACGCGAACTCTTTATTGGTAAAGAGTAGCCTAAAAGTTGGTTTGATTTTGAATTTCACGCAAAGCAACTCGAGGGCTATCTGCGCTAGCCGTCCCTATTTTAGTAGTGTAAGAGTAGAAGGAACCTAAAAGTTGGGATAGATTATTTTTTTTACTCCCAAACAGTACATAATACTATTCAATCAATAGTTCAGATATCATGAACGTCATTTATAAATGCAATATTTCGAAGGAGACTGCCGCTGGTGTAAAAAATAACAATTTTAATTCAACGAAATTTCGATATTAAATATTTCTTGAAGTCACTGCAGAAAAACGTGTTTCTTAAGAACATACATAACTTGTGAAATATACAACTGCTCTCTATAGCACTCTGCAGATAGTAAAACCAAGTGGACAATCTGAGTGGGTAAAATGACGTAAGTTATTTAGATCTTACCTTGAAATTCTTTCCTAGCAGCACTGACGTTTGTAACAATATTAGCCACGTGACCTAAGACAGCAGCAAAGAAAAATAAACCAAAAACCAGTTCTAGTATAAGAAACATGTATTCTCCTCTAGTCCTCGGCCTGGGAAGGTCTCCCACTGTCGTCCAGGCTAGTGTGCTCCAGTAGAAAGAGTGGAGGTACTCACAGAGGACGTCGATACAGTTTTCACCACGTGAATTAAACCAGTCTCTGGAGCCAAACCCACCATTTATGGAGATGATGTGAAAAAGACAAGCGTTCCAGTGAAGTATAACCAAGAAGTAGTGAATAAGTGACAGAGTACGAAAGACGTTTGGATAGTTGGTGTGTCTTTCAGTTCGATCAAGAAAAGCCCAGAAACGATAGATCTTTACAAGACGGAGGCACCGAAGAATCGAGTTAAAGCCAATGGACAGATAGAGGAAGTCTAAAGGAAGTAAACACAGACAATCAATATAAAACATGGTGGAGTTCATGTAGTGTTTTCTGAGCTTATCATAATCGGTTTGTAGAACCCCTTCCTCCAAATAGCCAGCACGAAAGTGGAAGCATATATCTAGTATATAAAGAAAATCTGTGATGTAATCCAAAGTAAACCAAGCCACTAGCGTGTCTTTGTTAATTTCCTGAAAGGAAAAACGGTAAATTATTACCCATAAATTGTAGAGAAAGGCAATGCTCACAATCATGGACCAGTAATAGCAGAGTTTACCCGATGGATCAAAAACAAAAGTCCAATTACATCCATTTCTATCACTACCCGAAGCAGAAGTGTCCATCTTTTCAAATTCTCGTTTAATTTCTTTTCTTCTTTGTTCTCTAGTCTTTCGAGAAACTTCTAACTCGGAGTTTATGTGGGCTTTGTTCAAGAAAGCCACAGAGTCACGTGATCTTTGTCTCATGTCTCCCGTGTGAAACTTACTCCCCAAAATTTCCAACAGGCTTTGCCTTGATGCTGATTTGAGATTTAAGTTTTCTGATGATTTAGCAGAGCAAAGTGGGCAACGCGCTTGAGGTCGTGCACTGTTTGCAACTGGTCCTTCATCCGGCACTAGTCGCACCCGCTCCGAGCCTGTGGAAGTTATGATGCCCGGAATAACGCGTGGTGGCCCATTACTTCCGGTCCTATACTCGACACTTTCTGGCTCTGCATTACCGACAACTATTTCATTTAGTTCGTCATCCAAATGTAGCCCTTCTTTCGTGTATTTGACAGTCTTGCCCGTATCATTGCTTCTCATATTCTCTGCGTAAAGGAAATAGGTAGCAAGCGCTTCATGAATACTGAAGTGTGGATAATATGACTACCTATATATTCACACAGAAAAAGTTCGCACTTTTAACTCCAGGCAATAATTGACCAGCACAATTGGTATTGTAATATCAGAACAGATGATTTATACATATAAAAGTGTTTCATTATATTACAGAAAATACAAAATAGCGTCCGTAATTAACACAGAAGCTCATATAATGCATTGATTTAAATAGTAATGAACACTTTTGGGGGATTTTTGTATCTAGCTCATGTTTTTGTTCTTGTTTTTACGGTACTTCCTAAGTAGACTGAAACACGGGAAACAAATGAAGGTACACAAAACTTACATTTTTATATCAGACAATCTTCCTACTAGTTGACTTCCTGAATGCCTTTCCTAATTTCTTATCATATTTACTGGGTTACCCAATAAGTTTCTTGATTCATTAAATAACGTAAATTATCATTCTTTCCACGCAAATTGTTCGAGTGCAACAGGTGTGTGTAGCACAGACAACAACCAGGAGTGCGTTTTCCATTACAGTAATACTGCCTAACGATAAATGTTCTGCATTAATAGCAGTAGCACGTGAAGTTGTAAAACATCATGGGTGTTGAATTGTTATCTTCTCGCGGTCCAGTCATACTTTCCGTTTGTACACAAACTGTCGAAAGTCAGGTTGGTTTGTGAGGAAATTTACGCTCTGTTACTGAGAAATAATTCATTTGAATTAAAACTCTCTCCCAGTTGACAGGGAGCAGGTAGAACAGTTTGTACATCACAATTTGCTTAAAACAATAGTTCTGGTATAGTAACTGTTTACCAGGATACAACACAGAATGGATTATTTCTCACAGCATGCGATGACAGAACATGAGCCTTCGTCATTTTGAGCTTACTACAAGTGACGTTGAAAGAGAGCGTAACAACATAGCTATACGAGAACATAACTCTTCAAAGACTACATATCAGTCATATGTAAAGCACGCGAAGACTTCTGTAACTCAAAGATCAAGCACTCTGAGTGTCTTGTTGATAAATGAACACTCAGACCAGTCCGTGAAGCTAGCAGTTTGCACGAATCTCAAGCCAGGATTTGGGATACACTCACTGCGAGTAAGGGGTGAGCTTTTTTTCAACGTTGGAAATATACAGTGCTAACGTAGGTGATGTTTATTTGTATGGAAGAAATAATCGCGAACGTTTGCTTATATCTGATGTAGATTTAGACACAGCAATAACACTGTGTTAAATACTGGTTAGTTACTTGAAAAAAAAAAAGTATAAATACGAATCGTTTAGCCAGTTTTACAAGTGACGTCACGTTGAATGTTCGTGAGAAAAAACATGAATCATAGCTGAATAAGCTACACGTTTTGGTTTTTTTTATACATATTGTAAAGTAGTTTGTTAAACGGTGTATTTGGTATTTTTCCTGATGAATCATGCCACAAATACTTATAGTATTTTTACGTAGTACATAGTATGTATTTGTGTGTCTGTTTTTCTCATAGCAAAACCACATCGGACTATCTGCTGTGCTCATCGAAAGGTATCGAACTCCCTAATCTCAGCGTTGTAAATCCGTAGACTTACCGCATTCCCAGCATGGGACACGTGGTACATAGATGGACATCCAGTATTAGACATTAATCCTATATAATAAATATGAAAAAGATTGACACGTGGTATGTAGATGGATATCCAGTATTATACATTAACCCTATATAAATAAATACAAAAAAACTTTGACGTAATACCAGATGACAAAGCTGAAGATGTACCGGCAAGGGGAATGCTAATAAAATGTTAAGCCCAGTTTAATGCATTTTTAAAGCTATTAAAATTGACTTAATAAGACTATAACCAACCAATAAACATTCATAAAACTTTGAAATACGAACGGCTTATAAAGTAATTTGCATTATTTTCAGTCATATATTGACTATATTAATTCGTGATGACGAGAAACTCACTTGCAGTAAAAATGTATCTCAAGACGACTGGTATGGGTATTAAAACTTTTATTAAAATAAGGTAGAGAACAACGTTTGATCTTAGGCCATCTTCAGGTTAACAAAAAGGAATACATCTTAACCTGAAGATAACCTAAGAAAGTCGAAACGTATGCGAAAGATAAAAAACAACAAGCAATCATAACACGCTTTTCACAATCCATCAGGACACTATAAGAGACCGACAACACTTACACACATACTGACTTAAAGACTAAAGGCGGAAGACTTTCGAAACGTCGTCCGCTACACTTGTGTCTCCACAATAGGCAGTTGCCGTCCATTCGACAAAGTTTCATCATGAATACTCTACCTAAACAATCTATCAAAGAACAGCTAATATGATGGCACAGTTTATAAACGTAAACTACGTAGGGTAATCTGTAGAATAATGTAACAATGCAGCCTTTTACTACTTAACTGGTTAAAAATCAATATTTATGTACATATTTAATTGAATTACATAGCACAGAACAAATAAACGATAAATTGAGTATATAATTGGTCAACTATAAAAAGGCCAAAAGACAACAAACAAACAAAAGCTGCTATAAAATTATGCCAACCAATCCTTAGTACACTTTTATGTAAATAACGTCACATGATCTGAAATGGAAGCGATCGATCACTCCCCTTGTGCTTTTAAATGAGCATTTCGCAGTGATGGATTTACAAATTTACAGTCACTTTAAATGAAGTGTCCTCAGGAACAGGGAAGACATCTGGAACCATTGATGATGATGCATTCCTAAAATCAGACAATAGATAGGAGAACAGTTTTCAAAGCATCTTTGGCGTTTGGAGTCGCTTGATAAGGGGTAGCACGTTTCCAAAGAGCATATTATACAAAATAAATGGGTCCAGCGAGTTTACTGCCAATTCCGTTTCGTCAGCAGCCAGATATCGGTTCTGTTTTAAATCACATGGCTGACCATCAGATGCCTCATTTGCATAAGAATGAATCTGAAAACTTACTGACATTATTTCATAACATTGGCTTTACTTTATCATAATTATATATTCTGATTATTCTTTAATAGGTTTTGGATTATAGTGGCAAGGCATTCTTAAATTATACATACTGTACAATAAATACCCCATGCTGTAGTTTTTTGGTAGCGTTTCAGAACTTTTTCGACCATTGTCGAATTAAAATGGAAAATGATCTGAAGGTTTCCAACAAAACGGGCTTAAAATGTTTTTTTTTTAAATGTTTAATTACAAATCTACAAATTTCGAATAATAAAAGAAATTTTATCATTTTGATTATTTCTAAGTAAAATTATTTTTCAGTGATTCAATGGAGTCAGTTTTATAGATTATTAGGCTAAATTTTGGGGTTAGATTACCACGGAGATGACAGCGAGATCAGTAAACCCACCACTAAAATGTTTGACTAATGAAAATATTCGTCATCGATCAATATTTTGTTTTCTGTGATAGTTTTAAGTTTGTTATTCACTATTAAGTAGAAGCACTGTTTCTGAAATTAAAAAAAAATTGTTATATAATGTTATGTACCATTTCAATCAATTTTACCAGAAAAGATAAATTACTTATACTTTAACGTATAATACGCACTGGACTTCAAGACTTGATAAACAAAGTGTTTTTTGATTTTAAGATTTATGTCATACTCAGCTGCATCATTGATTGAAAATTGGTTGCTCTGAGCGGGGATATAGCTGTTCCGTAGACACTCTTATATAAACGATAGACAGTACGTCTACTGTTCTTTCCAAACTAAAATTAAAACAAAAAATGTAGCAAGTGCTTTTAATACATGTTATGTTCGTAGCTGATAGTTTCGTTTTAGAACTATTTGATCCAACCCGTTTTTAAATTAAGGCTTTGATACTTTGTAAATCAACAACAATAACAGCCCTATTTCGTGGGAGCGTAATAATATGATGGATGGTGATGACTAGCTTTCTCTCCTCTAGTCTTATACTGCTAAATTAGGAACGGATAGCGCAGGTAGTCCTCATGTAGCTTTGCACGAAATTCAAAAACAAACACATAAATAATTATTTTCGGGCTTTAAATGCAAGGCAAGGCGTAGGTGTGTTTGTTTTTTTAATTTCGCGCAAAGCTACTCGAGGGCTATCTGTGCTAGCCGTCCCTAATTTAGCAGTGTAAGACTAGAGGGAAGACAGCTAGTCATCACCGCCATTCACTGCCAACTCTTGCGCCACTCTTTTACCAACGAATAGTGGGATTGACCGTCACATAATAACGCCCCCACAGCTTAAATGGCGAGCATGTTTGGTGCGACGGGGATTCGAACTCGCGACCCTCAGATTACGAGTCGAGTGCTCTAACCACGTGGCTATGCTTGCAAAGCGTGGGAAACAAAAGATATAGGAGCGAGAGAGAATTGCAAGTCAAACATTTCAGAAATACACTTCCTGAAAACACGCGGAAACTAGGATATAGACTATCCTATACGTCATAGGATAATGCTCTCCCTTGAGAAATTATAAATCACAGTTACATTTTGTGTCCAGTTGAATCAAGGAAAAAGTAATTGAAATTAATGTTAAAATAAGCAGAAAAGCGGCCTCTAACATAAGCATATATTTCCTGCTTTGATCTTCTTTAGTATTCCCATAAATTTCGATTTCCAGAATACGAATTGAGTTGGTACAAAAGAACAACTCCATACAAAAGGCTCTAAAAGAGGTCGTGACATCTCTCATAATTAAAATGAGGCGGCCCTGGTTAGTTTTGCTCTCCCTGTTTATCTACGCCTGTGCAACTTTACACTAAAGCCTATAGTATAAACTAGCTAAATAAAATAACCTTTGTATTTTTTAGAGGTAATACACGTATGGTATTGATAGGAATGTTAGAACAAATATTTATTCATTAGTTAGCCAGACTGTATTTTATCTAGTTTTTAGCACGATAAGGGATAAAATAAAATATACGGCCCATCAATCTAATTAGTGAAAATTAAAACTCTTTTCAATGCTATAAATGTATCTACCAGTTTGGCTGCCAATTTGGATTTGATTCCTTTAAGCTGCAAACTGAATCTCATTTTTAACCGCACGTTTTTTACACCTCAGGGTCTTTTTAATAAGCTATCATGATTTTTTGTCAATACACATAAAAAACCACAGCAAGTAGAAAAGTTACACTCACTAACAACCAGCATTAGTTTTAGGATCGTAACTATATTATTCTGAACAGACCTATGCTTTAAAGAACTAACCTTTTCCTTTAAACGACATGGTGGTAGTTTTCCTCTGAAAAAGAGTGTTCGTAGTTTCCTTTATACTAACGCCATGGAAATAAAATAAACAGTTTCATGTCATCACGCGCAAGAATAGGTACAGCCGTAATAAGCATCATTAGTGATGCTAATTGATTAAGCTTTTATCACGTGACACTACACACTCTTTACTGAGGATAGTTTCGTAACATTTAGTAAATATGTGCTAAAAAGTTCGCAATGAATAACACTATGTAACAAACTTTTTACGTTTTTCAATTCCTGAGCAAAAAGTGTTATTTCCCAATTGCTCATGTCAAAAGTAAATGGACAAGACCTATTTTTGTCTTCAAACTTTGCTTTTGTAACCTGGGTAACGAAATTTTGAACTTTACCAATTTTCAGAACATTTCAGGTAGATTCAGTGCTGAGTAGCTGATAGAGAATTTTCTTGAATTTACAAGAATTTTCAAGAACTTCTAGAATGTTGTAGAACTTACAAGAACTTTCTGGAATGTTGTAGAACTTACGAGAATTTTCAAGAACCTTTTAAGATTTTCTAGGATTTTCTATAGTAATATATATACAGGGGCTCATCACTCACCACTTCAGTTTAGTTCTAGCTGCCTAAGTGAACACATAGACCTATTTGATTTTATCAGAGATGGCATCAATAAGCTGCAAGCATTCTCCAGACGCATTCTGCTTTGTGTGTGGCCAATCTATCAAGACAAGAACGAAAACGTCCTCTGTGACAGCATCTACTAAAATGTGTGAAGACTACAAAGCATATTTTGGCATGCCTGTTGGAGATCAAGGCAAACCCTGGGCACCTCATTTTACTTGTGAACATTGTAAAAAAACTCTAGAAGGTAAGATGGACAATTTTTTATTGCTTGAATAGTAAGATTTTATATTATACAAATTTTAGACCTTTTAAAATTTAAATATCTTTTAATTTATTTTTTAACCTTCAATAGTATAGAAAAATATCACATGTAAAATATATGAACCTCTTACACATTAGTTGTGGATGAAATAAATTTATTCTTCATAATAACAATTTTATTTTGCTCTTTTGCAGGATGGTACAGAGGGGAAAAGAGAGTCATAAAGTTCGATATTCCAAGAATTTGGCGTGAGCCCACTGGCTACTCAAGCAATTGCTATTTCTGCATGGTGGACCCTTACAAACGTCGGGCTGGCAAGAATGCATCTGCTATCATGTATCCGGACCTTCCATCATCCATCGCCCCAGTATCACACTGCCCTGAACTCCCTGTACCCACTCCGCCAGAGAGAAAACAGCTATCTTCAGAAGAGAGCAGCAAATTTGAAGAGGAGGCAGACGTTGAAGACAAGTTCAGAGGTGCAGCTGGTACTACCAGAACCAAAGAGACTTCAATGACTTGATCTGAGATTTTGGTGTAACTTTGCCGAATTCTGACATCTAGGCTCAAGGAGTGGGACTTGCTAGATGAAAGTGCACAAGTCGTAAGTCAGAGGAAGCGTCACCGACGTTTTTCAAGCTTCTTCACTCGTTAAGATGGGCTCTGCTTCTGGCACAATGTATCTGGTCTGCGAGGCAATTGGAATTGCCTGTGACCCGAAGGAGTGACGCCTCTTCATTGATAGTTCATCCAAAAGCCTCAAAGCTATGCTGCTCCATAACGGGAATAAGTATCCGTTTCTTCCCCTGGCTCATTCCGTGCACCTCAAAGAGGAATAAAATAGTGTCAAGACCTTGTTAAAAGCCTTGAAGTATGATGCGTATAGCTGGGATGTTATTGGAGACTTCAAAACGGTGGCATTCCTGATGGGTCTCCAAGGAGTCTTTACCAAGTTTTTATGTTATCTTTGCCTTTCGGACAGCAGTGACATCGCAGCGCACTACAATAGGAAACATTCTCCATAACGGACCGAGTTCTCTGAGGGGAGGCACAATGTCAGGTTTGAGCCACTAGTGAACCTCCAGAAGGTGTTGTTCCCACCATTGCACATAAAATAGGGTCTTATGAAACAATTTGTCACAGCTCTTGATAAGGAGTCTGCAGCCTTCAATTACCTTCGAGGCTTCTTCCCTAAGCTGTCTAGTTCACCACTCCCAATCTAAGGGTCGTGGGTTCGAATTCCCATCACAAAAAACATGCTCGCCCTTTCAGCCGTGGGGCCATTATAATGCTACGATCAATTATATTATTCGTTGGTAAAAGAATAACCCAAAAGCTTGCGGTGAGTGGTGACGAGCAGCTGCCTTTCCTCTAGTCTTACGCTACTAAATTAGAGATACGAAGCGCAGATAGCCTTCATGTAGCTTTGGGCGAAGTTCACAAAACAAACAAACAATAACACACAGTGTATCCTACAACTTGTTTTTATTTATTTTTTGTCCCCATGACACACCACCGTGCATCTTGACCGGTGTCATTATTACATGTACATTTTTCGAGTTTACGTTACTGTCGATGCCATTACTACTGAGCACTGTTTAAAAACTGGGTGCTTAAAGTCATCACACACAATTATGTATATAATTATTGGACAACAAATAAAGAAGATCCTGGAGTGTACAGAATTTCTCAAGAAGCTCAGTAGAAAGAAAAAAAGGCTTGGGACAGCTTTGTCGCAGTAGTTCAGGGCTACTTGGGCAATCACAAGGCACAAAATTGTATGGAACTGGTTGAGGCTCTGGTTAAGAACTACGGCAAAATGGGCTGCAGGATATCCCTGAAAATCCATATCCTTGACGCTCATCTTGATAAATTCAAGGAGAACATGGGAGCATACTCAGAGGGGGAAGATGAGCGCTTCCACCCAGATATACTGGACTTTGAACACCACTACCAAGGAGCGTATAACGAAAACATGAAGGGAGACAATATTTGGGAGCTGATACGTGAAAGTGATTTACATTATTGTCGCAAGTCTTGAAAAACTACTCACTTCTAAACATTTCTGTATAACTTTAGTATAAATACATGTAAATCTTGATTCATATGTTGTTTTATTCAGACCTTATGTAAATGAAAATATTAAAATTTGCCCGTTTTTGCACAGAAAATAGGTTAATTTCTAAATTTCATTATCCAGGTCACAAAAGCAAAGTTTGACGAGAATAATGGCCATTTTCTGTATTTTTATAACATAAGCAATTAATAAATAACACATACTATCCAGGAACAAAATTTGTGTCACATAGTGTTATCGATAATAGCCCATCCATCCGTACGATTCTTTTTAAAACTTGATCTAGAAACCATCAATCTACTTTACTTGTCCAAACCAAGATTAATGAATCATAACGTCTTTCCGCTTTATTGTTTTGCTGCTCTAAGTCAGCCGCGTTTACTTATAATGCTGAAAACTAAATACTGTCCACTTTTAGACCAGTAACTCACGCAAGTTTTTGCGAAGTCGTACACAAATATTTTCGTTAAATTTAAGCGGTTTTTGTTGAATAGAATTGTACATGTGACTTATATTTACACCAAATGAGACTGCTAATCGAAAGTTATAAAGGTCTATCAGTGCACCAAATTTAAAAACAATTAATAAACGTTAAGCCTGTTTTTCTATCAAATAAAGTTTCCTACCTTTCGTGAGGTAAAGAAAAAAAAAGACAAAATTCAATCAACATTAAAAATGTGATATCTCAGGTATGTCTCAATGAAATGCCTTTAAATTTTATATGTGAAGTGAGAATCCAGTGGATCACATGCAATGAAAATAGGTGACAGTGTGAATTATCAAAGTCCGAGTTATATAAGATGGAAGACTGCTAAAGTATTATTTCTTTTAATAACACACAGGGCCCAGCATGGCCAGGTGGTTAGAGTTCAGCACTCCTAATCTAAGGGTCGTGGGTTCGAATTCCCATCACACAAAACATGCTCGCCCTTTCAGCCGTGGGGCCATTATAATGCTACGATCAATTATATTATTCGTTGGTAAAAGAACAACCCAAAAGCTTGCGGTGAGTGGTGACGAGCAGCTGCCTTTCCTCTAGTCTTACGCTACTAAATTAGAAGCGCAGATAGCCTTCATGTAGCTTTGGGCGAAGTTCACAAAACAAACAAACAATAACACACAGTGTATCCTACAACCTGTTTTTATTTATTTTTTGTCCCCATGACACACCACCGTGCATCTTGACCGGTGTCATTATTATATGTACATTTTTCGAGTTTACGTTACTGTTGATGCCATTACTACTGGGCACTGTTTAAAAACTGGGTGCTTAAAGTCATCACACACAATTATGTATATATTAGTAAGAATATCACACAGAAACAGACCATTCCATATGTAAACACAAAAAATCAAGTTCATTTCCATTACAACTGTGGATAAGTTTGTTATCTCATCCAATAAGACGATCCAGCACTTGCGCTCGATAAAGATGTGATTATTTGTGAATTTTGTTTTTATGTTCTAATGTTCTGCCTGCTCAAAAACTCATTGCACACATGCAATGTCAGTATTTCGACCTTAATAAATGTGTCACTAAGTGTCATCCTCAGGTATTTAATTATGACAGGTTTATATATGTGATCGTTTCACTTTTTTCTATCGTCAGGTTTATTTTATTAGTGTAATTATATAACTATCTGGAAACAACCGACCAAGTACTGACTGTATGAAAGCATTGCTAGAATGTGGTTATTATATATATAATAACCGCTTCCTCTTAATTTCCTTTATATGTTTTTATCATGCCGTGAAAAATAAAGTTAGAAAAATGCAGATGGCTGAATGCTTTCTCATCTGATTGGCCGAGAATAATAATTTCAAGCTAATCATACTTATAATAGCGATTTTATAGATTCCATGCTATTTTGTCAACGGACTCCTCCATTGTTGATTGTGATCAGTCCATGTAGCTTCCTCCTGATATGAATAGATGTTAAATATGAGATAATGGAGCTAGAAGCTGCGACTTCACAGCTCTGCACTAATAAAGCATAACAAAGTTCGATTATTTCTTTCTATGAACAGAAAGAAAATATTCATGCAACTTACATAACTCTAATAATTCATCAGTATTTATTTGTTTGTTTGTTTTTGAATTTCGCGCAAAGCTACTCGTGGGCTAGCTGCACTAACCGTCCCTAATTTAGCAGTGTAAGACTGAAAGGAAAGTAGCTAGTCATCACCACCCACCGCCAACTCTTGGGCTACTCTTTTATCAACGAATGGTGGAATTGACCGTCACATCATAACGCTCCCACGGCTGACAGGGCGAGCATGTTTGGTGCGATGGGGATTCGAACCTGCGATCCTCGGAGTACGGTTTAAGTGTCTTAACCCACCTGGCCATGCCGGGCCCAGTAGTTATTGAATATGATTTTACAAATCGACACTGTTTCATACTTGTCGGGTTGATTAACAACTTACTGTTCGTAACTCATTACAAACAACATTTATGCTGAATTTGTAGTTAAAAACACAGCTCCACAAAGGGCTGTCTGTGCTCTGCCCACCAGGGGTATCAAAAACCAGTTTCTAGCGTTGTAGGCCCGCAGACATACCGCTGTTCTACTCGAAGGATTTTGTTCAATAGTGTTTATTGTAGCACATGATCGTAATAGAAAACACACATGAACGTGCTTTAATTGTTTAACTCATCAACACTTTACAGTCTGCAAAAACATGGACATACACATTCAATATAATGAGTATTGTGTATAGTACTTATTTTCTATTCCTGTTCAACTAATTTGAATTAGTTAACGTGGTTGTAAGAAATAAGAATTAATTCTACACTAATCATATCTTATGTAATAACTTAGAATAAACTCTGGCCCGCATTCAACGTACGATTTACCTCCTTTAGTCTACCACTGTTTCTCTTCAGTCATGTTTCTCTTCTTCTGTCTTAAGCCAGTTTCTTGCGTATCACTTTCGCTCCCTGTATCATTTCTGCTTTAATATTATTAACCTTTGACCTACTTCTGAACAAACTTACTCTGATTTGTAATCTTCCTTATCTGAACAGTTTTATCTCTTTAGTTTATGTAGTTTTATATCTTCATCAACTTTCGGCTTACCAGTTAGAAATAAAACACATTGATTGATGAAGACAATATCTGAAGCCTTCATTTAAAAAGGAGATGGAAAAGCGGAAATAGAAGCCACAAAGCATTATTATGTCGTCATCTTCAGTTTCTCAGTAGATCAAAGCATTATCATGTCGTCATCTTCAGTTTCTCGGTAGATTTATGAGAGGAGAACTAGAGAACGACAAATAGACACAAAATGGCTGTGCACTGGCGTGTGAAAGGCAGCTGGGAAAATAGCTGACTATTGAAAAACAAGATCACACACAAATTCAAGTATGCACTTTATATTATTATGAGCATTACACACGTGAATATAGAATACCAAAATATAAGTGGTAAAATCAATCATATCACCGTGCAAAGATATTGTTAAACAACTAACACGCTTCGAGACTGATGTTTATATAGATATAAAATAATGTACTGCGAAGTGATTAAGGGCATATCTGAATACTAAGTTTCTTAAAACAGGATAACTAGTTTTAACATTGTTGCTGCTAACTTAATAACGTCAGTATTCACTGGTATTACTTAATTTAAAATGCAGTAATACACTAATATTGTTAAACAAGGATTTCAGCTTCACTCGGCGTTGTTACACTGGTATTTTAAAATCACGACTAGACACAAAATCGCTTCATGAGAATTATAAATTTAAAATTATATTGCTGTACGAATTACAGATTTAGTTACATGGTACTAAAAGAGAATAATTGCTTTTAAATGATTTAAAGCCGATGTTGCTAAGCGAAAAACACAATTTTAAGGTATTATTCGTAAGTAAGTTACAACAAATGGTTGTGCACTAACTGGTATGTAAGAAACGACAGAATGAATGTAATACAGGAAAATAACTGAATATTTAAGATCAAAATCACATATAAGCACAATAATACACTTTATGTCACAGTCCTGGCCAAAATGTTTGTATATTTTGTAACAAGTAACATTATTATTACTGACTATTAAACTGGAAATGAGTGTTACATTAAACATCTACACACGTAATTTGTATAATGAGACAGGACATCATGAATGGCTTATTAGAACAGCCATTAATTTTGTCAGACACTAATAGAAAGAGACGTGATCCAGCATTCTATCTGTGATAAAACTACTAAAACATATACAATGACAAAATATAACATAAAATTATTATAAGTAGCGTCTGCAACCTGATACCAGTTCATATTAAACATTCAATATTTGGATGATCTTTCTCATACTCTAATAACCTTCACAAGGTAATGTGGAATGCTGTCCACGAGGTTATTGATGTAATCCACTGTGATTTAATCCCAGCTTATCGTTAGAAGTCGCTGCAACTCAGCTAAAGTAGCTGGTTTGTGTCGTGTTTAACAATTTTCTAGCGCAGTTCTTCCCAACAGTTCTCAATGGGATTACAATCTGTAGTAACGTCGAAATAATCCTGTACAATACGTGCATTGCTATCCTGGAGCACGAAGATATTATCAAACGTTGCTCTAGCAAATGGTTCCTTGTGAAGCTCGTAGCAGGTACCATTGACGTTTCCCTGGAGGATATGAAGAGCAGTTTTCCACTATGATGAATAGCTTCCCAAACATGTACTGCACAACCTAATGCGTGTTCCTTGTGGGAAAGACAGTCTTCCTTCGTCTGTTCTCCAGGCAAAAGATGAACACAAACCATACCATCAGTTTTAAAAAGACGAAAACAGGTCTCATCTGAGAGGTGACACGTCTCTAGTGTTTTAATTGTAAGTTGACATGCTATCTTGCCCAAGTAACATAGTAACGGTTGTGAATTCTGGTTAATGCCGGTTTGGAGATAGCTCTTGTTGAAAAATAACCTTGTTTGGTCAATCTCCTGTTCACTGTTCTTCTGTGTACCTTGGAATGATGCGTTAATACCATTCCTATCAATGGATGTTGCAAGACTTCTTCGACCTTAACGTGTTAATAATGACCGTTTGCTTCATACCATTTCTGGAGAGTCGAGCAGTTTGACGCACTATAACGTCTATTACGTGACAATGCACCACTCTATACCAGATAAAGAGAAACTTGTCAGAACAAAACGTTTATCTGTTTCGAAAAAGATTATACCAAAAGCAAATCCTTTTATACAAAATAGTTACTACGTCTGTTTTGACGAACAAATACTCAAAACAACTTATACAGACCAAAATAACAACTATAAGTTTACTCGATCGTATCTTACTCTTACTGACACTTACTCATTAACTATTCCATGCATGTAGACAATAACATCAATAGAGAACATTATATAAAGACTATACCAAGACTCTAGCGCGAACACTATATACACGTGAAGTTAATGGTACTAAAGCGGACACAACTTTACAGTAACCTTGCTGAAGAAGAGTCTTGAATAAAACTAATGTTGTAGGACCAAGAACTTCGTTGAACATTTATTTTACTAAAACAAACACAAATATATAATATTCTGCTGTTACATTTGATAAGTGGTTTCTGGGAAAGTAAAATAGCAATAATGGAGGTTTAATCTAATTCTACTAAAGAAGGAGCATAATTGTTGAGTGATATTTTAAATCAATAAATAAAAGTGTATTGGTATTAATAGCACTATTTCGCTGAAGCGGAAAGAAACATTGCCCTTAAATTAACAATACTAGATGGGGAACAATGTGTTACAATAATACTACTTGATGATGAACAACGCTTTATAGTGACACCACTAGATGAAAACAAGTGCTGAACAATGACACCACTAAATGAGGAACAATATTTTACAATTACACTACTAGATGAGGAACAATATTTTGCAATGACACTACTAGATGAAGAACAGTGTTTTACAATGACACTACTAGATGAGGAAAAATATTTTACAATAACACCACTAAATGAGGAACAGTGTTTTACAATGACACTATTAGAAGAGGAACAGTGTTTAAAAATGACACCACTAGATGAGGAATAGTGTTTTACAATGACACCAGTAGATAAGGAACAATGTTTTACAATAATACCACTAGATGATGAACAACGCTTTATAGTGACACCACTAGATGAAAATAAGTGTTTTAAATTGATACCACTAAATAATGAGCAATGTTTTACAATGACATTACTAGATGAATAACTTTGTTTTACAATGGCACCACTATATAAGGAACATTGTTTTACAACGACACCACTAGATGAGGAACAATGTTTTGCAATGACACTATTATATGAGGAACATTATTTTACAACGACACCATGAGATGAGGAACAATGTTTTACAATGACAATACTAGATGAGCAACAATGTTTTACAATGATATTACTAGATGAGGAACAATGATTTACAATGACAGCACTGAATGAGAAACATTGTTTTACAACGACACCATGAGATGAGAAACAATATTTTACAATGACACTACTAGATTAGGAGCAATGTGAATGACACCACTAGATGAGAAAGGGTGTTTTACAATAATACTACTAGATGATGAACAACGTTTCATAGTGACACTATTAGATGAGGTATAATGTTTTACAATGACACTACGAGATAAGGAACAATGTATTAGAATGATATTACAAGATGATGAACAATGTATTACAATGATATTACAAGATTAGGAACAGTGTTTAACAGTGACACCACTAGATGAGGAACAGTGTTTTACAATGACATCATTAGATGAGGAACAATATTTTACAATGACACTACTGGATGAGGAACAGTGTTTTACAATGAAACTACTAGATGAGGATCAAGGTTTGATCATGAAACTACTAGGTGAAGAACAATTGTGCTTTCAGCCAAAAACATAATTAAGGAATAATATATTTCAACTAGGAAAATACTGAAAACTGAGTTTACTAAAACAAGACACAAATTTAATGTTCTCTAAACTTTGGGAAAATTTTATAAACAGGGACACATTAAAGATATAAACCAGGGACTAAACGATGCATCTTAAAGTATCACAAGAGGTTTGTACAGATCGTCTGAATTGTAAAGAGTGCTACACACTGATCTGTATAAGTCAGGTTATGATTAGATACAAGAATAAAACTGTTTTGTAGAAACTGACGAGATATCATTCGATAGAATATGACTAACATTTAATCGAGTTATTAGTAGAGATTATTTAATATACCAAGATAACTAGGAGTGTAGAATATTTAATATATCGGGATGACTAGGAGTATAGATTATTTAATATACCGGGATAACTAGGAGTATAGAATATTTAATATACCGGGATGACTAGGAGTGTAGAATATTTAATATACCGGGATAACTAGGAGTATAGAATATTTAATATACCGGGATGACTAGGAGTATAGAATATTTAATATACCGGGATGACTAGGAGTGTAGAATATTTAATATACCGGAATAACTAGGAGTATAGAATATTTAATATACCGGGATGACTAGGAGTATAGAATATTTAATATACCGGGATAACTAGGAGTATAGAATATTTAATATACCGGGATGACTAGGAGTATAGAATATTTAATATACCGGGATGACTAGGAGTATAGAATATTTAATATACCGGGATGACTAGGAGTGTAGAATATTTAATATACCGGGATGACTAGGAGTATAGAATATTTAATATACCGGGATAACTAGGAGTATAGAATATTTAATATACCGGTATGACTAGGAGTACAGATTATTTAATATACCGGGATAACTAGGAGTATAGAATATAAAAGAACAAATTTGTTAAGAATAGGGTGCATTGATTCATTAAAGAATTGGATACTTTTGCTGTCCGAGATGTCTTCGACTGTAGGCCTGGTATAGACAGGTAGTTATAGTGCTCGCATCGCCATCTTTGGGTTATGGATTCGAATCCCTGTCCTACCACACATACTCGCACTTTCAACCATGGGCCATTGTAATTTGTGGTCAATTCCATTATTTGTTGGTAAAAGAGTAGCCCAAGAGCTGGAGGTGAGTGGTGGTAATTAGCTGTCTTTTCTCTAGTCTTTCACTGCTGAATTAGGGACCGCTACCTCAGACAGCTTTCGTTTAGGCTTGTGCAAACATCCAAACAAACAAGTTCCCGACTGTACTCCAAATAATTTATCATGAAGTTCGCAAGCCTAAATATTCAAATTAGACCTAAACCCATATAATAAATTGATATAATAAAAAAATGTTATTTATCTATTAAACATTTTAATCAAGACTAGAAACTATCTTTAAATAAATAATATAATATAGTTTATTTATTAAAATAAGATTATTTTAGTGCTTTCCCTCTCATTTGTCCTTTATCTATTATCCTTAACAACGTCTAGTAACAATGAAAGTCTATTAGTGACCTACCGCAGTGTAACCGTGGATTAGCTTAGCAGCTGATCTAAATATAAATTAGAATCTGAGATAAATAACTGCAACAGAAATGTCTTATTTTTAATTATAGAGCAAAGTAATGAAAACATATATATAGTACAGCAAAAATCAAATGATAATGTACGCAAAAAAGTCAAATTAAATTAATAACAAAATAGTGTAATAGAATCTATATAAACATAATATTACTAAAAAGTCAAATTAAATTAATAACAAAATAGTGTAATAGAATCTATATAAACATAATATTACTAAAAAGTCAAATTAAATTAATAACAAAATAGTGTAATAGATAGCAGAATCTATATAAACATAATATTATTGCCTGCTGTCTGTTGCATATGTTCATCTAATTACTTCACAGTGTGAAATGATCTTCATCAAAATTGGTATGGAGGTCCATTGCAAAATACTTACAAATTTTTAGTTTTGGATTTTGCTTTATACAGTTTTTATTGTTGTTTTGGCGTTTTTCTCCATTATTTCGTCTCCTGCGGATAGACCTCACCACATTTGTGAATGAAGTTTCCTTGGATTCATGGAGAGATACAAATATATTTTTAATTTTGCGCCCCCTAGTGGCACATAGGTATGTCTTACAGCGCAAAAACCGGGTTTAGGTACTTGCGATGAGCAGAGCACAGATAGCCTTTTATCAAGGAATAGTGTGATTGACCGACGTTTATAACGCCCCCACGGATGAAAGGATGAGAATATTTGGTGTGACGGGCCATTTTAGATAGATCTTGATTAAATGAGACAAGAAGGTTTGATTTATTAATGCCAACTTGCAATTCCACATTTTGTGTTTTACAATTTCTATTTCTATGAGAGGTTTTTTGTGTGTATTTTTTTTTTTTTTTACAACTATGTAATGGAAGCAACCTTTCATGTCCCAAAATATCCTTTCATTGATTGTAACATTTACATAACTTTCGTTCACTGGACAGATACTCCAGCTAGTTATTAATATATTAAGAGTTATATACTAAAATATTCCAATCTTATTTGTCATTTTCGGGCAATTTACTTTTTTAGTTTATAGAGGTAATCTTCCGCCAATTTATACAGTATACAATATGTTGGCCATGAGTAATGTGGTGAAACTAAAAACTATATACGTATAATATTTGGTGAGCAGCTAAATTAGGAAATGAAATAAATATGAAACGAATATGAAAGCAACAAACCCATAAACAAAAAATTCGTTATATTTGTCCTTTTTTATTAATCTTATATTGACTGTGTTTTCAATCAAGCAGATGTGTTTTATTTTGTGCAATCCGGGTTAAAGAAAAAAAAATAACTTGCTTGACTATACGATTATTAGGTAACATCACCGGGTTGTAGGTTGACTCGATACAAAACGTAGAGAGCGTGAGCCATTTTAATGAATAAAAACAAACACGAGCAACACTAATTTACGTTATTAGCAGGAAATGTGAAATATGTTTCAACACATTCTAGCAAAGTGAACCAAACATTCTGAATGAGGTTGTCTATTTCAAACCCATTAAGCTGTAATTTTGGGGAAAATAGTGTAAAAAAATATAACATTTCTTACAACGATTTGGATAAGATATGATATATATATATATTGTTTGTTTGTTCTACTTCATTCACCTTAAATGAGTTTTAATTTGCTTTCAGATTAAAGAAAGAAATCGTTGAAAAACAGGTTTGTGAGGATGAAACAGACAGCCTATACTTACAAAATGTTGAGCTAACCTTTTGCACATTAAAATACGATCGTGTCCAACCAGAAATTCAATAATGATACGATACGAAATACATTACAATTGTAAAACAGTTCGCGTTTGAACATGGTAAAAATTGGATCAGTTTTTGTCATGCTGTTTGTTCCTAAAATGGAACCCTCGACCCTTTAATTTCGTAAAGTCATGTTTTTAATGTGTCTAGCTAAACCCAACCCTTCGTAGAATCTATTTATTCAAAGTGCACATTAATGGAAATTGAACCATTTTAATCCCAGCTAAGTATATATGATAGTGCATTGCCTAATGAGTTTGTGATGTACATTGTGAAAGCTAGAAGGAAGAAGTTCAATATAGGAAATTGTATAGCCTGTCTAATTGGCCACACTCGCACACTTTACGACTTGTTAATGTTAGTTAACAAATTACTTTTACGGTATACAAAATATATTCCTTTTATTGATTTTTATCTACTGACAAATTTAAATACACATATACATGGGCACATAGATACTTTACCTCTGTATATCTATAGATTCATATTAAATTACACAGCGCTTAAAGGATTTCCCCTTTTGTATTAAGAACTGAATACACAGTCAATAAATCAAACATTGGGAATTACTAATAACTGCCACATCTCATTAAGTATGTACACATACAAACAAGACAAACAAAATTAAACTTTGCCACTTTGTAGGTTTCATAATAAGGAACCCTAGTAAGTATTCTTGAAAGTACGAAATTGGTAACCATGCCTTTATGTAAACATGTTTTTCTTGACTTTGAATTACCAATGTTAAATAATTTTTAAACTGTTTTGTTTCACGATATTAAACTCTATCTCAAACAAAAACGAGATCTAATTCCTGTGAGAAAAATGGTTCTCATTCCTGGCATATATGATATATGATATATGATATATGATACTATTGCTAGCATCATTATCTCTCCAAAAGCCATTTGAGCTGCACTAGTTTTTCTGGAAACATTGTACCTTCTGTTTTGTTTGTTTTGAGGGTGATGAAAGAGCTGCGCATTCTTCTTTTTAGAAAGAAATCTCTTCTTTAAAAATCGATGTGCTTTATAAAGAACACCAAACTATTTTCTAATGAAAATATTCTCAAAAACGTTTTCATTACGGTATAAACGACGTGCGTGAAATACTTATCACAAGAATTTATTGTTACGTAATATCGCACAAACCATAGTACATAGAACGACAAATTTTTCTCTTGTAAAGTTTTACGAATAAAAAATAACCAAACTGAATGTTTTTCTTCGTGATGTTTTGATATAATTTAATACATGTGTTTGAAAATGTTAATGTCTGCTTTCATTAATGGATACTCTGAACGAAAATTAGAGTGTAATTACACTGCATTTTAAAACAAGTTAATAATCTTTATTAAACGTGTATATGTTCTCTTGCTTATGTTTCCCGCTGTGACAGCGGTAAGTTTACGGATTCACAATGCTAAAATCAGGGGTTCGATCCCCTCGGTGGACACAGCAGATAGCCCGATGTGGCTTTGCTATAAGAAAACGTACACACTCTTGTTTGTGGCTTCTCTATTGGTTCCGTCGTGGCTTGCATTCTATTGTTCCAGGCAGCATATCAGAAGTTTCAAAGTTTCACGCTTCCCACTTTCAATTGTGAGTGTGTTATAAGAAAAACAGTTAGTCCATTTATTAAGTTAGGAGTAGCTGTTGATTGAATGTACTCTTGTTAGAGTCTAGGTTATGTTTGAGCTTTGAAATATCTTATTTCGACATCAGCTCATGTGCTGTAATACCAAATATCTGAACATAAAGAGTTAAAGACAGTTAATCTACTGGATGTATAAGGTTGTGTGCATTATTCAGTTGTTAAAAACTGGACAGAGCGTGTCCTTATGATAATCGTACGCGAGAGTTCGTGGTTTGCGTCCCTTATTGCAAAAATACATTCTCTACGTTAGAGTCATTGGTGCGTTATAAGAGTAGCAATCAATTCCCATCATTTGATCATACAAGAGTAGGTAACCCAACATTGATGTTGAATGCTGTTTTCGGAAACAGCTATGCCTAATTGCACTTAAGTTACTCTATGTGGAACGTTTGAAAATGAAACAAACAAAATTGTAATAAATTATTTTACCTGAAACAAATATTAATACAAAGTTTGGAAATTTTAATGCAAATATATTTATACACACTTTCAAAGTGAATAATACTCTACTATTTTAAATGATATCACTTAGCTTGTTGCAGAATAAATGATTAGGTAGATATTTTGATATTTCGTTTTTTTTGCGATAACTTGGAAACCTTGACCTGGCATGGCATAGTAGTTAGAGCGCTCGGCTCGCAATCTGAGTCAAGCATTCGAGTTCCCGTCCCGAAACATGCTCGTTCTTTATGGTTGCTGACTGGGCTCCCAACATGCTAGTAAAATTTCTTGGCTTATATACAAAATACCCACACGGCTTCCCCACATTGATGCGATTTGGGTCAACATAAAAAAATCAAAAACGTGGAGACCTAACTGTTAGAGGTGTCACTCACTGTGCACTGGCACATGGGACTCATGCCTCGAATCCTCGATTGGTTTCTTGAAAAATCAGAAAAGAAATCCGTGATCGATATCATACTTTCACGCTGAAAATTTCCGCGCCTATAAACCAGTGCCCCGAACCTTTTAAGCACCTTGTTTCGCGAGTATGTGTGTTTTCTTATAGCAAAGATACATCGGACTATCTGTTGAGTCTACCGAGGGGAATCGAATCCCTGATTTTAGCGTTGTAAATTCGTAGACTTACCCATGTACCAGCGGGGGACCTAGCGACGCCTCTGCTGGCTATTGCGTTTGCAAGATGTCTTAATTTAAAACTACCTCGAAAAAAAACAAATTCATTTCAAAACTAATGCGATTTAGCTTCTCTGAATTAATAATGTATGGCCCGGCATGGCGAAGCGCGTTAAGGCGTTCGACTCGTAATCAGAGGATCGCGGGTTCGAATCCCGGTCGCACCAAACATGCTCGCCATTTCAGTAGTGGGGGCGTTATAATGTGACGGTCAATCCCACTATTCTTTGGTAAAAGAGCAGCCCAAGAGTTGGCGGTGGGTGGTGATGACTAACTGTTTTCCCTCTAGTCTTACACTGCTAAATTAGGGACGGCTAGCGCAGATAAACCTCGAGTAGCTTTGCTCGAAATTCAAGAAACAAACAAACAAATTAATAATGTACAACAGCTACTATTCGAACTTGATACTTGTAGAAAGCTAATTTCTATAACATTTTCTAACATCATCTTAGCCGGTCTTCACACAACGGTCACATCTCGGAATTTGTTATTGGAGAAAAGACGGACAATAAAACATGAGGAACAATAAATCGCTGGCTACATTTAAATAAAAGTTGATGGCAACTGCGTAGTGATGTTGTCAGTTTATGCCAATAGGTAAATTTGCCAACTGTTTGATATAAAACTGTAGGTTACAACAACTCTTGTAAAGTGAATTAAAACGTTTTTTTGTCACCAAAGTATTTTATCATACTGAATATAAGTGTTCATTTTCCACAGATGCTGCATGATGCACAACCGATGCCAAGCCCACTGGGTTTTGTAACGCACTGAGTAATTAATAACCATGCATAAGATCTACAATAATATGTATCTTGAAATATTCAGATATTTATTTGATGTGACTATCCTTTGGTGACATTTATTTGAAAATAAGTGGATGATTTTAATCGAGGACTCTGCGTAGGTGTTGTTACGTATCATAATTTATATCCGACACATCTTCGATCTATTATGTTACGTGTGTTAATGTATTACTATTTTAAATAACCTGAAATTATTTTAATTTAGAAGTTAATTAAATATCAATATGTATCTAATGTATGCTGTTTCCCAACAAGATTCATACATACAATTTTCTTTCTAAACACAAATATATTTTAATACACAAACAACAATACAATTTATAATAACGATTATTACAAATAATGATTTGTATACAAAAGTTTTACAGACTGTGACAGATATACTGCTGTACGTTTATTTTCGTGTCTACATCTGTTTCTGTATAGTTTTCGTTTTTGCATGTGATATATATTACTGCCTGTATATTGAGCAAATTCCACCTATTCTCGACATTTTTTAATATTTTTGAGAGTAAAATTCAATGATATTTGTTTTGTTTTCGAACACTGTTGGAATTTCAATAAACTTACGTGAGACAGTGACAGAAGAAAAGCATTACTGGTCAGCTACAGTCAATGTGCTATAGCCTCAGAAGCTATAATTGTGATTAAAGCTTATTAATCGGAAAATTATAGAATTTTAACCTCGGACATTAGTATTTCTAGGAAGATATTAAATATTTCCTTCAGTAAAAGTCAACGGTGTGAGGCTAGCCAAGAAAAGATAGCGTTAACTTAAGCGAGGTGTGACATATATTAACTGAGAATTAATTTGCTCGTCATGATTGTGGATTGTCGATAAAATATTCAGTTCTAGCCCGAATATAAGACCCAGTCTTCTCTGTAAATTTGTATACAATAAACGTTTTAAAGAGATTGTGTGTTTTCTTATAGCAAAGCCACATCAGGCTATCTGCTGAGTCCACCGAGAGGAATCGAATCCCTGATTTTAGCGTTATAAATCCCTAGATCTACCGCTGTAACAGAGGGGACTGTAAATTTGTAAAACTGTTGTATATTAATCATTTTTGTAATAAATATTACTAAAACCATTATCATAAATATATTGTGTTAAAAAAATAAATGTGTGTTTATCAATAATGTTGGCAAACATTATAAATTTGATACACATTAACATTTAATTAACTTTTAGATTAAAATTAAAATTTCTGGTTATTAGAAATAGTAATATGTAATGTACGTAATATAATAAATAGAAGAGCCCTCCGAAATAAAACTTACAATCAATAATTAGTCTTGTATCGGGTTTCAAACTGAATATTTTATCGACGGTACACACAGTGATCGAATTAATTTCGAGTTGATATCAGTACAGTTCACTTAACGGGTAAGCTAGCTAGCCCTTTATTCTTGACTGCTTTCACGCTGTTTACAAACCGACATTTTAGCGACGAAGATATATATATAATCTTGAGGTTAATTTTCTGATGTTAAAAGGTTTATAATATTCGTAATCTATAAACGCTCCTGGTCAAATATCTGTACTTTCCCAATTGGTAGGCGTTTATCACAGTTATAGATTCAGAGGTTTATATTACACAGACTGAAGCAAACCAATGATATTAAGCTGTCTCTTGGCAAGCTAGTTCACAAACTTTAGGGATGAAGTTCTTGAACATTCAGTTGGCAACAATATTTAAAGTTACGGTAGTGCTTTCGTAAAACATATATTGTTGATTCCTAAACTCGAGAGTCTTGTACAAATTTAGAGAATTCTGTTTTGCAATATCTCAAAACATCTTCATGTAACTTACAAGTTTACATCCCAAAAGTGAACGTGTTCTATCGTTATTTAAAGGTCAAACACACAAGAGAATTAACTTAACTGAATAGTATTTTTTATTTTGGCTTTAGGCTTTCATCACGATTTTATTATTGTTGTAAATGGTACACCTAACGATGGCTTTATTACCTTGGTTATATTAAGGGAAAACCTTAATCCCAATTGTAATGAAGAGGATTCTAGCCGTTTGCGTTTGCGTAGGAAGTCAGTAAGAAGAGCACGTGATTGAATATCTTTCATTAAACGAAGCGTGATCAAGATGACGTGTCTCTCTCTGTAATGAATACTCAACCAAAAAGTCAGGAATCATTCGTTTTTATAAGGAGCAAACGAAATTTAATTCGCCTAGTGAAAGTTTGAAGTTTGTGTATGCAATTAATATTATTCAAAAACCTGAAATGTTTTACTTCATTAAAAATAAGGATATCTAAGTGAGATAATTTTAGTTGAGCACACGCATAATAAAATATATTCGAGAGCCTGAACACCAATGTAAACACGAATAAAGACACTCAAATATATTTGTGTGTTTAAACTAGCGTTATCGTAATAATTGATTGTAACATTAGTGGTAAAGGAAATTACTCATTTTTTGTGAGATACGTATAGATTTCTGGCCTGAAACAATGTAATATTTCACAAACTGTAAAACATACAATTTAAAGAGTATGTTTGTTTTGTTCGTATTAGAGCAAAACTACATTACACAGTGTACTGGGTAGAGCAAAACTACATTACACAGTGTACTGGGTAGAGCAAAACTACATTACACAGTCTACTGGGTAGAGCAAAACTACATTACACAGTGTACTGAGTAGAGCAAAACTACATTACACAGTGTACTGGGTAGAGCAAAACTACATTACACAGTCTACTGGGTAGAGCAAAACTACATTACACAGTCTACTGAGTAGAGCAAAACTACATTACACAGTGTACTGGGTAGAGCAAAACTACATTACACAGTCTACTGAGTAGAGCAAAACTACATTACACAGTGTACTGGGTAGAGCAAAACTACATTACACAGTCTACTGGGTAGAGCAAAACTACATTACACAGTCTACTGAGTAGAGCAAAACTACATTACACAGTCTACTGAGTAGAGGAAAACTACATTACACAGTCTTCCTGGTAGAGCAAAACTACATCACACAGTGTACTGGGTAGAGCAAAACTACATTACACAGCGTACTGGGTAGAGCAAAACTACATTACACAGTCTTCCTGGTAGAGCAAAACTACATTACACAGTCTACTGAGTAGAGCAAAACTACATTACACAGTGTACTGGGTAGAGCAAAACTACATTACACAGTCTACTGGGTAGAGCAAAACTACATTACACAGTCTACTGAGTAGAGCAAAACTACATTACACAGTGTACTGGGTAGAGCAAAACTACATTACACAGTCTACTGGGTAGAGCAAAACTACATTACACAGTCTACTGAGTAGAGCAAAACTACATTACACAGTCTTCCTGGTAGAGCAAAACTACATCACACAGTGTACTGGGTAGAGCAAAACTACATTACACAGTGTACTGGGTAGAGCAAAACTACATTACACAGTCTTCCTGGTAGAGCAAAACTACATCACACAGTCTACTGGGTAGAGCAAAACTACATTACACAGTGTACTGGGTAGAGCAAAACTACATTACACAGTGTACTGGGTAGAGCAAAACTACATTACACAGTCTACTGAGTAGAGCAAAACTACATTACACAGTGTACTGGGTAGAGCAAAACTACATTACACAGTGTACTGGGTAGAGCAAAACTACATTACACAGTGTACTGGGTAGAGCAAAACTACATCACACAGTCTACTGGGTAGAGCAAAACTACATTACACAGTGTACTGGGTAGAGCAAAACTACATTACACAGTCTACTGAGTAGAGCAAAACTACATTACACAGTTTACGGAGTAGAGCAAAACTACATTACACAGTGTACTGGGTAGAGCAAAACTACATTACACAGTCTACTGAGTAGAGGAAAACTACATTACACAGTGTACTGGGTAGAGCAAAACTACATTACACAGTGTACTGGGTAGAGCAAAACTACATTACACAGTCTACTGAGTAGAGGAAAACTACATTACACAGTCTTCCTGGTAGAGCAAAACTACATTACACAGTCTACTGAGTAGAGCAAAACTACATTACACAGTGTACTGGGTAGAGCAAAACTACATTACACAGTGTACTGGGTAGAGCAAAACTACATTACACAGTCTTCCTGGTAGAGCAAAACTACATTACACAGTCTACTGAGTAGAGGAAAACTACATTACACAGTGTACTGGGTAGAGCAAAACTACATTACACAGTGTACTGGGTAGAGCAAAACTACACCACACAGTCTACTGGGTAGAGCAAAACTACATTACACAGTCTACTGAGTAGAGGAAAACTACATTACACAGTCTACTGAGTAGAGCAAAACTACATTACACAGTCTACTGGGTAGAGCAAAACTACATTACACAGTCTACTGAGTAGAGCAAAACTACATTACACAGTGTACTGGGTAGAGCAAAACTACACCACACAGTCTACTGGGTAGAGCAAAACTGCATTACACAGTCTACTTGGTCCACTGCGGGAAATCGAATCCCGAATTGCAGCGTTGCAGTTCTGTAAACTTACCGTTTCCTTAAGGGAAGACTAATTTAAGATATTGGAATTTTGAAGTCACATTATGGAGTTACAACTGCAAAAAAAAATAAAGTTTCTAATTCGACAAGCATGCTTTGAACTAAATAGAATAACCAATGTTCAGGTCTCCCACAGAGTGCTAAAAACTAACATCAGAAGATAAGTTATTATTAATAGAAGTTTTACATACGGCTATTAAATAATTAATTTTCAAACCTGTAATGATGACATTGGGTTTGAAATATCTACAAATCAAAAACTTGTAAGTGGAACTATATATATGTGTCAAATGTCTTTCGTGCACTCTACCTCCTGAACGGTTAGCCACACTATATATATATATGTATATATATACGTGTGTGTGTGTGTTTATTTTTAAGAGTACGTTATAAGAAGGAAAATTATTTCTTTTTTCAATTCCTAAACTTCCGTATCAACACCGGCCTGCCAGTCATTTTTTTTGCCTATCAATCAATTTATTTTGAGGAATACTTTTTGAGATCAAAAACGTTTCTTTTGTGAGAGAAATTAAAAAAACACAACAGATTGGTTGAAAGTAATATTTCGAAGATAGCAGTACTAACAAAAACAAAACACACATAAAGAGACGATCGTATGGTTGTACATATTTTTGGTTGTTCGGTTTCCTCGTATTATTTACATACTTGATTTTAATGTAGAATACAATGAATTCGATTTAAGTTAATGTCTCCTTCTTATCAAGCATAAAAATAACAACTATCAAAAGTGTTACGAATTACAGTTTATCTTGGACGAGTCTCCGATTTATTGTGTTATGTATTGAAATCTTAACTTTAATTTAGAAGTTAATTGAGTGTCAATATGTATCAACCTTATGATATTTGCCAACAAGACTGATACACACGAATTTATTCTATGCTGATACACAGAATGCATATGTTCGAAACTATACATGTATTTAGTCAAACATCTATAGTTTTCTGATTAATAAACGTTTATCACAGTTATAGAGTGAAAGATTCATAGCATACTAACTGTAACAAACCAAGAATATTAAAGTGTCTCTTTGCCTATCGTTTTATAAACGTTAAGACGAGGTTCTAGAAATTTCAGTTGGGAACAATTGTTGATTCTTACGCTTGAGAATCTTCTATAAATTTAGATATTAGGCAGAACTTTCGCAGTACACATTTAACAATATAAGTTACATGCATTTCTAAATATATATTTAACTAAAAGAAACATCGATATTATAATAAATATATATAAGTAAATCACAAAAAAGCTTCTAATCTCCCAGCGGTCTTTCCTTGCTCTGAGTAAAATGACAAGAAACAGTGTTCCAACGGAAAAATTCTAGTGGCCACATATAAAAGCTGAGCGCTCTAATAGCCTTGATGCACCCATTGTATTTAATACCAAAGATTTTTGTCAATAGTGCATTGTAGTCAGTCTTGTTTACTTAGAAATAAAGGCATTGGAATTTTCCTTATTGAAATAACGCATGGAATGGCAAAAGACAGTGGTGAATGGCTCACTAAACAATCATATTGCAAATATGTTCTGATTCAAAGAATAGGGTTGACTGCACATTTCATTTTACTTAGAAGAATTACCGTTGAATTGTTTGAACGAGCATCTGCTATTATATGATAATATAATTTCATATTATATGTTAATAAAGAGAAATAATTCCAAAAAAATTCCAATAGGTATTTCTTCACATAATCGCCACCTTCCAATAGTTAAGCAGTACGTATGAGGACTTGTAACGCTAAAAACCGGATTTCGATACCCGTGGTTGGTAAACTACAGATAATCCATTGTGTAGATAGTTTCGTGCTTAACACAAAAAACACAATAACGATGACATCTTCTTATGATATATGATTATAAATTAATACGCACGTTAGATGTAGAGATATAATAGAAAGTATAACAAATACTGCTAAAATACGAAACATAGTTAAAGTTCTTAAGTATGATTGAATGATGCCTATTTTGATTTAAAAAAATAAAATACTGTAAGATAAACCAACATACTTTTTTCATACATTGATATGCTAATAGGTGTCGCTGAAAATGACATTTTCTTGATGCTAATACACGTATTTAAAAATGGATATGTTAATTATAACAGTAAACCGTATTATATACCTTATGCTGTAGTTATATTATATTTGTGAAATCACTTTTATTTATGAGCTTTATATATGGTTTTGTGTGTCAAAAAAACATACCTGTCAGTGAAACTTGATATTAGTATCTTTCTCATTTGGTTTTGTTTTTCTCTTACTAATCAGTTTTGATTTCTTTATTTAAATAACTACACAAACATAGAAGAAAAACAACACTTAACTTAAGCCCCTACAAAAAAACAAACATTTCAAATGCTCTCAAAAGTATTCTAGAAGTTCTTTTTCAGAAGTGACATATGTGTGTCCATATAACGTATATATAGACATCATTGTTTATCCTCTTGCTTTTAAAGTATAATGCTGATAGGGAGGTTATGTTACGAGAAAAGAGTAACATAAGCATTTGTAAGAGTTACTTTCGACTTCTCAAAGGTTCACCGTCAGATCCACTCCTTTTGTGGTCCTGTATTTGTCGTGGGAATGGAACCCCTAATTTTAAGGTTACAAGGTCGTAAATTTTCGTTCCCTAGTGACACAGTGGTATGCCTACGAACTCACACCGCTAGAAGCCGATTTCGATATCCGTGTGAGCAGAGCACATTTAAACCCTTGCATAGCTTTGCGATTAATTCCATACAAAATCGTAACTTTTCTCCTGATCCAGTGGAAAAGGGACAAGCATTATAATAAAGTTTAGAAGTGAATAAACTGTGATAAACTATGGAAAAGTTTAAATCGGTTTAATGTTTTATAGGCGACCTCTAGACCAATAACACTATATAACACAAAAATATTGTTCCTGTGTAGTATGTGTTATTTTTAATTATTTATGTTTTAAAAGTACAGAAAATGGCCATTATTCCCTACAAACTTTGCTTTTGCGACGTGGATAATGAAATTTAGAAATTGACCTATTTTCTGTGTAAAAACGGACAAATTTCCACATTTTCATTTGAATAAGGTCTGAATAAAACAACATATGAATCACGATTTACATGTATTTATACTAAAGTTATACAAAAATGTTTAAAAGTGAATAGTTTTTCGAGATGGCTGCTTTCACTCTGGCGGAGTGGGTGCGGGGAGCTCAGGGCAGTGTGATACTGGGCCGATGGATGATGGAAGGTCCGGATACATGACAGCAGATGCATTCTTGCCAGCCCGACGTTTGAAAGGGTCCACCATGCAGAAATAGCAATTGCTTGAATGGTCAGTGGGTTCACGTCAAATTCTTGGAATAGCGACCTTCATGGCTTTCTTTTCCCCTCTGTACCATCCTGCAAAAAAGCAAAATAAAATTGTTATTACGAATAATAAATTTATTTCATCCACAACTAATGTGTAAGAGGTTCATGCAAAATATTTTATATGTGATATTTTTCTATACTAATGGAAATTAAAAAAAAATAAATTTTAAAAGGTCTAAAATTTGTATAATATAAAATCTTACTATTCAAGCAAGCAAAAATTGTTCGTCTGACCTTTTAAAGTTGTTTTTTTTTGCAGTGGTCACAGGTAAAATGAGGTGCCCAGGGTTTGTCTTGATCCCTAACAGGCATGCTGAAATATACCTTGTAGGCTTCACACATTTTAGCAGATGATGTCACAGAGTATTTTTTCGCTCTTTTCTTGATAAATTGGCCGCATACACAGCAGAATGTGTCTGGAGAATGTTTGCAGCTTCTTGATGCCATCTCTGATAAAATCAGATAGGTCTATGTGTTTACTTAGGCAGCTAGAACTAAACTGAAGTGGTGAGTGGTGAGCTCCTGTATATATATATATATTACTATGGAAAATCATAGAAAATTTTAAAAGGTTCTTGAAAATTCTCGTAAGTTCTACAACATTCTAGAAGTTCTTAAAATTTTTGTAAGTTCGAGAAAATTCTCTGTCAGCTACACAACACTGAATCTACCTGGAATGTTCTGGAAAATGGGTAAATTTGAAAATTTCATTACCCAGGTCACAAAAGCAAAGTTTGAAAGAAAAATACGTCTTTTCCATTTACTTTAGGCATAAGCAATTGGGAAATAACACTTTCTGCCCAGGAACAAGAAAAAGTAAAAATTTTGTTACATAGTGTTATACAATACTTAATCATAAAGCAAAACATGATCGTGATAATAAGAAACATTTATTAAATGTTTCAGAACCATAATACTTCCATCATTAATCTAGAGGTAGAAAACAAACAAACAACATTTATACTTCGAACAGAAATATGATAAACATGAGAAGTAAACAGTTTGAATATAGAAATATAGCACGAGAAAATGAAATAATTAAATTAAAATAAGGTTCAATCTAGTGAAGACTGTGTATTATTTAGAAACGGAAGGAAAGGTTTCATGTGCAACGTTTCTTGTATTGATTTATACCTTTTACTGAGTTTAACTAATGGAAGTTAAAACAATATTCCTTATTCTACCAGATGGAAGCAAGTTTGAACAAGACAACCACATTCGTTGGCAAATCCATTGGACCAGAGAATATTTCCTCAAGAGTTTTCAAAGAGGTTAAAGATTGTATATGTGAGCCATTACTTCTGTTTTTCTATGCCTTTGAATAGTGAACAAATGCCAAAGGATTTGGAAGTTAGCTAATATAATTTCACTTTTCAAGGAAAGTGATAAAAAGTAATTACAGGCCTTTAGTCTTTCCCCAATGGCAAAAACGTTTTTTCTAAAGTTTGATAATAAAATGCTTTGTTAAATCATTTCAGAATGTTAAAAATACCCGTTGATTAGTCAGTATGGCTTAATTGAGAAAAAATTACTGTCTAACTAATCTTTTTACATTCTTTGAAAAGGTTAATTCTTTGGTGTATCTGAAACTTTAAAAGCATTTGACAAGATTCCACATAAAAGATTTATTTAAAAGTTACATTTATAGGTGCGTGAGATCGGATGACTCATTGGATAGAAAATTGGCTTGGTGGAAGGTAGCAGATGGTAGTTGTAAGTGATGTTAACTCAAACGAGATTAGTCTAACAAGTAGGATCTCTACAAGCTCTATGTTAGAACCTTGCTCGTTTTGATTTACATCAGGAACATTGATGAAGGAATGTGCAATAAATTACTTAAATTTTCTGATGACATTTAAGTTCTGGGTGTTGCTGATTGTGACGAGGATGCTACTTCTTTACCAAAAGGATTTAGATTATTTTGTGAATGAGGCGAATAAACGGTAAATGGCTTTTCATTATAATAAATGTAAGGTAATGCATGTGGGATGTCACAGTTTAAATCATGAGCATTATTTAGATGGATATAATCTTAGCAATGTTATGGAAGAGAAGTTCTTGGTTTCTGGTTCAAGAGTCTCTTAGATCATTCAAGTAATGTAATATTGCTAGTAGCAGCGCAACTATGATTTTAGATTTTATCTAAATATTGAAAACAAGCTTCAAGAGGTAATGATGCCATCAATAGGGCCCGACATGGCCAGGTGAGTTAGGGCGTTCGACTTATAATCTGAGAGTCGCGGGTTCCAATCTCCGTCGCACCAAACATGCTTGCCCTATTAGCCGTGAAGGCGTATAATATGACGGTTTATCCCACTATTCGTTGATAAAAGAGTAGCCCAAGAGTTGGCGGTGGGCTGTGATGACTAGCTGCCTTCCCTCTAGTCTTACACTGCTAAATTAGGGACGGCTAGCATAGATAGCCCTCGTGTAGCTTTGCACGAAATTAAAACAAACAAAAAATCAAGCCATCAATCAGGACATATTTGGAGTATTGTGTTCGTCTTGGGTTTACTGCTTTAAAAAAAGAACTTTTTATTGTTGGAAGGGTTGACAGAATGCTACTAGGAATAACTTGGATAGAAAGATTGACACATGAGGTTAAGATCTCTGAACTTATTTTATTTTGATAAAGAGAAGAGGTAGAGTTTGCCTGACTGTTAAGGGAATTAATTATATTGTTGCATCATTTGTTATATTTCACTAAAGTGTAAATTTTGGCAGAGTAGCCGTCATCTTAAGCTAAGAACACTTTATTTTTTCTTACAGGATGGTTGGCTTTTGGAGTGGGTTGTCTTCAGATGTGGAAAGCTTAATAAATACTTGAATGATAAGGACTAGCTTTGAGTTTTTATTTTTCTGGTGTTTCACTTTGTGGATAGAACGGCTATGATTGACCAAAGGGTCCTTCTTCTCCTGCAATGTTGTGTTATAATTAATTATCACAACGCTTTGACTGCTTCTCCTCCATCAAGAACTTCATCACATATTTGTTTTTTTGCTGTTCTATAACTGTGTTGCATATCACGTGTTGTAGAAACGTGTGGAATGATGCCTCGCATGGTGGACAAACATTACACAATTGAACATTACCATTGTCTTGCACATTGTAACAATATTCAGCATTTAGAATGAATATCCCTTTTCTTTATGAATCATCATAGTACTTACAGTGAATAAATGCTAATTTGTTGGACCCAGGAATAAAAATGATTTTTTTTTCTTCAATCTTCCAGTCGATGTGGTTATTATTAATGTAAAGTTGAAAAATTTTGTAACAACCACATTGTGATTTTGTTTATCACTTCACAATTTTTACACATATATTAAAATATAAATTTTACATATAACTACATAGTAAGTAAACTTTAATAAATATATAATAACTCTTTTAATTTACTCACTACAAAATAAACACAATAACACGAGCTCTTCGTTGAGTGGATTTTCCTTCATCATGAATTATTAGGTTTCTTTTCTGATACTAATTTTTGATCTTGTGTGCTTTGGAAAATCATGAGTCTAATTTAATAAATATCTGTTTAAACTACCTAGACAGGAAAATAATCTGTTTAATCACCTATAAATTGTGTTTTCTGAATAGAGCAGAAGCTGACAATTCCATATAACCAATCATATGACTATTGCCTTTCGTGCCTGTCAACTTCTAAGGAAAAAGACATTGATGTCAACCTGACGCACGAGCAAATATTTATGGTCACCATTATTTTTTTCTGATCACGTGGTTTTTCTCTTCAGAAAACACAGCACGCGCTCCCGAAACTATTTTTTCTACCAAGTGACTTCCATATTATAAAGTATCCTTCACAATTTAGTGCTTTTCTTTTTATCTTACATTCGTCATGCTCTTTACTGGTACGTCCGACAATCCACGAACTAGTAGTCAAGTAACTTTAAAATGTTCAAATAAAAAGAGAGAAATAATGTTTACTTAAAACAAGATTTGAAACTTCTACAGTAATAAACATAAACTTTTTTACGTCTTCGATAAATTTTTAACAAGTGTTTCAATGATTAAGCAAAAATCAAGTTCCATCTGAATGAAAAAAATTCTGTTTTTCACTCTAATGGCTAAGCCGTAAGTCCTAGGACTAATAACACTAAGAAACAGTTTGTTTTATTAAAACGACATTTATTGCAAACAAAATCCCGTTGATTTTTTACAGTGTTTACAAAATATCTCCTGTTGGGACAGCGGTAAGTCTACGGATTTACAACGATAAAATCAGTGTTTCTCTTCTCCTCGGTGGACACAGTAGATAGCCAGATGTAGCTATAAACAGAAGATTATACTTACACTTATGTAACTCAAGTAGTAAATGGTTCATAAGAAGTCCTCCTGCATGTTTACTTCTTCATGTCGTTAATAAAACCACCGTTAAAGAGCTGTAGTTTAATAAAGCACATAATAAAGAAAAATAATATAACAGCATGCTCAAAATGTGAGTTTAATACACATCTCTTGTTTAATTAGAGTAGCATCTTCACACGTAAAATTCATTAGTTACTTCAATAACGAAAAGTGTTTAATCAGGGTAGAATATTCACACATAAAATTCATTAGTTACTCACGAAAAGTGTTTAATCAGGGTAGAATATTCACACATAAAATTCATCAGTTACTCCTATCATGAAAAGTTAAATTTCAGTAACGTAGAGCACACGCGTTTAATTTTAAGAATGACGTCTGACACGCAAACAACCACGCCTTCTGAAGCTTTTTTCACTAATCAGACTGCAGGATATTTAAAACATAAACGTACTTTCTAGATATATCGCAACAGTTAGTTTGCAAATGGAGTTAAGAGGTACAAAGGTAAATTCTAGTTAAAATTCAAGCATGCTATTATTTAACAAGTCAAAATGTACTCTTCTAAACCATTTCGAATAATAATAATTTCTTTATCTACAAAGATAGTAACATTTAGTACGTTATAAAAAAGATACTTATGTATTACAATGTGATTCAAAAGATTCACTTTGAAACAGTTTTTATGTAAGAGGAATGTTCTTTGTAATAGTATTAGATGTGACAAAGAGATAAATCTGATAATTCCCGGCTTCTTTAAGATTAACTAAGATTAACGAAACACGATATCCATCTACAAAGTATTTGTGCCACATTATTATTTCATTACAATAAGGGATTAGGTTCTATTAGGTTCATAATTCATTTGTTGGCAGATGTAGCCCAGATGGTAATATTTCATATCAAATTACATTACCCATTCCTAATGTAGTTCAATAATGTAATTGTAGTTCACTAATGTAGGCCAACTCACTGCCTCTCTCCCATGAAAGTTTTGGCAACACATGGTTAATTAGTGTTTCGGAAATACACCAGGTGGAAAATACGTATACATATGTACATAAATACATAAATATTTATCAATATTTTTTTAGTCTCTTATAGTTCTGTTGTTGTTTTTCTCGTGTTTAATTACCAAACTGATATGTACGGTGGCCACACCTACTGTCACTATTCAGTAATCAGGTCCTCAGATGAGGCAGCAGTAGGTTCACGCACTTAGTATAATCCTGGGTAAGGTGCTCCACGGTGTACAGATTATCATAAAGCTTTGTGTTATATCAACAGCAAAACCAGTATTTGAATTTTTCAAATATCCCCATATACACACATTTATTTCTTACGTTATTTTTTATTAACGTTAGTTACTACTACTTCACATAATATGCCAATAATATAATTGATATATATATATATACACACACACACACACAGTGGGCTTTAACACTATCGTATGACCAATTAACCAACCGATTAACGCAGTTCGCCGTAACGATTTATTTTATAATGTAATAAGCTGGGAACGTATATATAATTCGATAATTGGTCCCCATACTTGTTAATGTTAAAATTAATTTAAAAAAATTAAACACTATATCGGGACAAACATCCTGAATTTAGCAACTGTTTCTACAAATGAATTAGTTAATTTTCTCTTGTATGTGTGTCTGCGGAGTTACAACTTACAACCTGGTTTCGATACCTGTGGTGAGCAGAGCACAGATAACTCACTAAATATTTTTGTGCTTAATTTAAAACAACAATTTTTAGATTATATTTTAAAATGAATGAGATTAACCTGTTCAGTGCCGTAGACGAGATAACTCGTCGAAGCCGATCGGTAACACAGTGCCACGGACGAGTTAATTGGTTCTCAATAATACATAACTTCAACGCTAGATGTCAGCACCATATATGCATTTGACCTACTTACAAATTGTTTCACTTTCGATCCAAAATGGCGTCACGAAAAAGACACAAAATGAAGAAGCATTAGAGTTGTATTATAGTAGCTGAAATACTTGGCAGTAATCTAATTCAGTGAAAGAATAAATAAGATATTAAAATGCTCCGTCTCAATCGTCTGAAAAAACAATAACAAAATAACGTTTAACCAGAAAAATCAGTCACCTATTGTTTGGGAGAAGTACCTCGAAATAAAAGTACTTCTCATTACTAAGTGGCCTAATCTGAGGGTCGCGAGTTCAAATCCCGGTCGTACCAAACATGCTCGCCCTTTCAGCTGTGGAGGCATTAAAATGTGACAGTCAATCCCACTATTCGTTAGTAAAAGAGTAGCCCAAGAGTTGGAGGTGGGTGATGATGACTAGCTGCCTTGTCTCTAGTCTTACACTGTTAAATTAGGGAGGGCTAGCGCAGATAGCCCTCGAGTAACGTTGCGCGAAATTCAAAACAAAGATTACTAAGTCGGTGGCGTCACCAAGTGATCAGCTCTGTACACTATAAGGAAAACGTGTACATGTATGGTAAAACTACAATTTCAACATGTTATGTCAGTGTTTTTCATTTGATGTAATGCCACGCCAATAACGTATACAAAGTTATCCTTCCTTTAAAAAAATAATCCATTTTATATCGTTAAATGGCTGAGAATTTTACATTCGATTAACAACGTACAACTTCTTATAAACAAAGACGTTTTTGAAATTACATTTAAAAAAAGTGAAACCATTTAAAGAATTTAATCGAGTTCAATAAAACCAACTTTTCGAAGTTTATAACCTGGTTTCACATTCTTTATGCCATGTTCATCAGTGTTTTCTTTCCTTGTTGTCCGGAAACAATTCGAACATAATCTATGTTGGAATTTTATCTTGTTTGAAGCTGCTCTAAAATTAAAGCAACTGTCCTTTTACAGTTTCATTGAAAGTGTTTAAACTTCTCTTTGGGTCACGTGGGGTAAGGTAACGAACAAACTGGAAGGAGGTAATTTGTTTCTTTGTTTATTTTGAGTTTTGTGCAAAACTACACGAGGGTTAGCTGAGCTAGGTCTCTCTGATTTAGCAATATGAGATTAGAGGGAAGGCAGCTAGTCATCACCACCCACCATCAACTCTTGGACCACTCTTTTACTAACGAATAGTGGGATTGATCGTTACTTTATAACGCTTCCACGGCTGAAAGGACGAGAATGTTTGATGTCACAGGGATTCGAACCTGCGACCCTCAGATTGCGAGTCGAGCCTTCTAACCACCTGGCCATGCCAGGCCTGAAACAAGTAATGTTGTGACGTCAGAGTTGTTGAGTTAATGATGATAAACAATGTTGGGAACTAGAAGGTTAATGAATGTCTAATTTCAAAAATTTCACATTTTGTAGTTTTGTGGAAGCAGATTTGTTCCGAATACTTCCAAATTTCGAAAATTCGACTTTTTTTACTTGCAAAACAAGAACTGCGTTTTAATAAACTCTGCAAAATTAAAACTGTATTAAACGTAATTGATATGCAGAAAATTCAGGGAAACAATTGTGCATGGTTTTACACAGAGTAACATTCTATAGAGTGTAACAACGAAATCTAGTTACATTTTTCTTTGGGGGAGGGGCTCTGAAAAAAACTAGGATTTTGTTTTTTTTTGTATACGTTATTATCTTTACTGTTTGGAACCACACAACGGTGTTTTCTTCTATTGGTTGGAACCACGAATAGTTGTCAGTAAAGAAAACAGAAAAGTAACCATATGATTAAACGAAAAGGATTAGTACTGGTAGATCTAATCCCTTTATTAGGGACTCTATCCCTGATAGCTAAGCTGTAAGACTGAGAGCTTTTACCTGTTGAAAATCGAGTTTTGTTATCTTTGATAAATAAAACACAAATAATTCATTGTGCAGCTCTGTGCACAAAACCATTTGTATTATATAGAAAGTGTTATCCACGACCCGGTACGGGTCCATGAAAAAAAAAAATGCCGATCCACAGAAAACGAAAAATAATAAATTAATTTAATTTTTACCTTTTCATTATTGTTTGTTTGTTTTGAATTTCGCGTAAAGCTACTCGAGGGCTATCTGCGCTAGTCGTCCCTAATTTAGCATTGTAAGACTAGAGCAGCTAGTCATCATCACCAACCGCCAACTCTAGGACTACTCTTTTACTAATGAATAGTGGGATTGACCGTCACATTATTACGGCCCCACGGCTGAAAGGGCGAGCATGTTTGGTGCGACCGGGATTTGAACCCGCGACCCTTGAATTACGAGTCGAACGCCTTAACACACGTGGCCATGCCGGGCATCCTTTTCATTACCAACCACCACTTCTAAACTTTGTACCAGCCCTTGCTGTCTGTTAAAGAACAATAAATTTAGATCAGTTAATGTCGCCCGCTGGTACAGCAGTAAGTCTACGGATTTATAAGGCTAAAATCAGTGGTTCGATTCACCCTCAGTGGACACAGCAGATAGCCCAACGTGGCTTTGCAATAACATAACACACAAGTGAATTAATATATTCTAATAAAATTAATATTTTCAATTACATTATAATTTAAGTTTTCATTTTATCTAACTTGGATTTCTCATTATTTCAACTAAGCTAATATAAAAGAAAGGAAAAGTCAAAATTTGTACTTAAGGCTACGAAACTATAGAATTTACAAGCTTACGGCTGCCTTTATACCTTCAGTCCCTCAGGAATTAAGGTGTTCTCCTCAGTGCAGTTTAGAGAGCCTAAGGTTAAGTTTTATGATGTTGATAGCCTCTTTGAGATTCTTGTGTTTAAACGTATATTTAAACCACATGTTAGCGAGACACGTCCTTTGGTGAGTCCAAGTCAATCTTCCCCTGTCTGCAGGTAAGATCAAAGAAGGAATTTTGTCTCACATAAAAGGACCATTTGCTCATTCAAGTTAACTGGTTTCTTGATACCAAAGTTTTAGAAATTTTATTCTGAATGTGTTAAATTTATTTACTCTGTTAATGGAAATTGACAGCCATGCGAGACCTGAGTCTTACATCTGGTAGCGCCAGGTGGCAGCAGACAAGTTGCTGGTGGCCAATGTTAGAAGCGTCAGTTTCGTGTTTCTTAATGACGAGAAATCCACTCGAAGTAAAAATGTATCTCAAGAGAGCTGGTATGGGTAATGAACAAATTTAATAATTTTAATTTAATTAAAAACAAATTTAATCTTCAGGTCAAGAAAGATGACCTAAGAAGGTCGTAACGTCTTGAGATACAAGCGTCAGTTTGTTCTGAGAAGAGAGAGCATTGTTTGTGACTTAGTAGTTTGTACTTATTTTTTTTTTCATTTTTAAGAAAATCTCTCTCCAATATGTATAGATGACTGGAGAAACATGCATCACACAAGAAAACCTCGAGTGGTGTGCAAATGCAGCGTAGTTGTATGAAAACTAAAGTTAGTGAAAATAAAATGCCAAATTATAAACGTTTAAGTGATATGTATCTTGGTATCAAAGAAGAGAAAACAAGACCTACCGGATTCGACAGGATTGTGATGAAGATTTGAAGCATGGTTTTATGACTTGCTACTAAGTGGTCTTTGTTATTCAACATTATGGCGTAAAACCATCGAAATGCCACTTGGATACCAGACATCCAGAACACTTGAGGAAGCCAACAGATTTTTTTTTTTTCATAAATAAGAAAAATGAAACAGTTTTTTTTCCAGACACATGATTTCACACACTCTTTCCACGAGATCTTCCAAAGAACACTTTGTGATAGCGCCATATGAAAATTCAAAACTAATAGCTGAGACAGGTTGTTCACATACTATTGGTGAAACGTTAATACTTCCTGCGGTAAAAATAATTACATTTCGCATTACAAAAAACAAGTAAATCAGTTGAATTTACTGTCCCTATCTAATGCTATAGTGAAGTGTAAGATTGTTGTACTCTTCCTACCTAATAATACAGTGAAGTGTAGGATTGTTGTACTGTCCCTATCTAATAATACAGTGAAGTGTAGGATTGTTGTACTGACCCTATCTAATAATACAGTGAAGTGTAGGATTGTTGTACTGTCCCTATCTAATAATACAGCGAAGTGTAGGATTGTTGTACTGTCCCTATCTAATAATACAGTAAAGTGTAGGATTGTTGTACTGTCCCTATCTAATAATACAGTGAAGTGTAGGATTGTTGTACTGTCCCTATCTAATAATACAGTGAAGTGTAGGATTGTTGTACTGTCCCTATCTAATAATACAGTGAAGTGTAGGATTGTTGTACTGTCCCTATCTAATAATACAGTGAAGTGTAGGATTGTTGTACTGTCCCTATCTAATAATACAGCGAAGTGTAGGATTGTTGTACTGTCCCTATCTAATAATACAGCGAAGTGTAGGATTGTTGTACTGTCCCTATCTAATAATACAGTAAAGTGTAGGATTGTTGTACTGTCCCTATCTAATAATACAGTGAAGTGTAGGATTGTTGTACTGTCCCTATCTAATAATACAATGAAGTGTAGGATTGTTGTACTGTCCCTATCTAATAATACAGTGAAGTGTAGGATTGTTGTACTGTCCCTATCCAGTATCTAATAATACAGTGAAGTGTAGGATTGTTGTACTGTCCCTATCTAATAATACAGTGAAGTGTAGGATTGTTGTACTGTCCCTATCTAATAATACAGTGAAGTGTAGGATTGTTGTACTGTCCCTATCTAATAATACAGTGAAGTGTAGGATTGTTGTACTGTCCCTATCTAATAATACAGTGAAGTGTAGGATTGTTGTACTGTACTCTTGTAGGATTGTTGTACCCCTATCTAATAATACAGTGAAGTGTAGGATTGTTGTACTGTCCCTATCTAATAATACAGCGTTGTATGTAGGATTGTTGTACTGTCCTATCTAATAATACTAATAATACAGTAAAGTGTAGGATTGTTGTACTGTCCCTATCTAATAATACAGTGAAGTGTAGGATTGTTGTACTGTCCCTATCTAATAATACAGTGAAGTGTAGGATTGTTGTACTGTCCCTATCTAATAATACATCTAATAATACAGTGAAGTGTAGGATTGTTGTACTGTCCCTATCTAATAATACAGTGAAGTGTAGGATTGTTGTACTGTCCCTATCTAATAATACAGTGAAGTGTAGGATTGTTGTACTGTCCCTATCTAATAATACAGTGAAGTGTAGGATTGTTGTACTGTCCCTATCTAATAATACAGTGAAGTGTAGGATTGTTGTACTGTCCCTATCTAATAATACAGTGAAGTGTAGTCCCTATCTAATAATACAGCGATTGGATTGTACTGTCCCTATCTAATAATACAGTGAAGTGTAGGATTGTTGTACTGTCCCTATCTAATAATACAGCGAAGTGTAGGATTGTTGTACTGTCCCTATCTAATAATACAGCGAAGTGTAGGATTGTTGTACTGTCCCTATCTAATAATACAGTGAAGTGTAGGATTGTTGTACTGTCCCTATCTAATAATACAGTGAAGTGTAGGATTGTTGTAATGTCCCTATCTAATAATACAGTGAAGTGTAGGATTGTTGATATGGTGAAAAATATAAAATAAACTCTTATACGTTGAGTTTACTGTTGTCAGTTTTTCATTATAAATGGATGAAAGTGCAGACGTGGCAAATAATGACAGTTTAATGTGCTTTCTAAGATATGATTATAAGGACACAATTAATGAAAATTTATTGTATTGTAAACCACTTCCAACAAGAACAATGGCTGACCCAAAGTTTACTTTAATCAATAATTTTATAATCCCAAGTAGTATTCAATGGGAATAAGATGTGTTGGAATGAGTATGGATGGTTCTTGTTCAATGGAAGCTTCCTATGAAAGAGTTTTCCAGAGCATCTGAGCAGTGGCACCAGACTGTGAATGGATGTACTGTAGAATTCACAAAGAGATGTCATCTGTGAAGAACATACCCTTACTATTGAATTCAACTATGTAAGAATGTGTTAAATTTATAAACTATATACAATTTGGTTTGTTGAATTCCTGAATCTTTACTGTTTTATGTAAAGAATTAGGAAGTGAGCATCAGCATCTCCCATTACAGTGTAAAGTTCGGTGATTATCAAAAGAAAATGTCTTAAAAAGACTAAACACAATGAAGAATGAAGCTATCTTGTTTTTGAACCAACATCTCCCATCAGCAAAGGATGCAATATTTGAATTTAGAGAGAGGTTTCATAATTTGCATTGGTTAATTAAGGTGGTCTATTTGTATGACGTTTCTGGCTTCTTAAATGCGTTAAATCTAAATTTGCAAAGTGAAACATAAATATTTTTAAAGTTCAGCTATAAAAAAGGATAAAAATTTGTTTACATCGAGTTGAGAAAAGAAACTATAAGTCTTTTTCCACTTTAACAGAACTATAAAACCAAGATGAAGAAGGTAATATTCCAGATGAGATTTTCTCATAAATCAAAGAACATCTTTTGGGGCTAAAATCATACTTGAAGGAATATTTTCCTCCAATTAACACTAAAATGTGGATGAGAAATTATTTTACTGCTGACACGAAAAAATGAGGAAGGATTACAGTTCAACGAATCAGAAACTGATTCTATTATTGGACTGTCTTGTACCACAGCAAGGACTGTTTGTTTTGAATTTCGCACAAAGCTACTTGAGGGCTATCTGCGCTAGTCGTCCCTAATTTAGCAATGTAAGACTAGAGGGAAGGCAACTAGTCATCACCACCCACCGCCAACTCTTGGGATACTCTTTTATCACGAATAATGGGATTGGCCGTAATATTATAACGCCCTCACGGCTGAAAGGGCAAGAAGCATGTTTGGTGTGACCGGGATTCGAACTGGTTTAGTCAAGTCTCGTTAATTAATTTCTGGTTAAGCTATTGTGCTGAGAATCCAAATTTATCACAAAAAGCAGTGAAATTGCAAAACCTTTGTTTGTTTTTCATTAAAAAAACAAGCACAGAGAAGAGATTATATGTCGAGCCAGATTTAAAGATCCAAGTGACTTCTTTTCCTCCTAATTTCAAGTTGCTGTGTGATGAAAATCAACATCATCCTTCCTATTAGGTAAGTTATTACTTAAAAGAACACTAGTAAATATTTAGTTAATGTAAAGATTGAATAACAATGAAGTATAATTGTTTTTATTTCTTTCAACACAGCAGTATTATAAAACACCTGTATGTTTATAATCGATGATGTGTTGATAGAACTATTGCTTCTAGCATGATGTGAAAACTTAGCCATGTCTTAGCGGGTTATCTAATCAGATATTTGAAGTGCTCTGGGCCTCATGAAAAACTACAAAAATAAACGATCCCTAGATGGAAAAGTTTGGAAAACGTTGCTCTAGACCAGTCTGAAAGTGAAGTCTTATCGACGGTTCTAGAACTCGAACATAATATTAAAATATGTTTATTGTATGAAACGAAATAATAATTTAATCTAAGTAAAGTTTTATCTTCCCGATTTGTAAAAGATCCTTATTAGGTCATCTTCAGGTTAAGAAAGATAGTGGTCAGGGCACTCTACTCACAATTTGCCGGTCGTGTATTCGAATCCCTGTTAAAGCCAACATGCTTGCCTTTTCGGTTATAGAGTTATAACGTGACAGTCAGCCTCACTATTTGTTGGTAAAATAGTAAGCCAGAAGTTGACGTTGGATGACGTTGATTTTCACTGATGAATTAAAAACAAGTGGCACAGACAGACATGACGTGTCTTTGCGTAAAATTCAAAACAAATTACAAACAAAATTACAAAACTTGTCATATTTTACTGTCTATAAACAACACTCATAAAAGTATTTTTGAAATAATTAGTATTTAATCACTTAAAGCAATGATTTGTTTTATCTAAACATGCAGTATTTCTAAAGTAAAAGGCTCTAGAGACGTTCTTAAAGTTACAGTGGGTTATCTGCGCTCTGCCCATCGCGGATATCGAAATACAATTTCCTAGCGTTGAAAGTCCACGGACATTCCGCTGTGCCACTGAATGTCATTTTATTTCTCATACAAAATGAAACAAACAATGGTGTCCTTCTATGTGTTCTTATATCATTGATAACCGTGACATATAATTTGCACTAAAGTATATGACATAAAAAGATACATCTCTATAGCTCTGAGTTTTGTTTCTTTGTTTTTAAGTACAAACGTTTAGCTCGTAACTCCGTCACCTCTTGACCGATTTGAGATCTAATTGCAGTTTTGGATTCAAAGGACCAAACCCTTTTGATTAATGACCACACCCAAGGTCTCATAGAATTATTTATTCTAATCCTGCCTCAAATACTTTCAATTTTAAGGTAGGCTGGTAATAAAAATGAATAGCTATAAAATGGGCTATCTGTGCTCTGCCCATCATCGGTATCGAAACACGGTTTCCAGCGTTGTAAGTCCACAGATATATCGCTGTGCCACTTAATGTATTTTACTTCTCATAATTTTGACATTTATATTACATAAACACACATTTTCTTAATGCTACCAGCAACACGGGAATACGAGTGAATATTTTATTAGTATTTTTAAGATTAGGCCGTAAAAAATTTATATTGAGTTATTAGAATTTCTGGTAATCGGCTCAATATTTAAATATTAATATTGTAAATTGATAGGAAGTGTGAACTTAAAGGCGGCCAGTCTCAATTGTATGTACCCAAGTGGCACAGCGGAACGTCTGCCGACACACACCACTAGAAACAACATTTCGATATCCGTAGTGGGCAGAGCGTATAAAGCTCATCACGTAGCTTTATGCGTAGTTCCAAACAAACAAAAAACTCAGTTTTATAATGCAGAGTATGAAGTTTGTTTTCAGATTGTTCGAGAAAAGCGATATTTGAAGATAAAATATACAGAGTGATGCTGATTTGTTAAACGTGAGATAACTCCAAAATTTAAGTTTTATACTCTGTATACAACAAAGTGGTTTTAATGATTAATGTTGTTTACCCTTTACGAATCGAGACAAACTAAAGCATGCGGCGAGGCCTACATTTGAAAGTTCTTCTCATACGATTTCTATTTAACAATGTTAAAAAAAACTGCTAACCAGTTATATAAGTTACAACTCACGAGAATATTTTGAACTTTTAAGCAAAACCAGTGTAAGAAAAAAATGAACATCTTTAAAAGTCATACCAAAGAAAACAAAACTGAAACCTTTAGGAAAAGCGATAAAGAAAGTTACGTGATGTCGAACCAGGAAAATCATTTTGATCAAGCATAATGGAAACGCTTACATTCCTTGACAATTCAACCAAAGAGTAAAAGTGGATTTGAAAATATGTAACATGCATTGTTTTAATCTGTTTCATTCAAGAAATTGTGTCGTTTTAAATTCCAAAAATTAGAATTCATTCCCTTTGAGATTTCTAACATAGAGTACTGTACCAGCTTGCAGTCTTAGAACTGATGGTGTTTGTGTAAATGGTCAAAATTAAAAATCCAATTTTCAATAAATAACGATATATTGAACATAGTTCTGGAAATAAGACTGCTTCCAGTCTCAAAAACACAATAAAATGTTAAGAAAGTTATTGCACATAATAAAAATACAAATTCCATGAGGCTGGAAACGTAAGATGCGTCATTTTTAGAAGCGCCAGCGACACAGTAAACATGTCGAAACATGTTGAGTGTACGTAACTTTGTTCGTTTGAAGTTAAACACGAAGCTATACAAAGGGTTATCTGTGTTCTGCCTCCCACAGGTATCAAAACCATGAGTTCTAGTTTGGTAAATCCGCAGACATGTCACTGGGAGTGGTTTTTTCTTTTATCATGTAAAGTAAGTTATTTAGTGTTTTATTCTATTTTAAGACTGGAAACATTATCATTTTTAGAACTGTGTACGATAAATCGTTGTTTATTGAAAACTGAATTCTTATTCGTGGCATAGCGGTTCTGAGAATGTTTCAGAGTTGTTTAAGTACAAACTTTTACCTGATAGTCCCGCTATCTCTTGGCCAATTTGAGATCTAATTACAGTTTTAGATTCAGGAAGTTAAACCCTTTTGACTAATGTATTAAACACCATTTATAGGTTTCATGGATTAATTTATTTAAACTAATTCCAAATCCTCTGGCTATTGAGGATTCTTCTCTTACTAGCTTTGAACTTTTCGTTTGTTTAAACTACAGCGTCATCTATAAAATAGTTAACCTTGTTTTACAAAAACACGCGACAGTTTCTAAACTTAAAGTATATAGCTTTATAGCGCCCCCAGTGGCACAACAGTAGAAAACTATATTTTTATACCTGTTATGGGCAGAGCACAGATAACAGCCTACTGTGGAGCTTTGTGCTTAATTACAAACAAACAACCAATAATAAAATAAACAACATATTTTGCGTCTAGAATGTAAAAACAGTGTTTTTATTGTAAAAATAATTTATTTGCGTTTATCAGTTATCTTATACCAACTCATCAATTAGTAAGATTTGTTTTTCAAAATCTGTAATTAATTATTAATTCGCTGATGTACTAGTTAAACCTCCTAAAAGGCAAACTAAGAATTGTTTGTTTGTTTTTTTTTAATTTTGCGCAAAGCTACTCGAGGGCTATCTGCGCTAGCCGTCCCTAATTTAGCAGTGTAAGACTAGAGAGAAGGCAGCTAGTCATCACCACTCACCGCCAACTCTTGGGCTACTCTTTTACTAACGAATAGTGGTATTGACTGTCACATTATAATGCCTCCACGGCTGAAAGGGCGAGCACGTTTGGTGCGACCGGTTTTCAAACCCGCCACCATTGCATTACGAGTCGAACGCCTCAACACACTGAGCCATGCCGGGCCGCAAACTAAGAAGCCGAAAACTGAGAAATTTCAATTTAAATCAGAACTAACTTTTTCTTAGTCTCATGGAATGATTGATAAAATTTAAATATTGGAGAAGTTCTGAAATTGAAAAGCATTACATATATAACTCTGTCTAATAATTATGTAAAACGAAGAGTATTACAAATATGATTCTGTCTAATAATTATGTAAAACAAAGAGTATTACAAATATGATTCTGTCTAATAATTATGTAAAACAAAGAGTATTAAAATATGATTCTGTCTAATAATTATGTAAAACGAAGAGTGTTACAAATATGATTCTGTCTAATAATTATGTAAAACGAAGAGTATTAAAATATGATTCTGTCTAATAATTATGTAAAACAAAGAGTATTAAAATATGATTCTGTCTAATAATTATGTAAAACGAAGAGTGTTACAAATATGATTCTGTCTAATAATTATGTAAAACGAAGAGTGTTACAAATATGATTCTGTCTAATAATTATGTAAAACGAAGAGTATTAAAATATGATTCTGTCTAATAATTATGTAAAACGAAGAGTGTTACAAATATGATTCTGTCTAATAATTATGTAAAACGAAGAGTGTTACAAATATGATTCTGTCTAATAATTATGTGAAACGAAGAGTGTTACAAATATGAGTCTGTCTAATAATTATGTAAAACGAAGAGTATTAAAATATGATTCTGTCTAATAATTATGTAAAACAAAGAGTATTAAAATATGATTCTGTCTAATAATTATGTAAAACGAAGAGTGTTACAAATATGATTCTGTCTAATAATTATGTAAAACGAAGAGTGTTACAAATATGATTCTGTCTAATAATTATGTAAAACGAAGAGTGTTACAAATATGATTCTGTCTAATAATTATGTAAAACGAAGAGTGTTACAAATATGATTCTGTCTAATAATTATGTAAAACGAAGAGTATTAAAATATGATTCTGTCTAATAATTATGTAAAACGAAGAGTATTAAAATATGATTCTGTCTAATAATTATGTAAAACGAAGAGTGTTACAAATATGATTCTGTCTAATAATTATGTAAAACGAAGAGTGTTACAAATATGATTCTGTCTAATAATTATGTAAAACGAAGAGTGTTACAAATATGATTCTGTCTAATAATTATGTAAAACGAAGAGTATTAAAATATGATTCTGTCTAATAATTATGTAAAACGAAGAGTGTTACAAATATGATTCTGTCTAATAATTATGTAAAACGAAGAGTGTTACAAATATGATTCTGTCTAATAATTATGTAAAACGAAGAGTGTTACAAATATGATTCTGTCTAATAATTATGTAAAACAAAGAGTATTAAAATATGATTCTGTCTAATAATTATGTAAAACGAAGAGTGTTACAAATATGATTCTGTCTAATAATTATGTAAAACGAAGAGTGTTACAAATATGGTTCTGTCTAATAATTATGTAAAACGAAGAGTATTAAAATATGATTCTGTCTAATAATTATGTAAAACGAAGAGTGTTACAAATATGATTCTGTCTAATAATTATGTAAAACGAAGAGTGTTACAAATATGATTCTGTCTAATAATTATGTAAAACGAAGAGTGTTACAAATATGATTCTGTCTAATAATTATGTAAAACGAAGAGTGTTACAAATATGATTCTGTCTAATAATTATGTAAAACGAAGAGTGTTACAAATATGATTCTGTCTAATAATTATGTGAAACGAAGAGTGTTACAAATATGATTCTGTCTAATAATTATGTAAAACGAAGAGTGTTACAAATATGATTCTGTCTAATAATTATGTAAAACGAAGAGTGTTACAAATATGATTCTGTCTAATAATTATGTAAAACGAAGAGTGTTACAAATATGATTCTGTCTAATAATTATGTAAAACGAAGAGTGTTACAAATATGATTCTGTCTAATAATTATGTAAAACGAAGAGTGTTACAAATGTGATTCTGTCTAATAATTATGTAAAACGAAGAGTGTTACAAATATGATTCTGTCTAATAATTATGTAAAACGAAGAGTGTTACAAATATGATTCTGTCTAATAATTATGTAAAACGAAGAGTGTTACAAATATGATTCTGTCTAATAATTATGTAAAACGAAGAGTGTTACAAATATGATTCTGTCTAATAATTATGTAAAACGAAGAGTGTTACAAATGTGATTCTGTCTAATAATTATGTAAAACGAAGAGTGTTACAAATATGATTCTGTCTAATAATTATGTAAAACGAAGAGTATTAAAATATGATTCTGTCTAATAATTATGTAAAACGAAGAGTGTTACAAATATGATTCTGTCTAATAATTATGTAAAACGAAGAGTGTTACAAATATGATTCTGTCTAATAATTATGTAAAACGAAGAGTGTTACAAATATGATTCTGTCTAATAATTATGTAAAACGAAGAGTGTTACAAATGTGATTCTGTCTAATAATTATGTAAAACGAAGAGTGTTACAAATATGATTCTGTCTAATAATTATGTAAAACGAAGAGTGTTACAAATATGATTCTGTCTAATAATTATGTAAAACGAAGAGTGTTACAAATATGAGTCTGTCTAATAATTATGTAAAACGAAGAGTGTTACAAATATGATTCTGTCTAATAATTATGTAAAACGAAGAGTGTTACAAATATGATTCTGTTTAATAATTATGTAAAACGAAATTAAGTTATTTTTACCAGTTCACAAATATATTATTCGTCAGTTTATTTCTTGAAGAATGATCAAGAAATGAAATAAAAATCGTTTAAAGATCCACTTTATCACATTAAAAGTTATCCTTAATCACAACTGAAAACCATTATCTATTACTCTGGATGCATGAGAAATACTTTTACTTTCAAGCTATCTCCAAAAGAGGAAAGGTCAACATTTTGACTCGGACATAAGGTGTCATCTCTTAGTATTACTTTTCAAAAATATGAACAGACGCTCTAGAGAATTAGATATAGATTAAATAAAGGAAGTACCAACACATGGCGGCTGTTATTTTATATAAATATATGTCGTTTCAAAGAATAAAAGATTACATTATTTAAAAGTGGGTGTTTGCATGGTTTAGTGGTCTGAATTCTCAGCTCACCATGTGCGAATCGTGTAATCGAAACCTTTCGCCAAATATGCTCGATCTTTCAGCTGTTGCACTTTGTAGTGTGATAGTCAATCCCATTATTTATTAATAAGGAACAAACCAACAATTGGCAGACGATGATGCTGGATGATCCCTTCCATCTAGCCTGTCACTCTAAAACTTGGGACAACCAGCCAATCTAGCCCTCGTGTAGTTTTGAGCAAAAATTCAACAAACCAAACCAATCTTTAAAATTATCAACTTTAGTTTTACTATAAACTTGTATTCCGAGGGTCAAGGGTTTGAATTCCCCTCACATCAAACATACTCGCCTTTTCAGCTGGGGACGTTATAAAGTTTCGGTCAATCCCACTACTCGTGGGTAAAAGAATAGCCCAAGAGTTCGTGGTGGGTGGCGATGACTAACTGCCTTCCTTCTAGTCTTACACTAATAAATTAGGGACGGCTAGAGCAGATATCCCTGCTCAGCCCAAAATTCATAAAGAAACAAATAATTCTACTATCAGTTGGTAAATTTGTAGTCTAAGAATTGGCTGCAGGTAGGGATGACCAGTAGCCTACCCTTTTATCTTTTACTAACTTTGGAATGGCTAGGGCACATAACCCTTGTGTAGCTTTGCGCGAAATTAAAAATCAAACAAATGCGACCTAATCTCTTTTTCCCATTTGTTTTAGAAGTTATAACTGAAGAATTACATAAGCATATACTAAAATGATACAAGTTATTTTTCATTAATTTAGAATGTAATAATATTACCGGTAGATGCTTAAAATTCCATAAGCATTCTTTATCAAATTCTAAAAATAAACTGCTTACTGCTTTTCCACGTGTTGTATTCTGAAGTTTTTAGGTTAAACTAATATTTTAATTTTCGCTGGTACTTTGCGATTAGTCCACATAGATTAACAATATAGAGCACCCAATAATTACATCGAGTAGTGAGGTAAACGGGGATTCTGGGTAAAAATTGACAGCTTCACTGTTGATTATACACAACTATTTTAATAACTGTCTATTCAAATTTTACACACACACTAATTCGATTATTGTCTCTACTCTAGAAATTACTTAATAAATTGGTACAGAGCTGCAAGTTTTGCACATTTGTACCAGTTACATATATCACATTTGTACTAGTTACATATATCACACATAACTCTTATGGACGTAATACACAGTCACACACATACATTGAGTGTGCCTCAGTTTAGATTAGACAGTTACAAGTTGAGCACAGCAGTAGTAAAAATGTATAATTAATATACGAAAAAAGTATTACGAAACAATAAAATACGACTTTCACGACGTTCATAAATTGAAAGGAAAGTCAATTTCTCTACAACTTTAAATCAGTGGTTAAGGCAAAAAATCGTGTTCAGATCATTAGGAGACACGTATTCCACTGAGTTGGAAGTTCAGTCAGTTTTCCAGAAAAAACTAAAACAACGGCATCTATACACTCTCCAGTAATCTGTAAAGTTTCAAACCAAGGACATCGAGGTTTGTTACTGATTTTAGAGACTTATTGATGCTATTACTCAAGGGTTTGGTTTGGAATTTCGCGCAAAACTACACGAGGGCTGTCTGCGCTAGCCGTCCCTAATTTAGTAGTGTAAGACTAGAGGGAAGGCAGCTAGTCATCACCACCAACCCTTGAGCTACTTTTTTACCAACGAATAGTGGGATTGACCGTCACATTGTAACGCCCCACGGCTGAAAGGGCGAGCAAAAAGAACCAAAAATACAATATCTCGTTATACAGTTGTTTTATTGCCTAGTTCTGTAGAAATACTAAAAGTAACAATTTTTCGAGTACAATTTTTTTCCCTCAAAAGAAAAGGATAACAAAATAAGGATAGCAAAATAAGGATAGCAAAATTTTCCATTTTCGTCTGAGGAAGAAAGATTCACCTTATAAATTCGCTACGCATTTTGTGGTTCACCTTTTCTATTTATATTTCCTATCACGTCCTATGCAAGGTATTTCTCCACTACCTCATTACATTAATATCATTAGATTATTTCGACGGGCAAGGGATATTTGGTGTTTCGGTCTTGCTGTCAGACAACTTCGTACCCACGAGAAAGTTACATTAAAGTATGAAGCAAATGTTACAAACGGGATTTCCTGAACAATCCCTTGAGCAATGCTGAGTAAATAATGAAAAATGGAATGCGTTATAAAGTATCACAAGTAACAAAAGAAGAAAGCACACTCCTAACAACAAAGTATGTTAATAGTATTCTTTCCACACAGAGGTACATTTTTACCATTTAAACAGCTTTTCAGTTAATTTTTTTTTTCCTGAGCGTAATATAAGTTGTGGAAAAAGAACTTCTAGACTTTACCTACCTGTTAAATTATTTTACAAAATAAAATAATAACCATTCTATCACAAACCGATACATACATCGAAATGAAAGGCGAAAAAATCAAATTTTATGGAAGAGCATAACACTGACGTAGGTTAGAAAAAAAATCTTAAATATGCTGTGTTTGTATAAATTCAGTTTTTGGAAAACAAAACAGTTTTAAGACATTTAGATAGATGGACAGATATCATGTTACAATGTAACAGCTCTGTTTCAGCTTACAAAAATAATAACCAACTATTGTAAGCTGAAACAGAGCTGTAACATTGACTTTTGTAAATACGCGTATGAAACGCTGTATTGAATGTGGAAGTTCAATTAAACAGCATTGTGAAAGAAATTGCGATATAAATATGTTGACTTGTATTATTGTATAATAAGTAATTGACATAAAATAGCGTCGCTGATCAAAGAATAAATTATTGATAACTTAAATTTAAATTTTTCATAAACTTCAATCAATATAAAATAACTCACTGTACAGAACATATTCGGTATGATAATATATAAAATATAGAATATACAGTGATTATATAAAGATTCTATTATACTGTATAACATAATTAACTGCTTCTCTAGAATAATATTTACTGCTCAGAGATCCCAAAAGCATATTGCTAAAATAATAATTTGTTCTACAATTTTTATTAGTCAATGTAATGGTAAGCTAATTTAATAGCTGTAACACAGCAAAGTGTACAAAAGTGTCGCCATCTATGCTTTATTTTGTACAACATAATTACTCTCAGAAAATATTTTGTGTGCTAGGCATAATACATATATGTATGTTAAACTGCTCGTTACATAATGAATTAAGTTTACCTAAAGATGGCTGATAAAGAATAAAATTCTGATACCATCTAATTTTGTTTATTAGTAACTAGATTTTGTGGCCTTTCTATTTTGCAAAATACTTATGAGTTTGAAATATTACTTTAAACAGATATATATAAAACAAGTAATTGTTGTTTTTTTCAAACTTACTTCTTTATTGTATTAACTCGAAGCTAAGTTTCCAGTAATGAATAGTATTATAAACCTCAGAAAAAATAAAGAGATAGATAAGATTTTCATACTATGATTTTTCTCTCCATAAGCGTCTTGACAGGGTATCATTCTGATGTGTATAATTTGAAATATTTTAAATAACGTGTAGATGGCAGCACATTATTCATGTATGTGTAACTAAAGTCTCAACAAAATCGAATGACGAGAGTTTAATTTTTACTCTATGTACTGCAACTCATTGTTAAAGTTGCAGCTTTTCATTTTGAAATAAGATATCGGTTTATACTTCCAACCGTAAAAAAGTCAGGTTTGTTGTATGTTATTGAAATTATATAACATTGATATTTGAACAATTTTTGTTCAGAATTAAGCATAAAGCTAGACAAAGGGCTACTTGTGCTCTGCCCATCACATGTATCGAAACCTGATTTTTAGCGTCGTAAGTCCGTAGACATAACGCTGTGCCACTGAAGGGGGGGCGTTTGAACAAATTCAGTTATCTACAGATGGTATTAAAATGGCCCGGCATGGCCAAGCGTGTTAAGGCGTGCGACTCCAAATCTGAGGGTCGCGGGTTCGCATCCCCGTCGCGCCAAACATGCTCGCCCTTTCAGCCGTGAGGGCGTTATAATGCGACGGTCAATCCCACTATTCGTTGGTAAAAGAGTAGCCCAAGAGTTAGCGGTGAGTGGTGATGACTAGCTGCCTTCCCTCTAGTCTTACACTGCTAAATTAGGGACGGCTAGCGCAGATAGCCCTCGAGTAGCTTTGTGCGAAATTCAAAAACAAACAAACAAACAAAGTATTAAACATTAACATACAATTGCTATTTTAATATACCATTTTTACTTATAATGACTGAAATGTATTAATTAATCTCCTGGATATGTATATATATTCTCGTCTTTGCTTGTAGTTTTTTTCTATTTTTCAACCGATAGACTAGAGGGTAAACAGCTGGCCAACAGCGTTTATCAGTGATTCTTATATAAATGAAGAGTGAGAAATGATTGTCACTCTCAAAATGGATTAAAGACCCTAAAGTGCTAAAACAACAGGCTGACATGAACTCTTGAATTTGAAGTTCAAGTGTGCTAACCACATGGCTAATTCCGGCATTTTTATTAGCGATACTTTCGACCATACCCCCGTGATTATTTAATGTTCGTCTAAATCATTCCAAGAAGCTAATAATGCAAAGTAAACTTCAAAAATATAAAAAATATGTTTCAACCATTTCACCTAATAATGTTAATGACACTAACATAAAATAAATATAAAAAATACTTGTTTCATGTAATATCACAGTTCATCTACCCGTTGAAAAACGTGATATCAAAATATGTAACGCGCGCCTTGCAATATTTCAGAAATCACCCTAACAACATTATTTTTAAACATGCTTTAAAATCTCTCGTTTTCTTTGTTTAATTTAGCGGAAAGTTACAGAGCGCTTTCTGCTATAGTCACATCTAATTTATCAGTGTAAGACTAGAGGGAAGGCAGCTAGTCATCACCACCCACCGCTAACTCTTGGTCTACTTGTTTACCAACGAGTAGTGGGATTGACCGTCACATCATAACACTCCCAGGGTTGAAGGGGCGGGCATATTTGGTTCCTACGGGGGATTCGAACTCGCGACCTTCGGATGGGAAATCGAGCGCCCTAGCCATTTGGCTATACCGGGCCAAGTCTTTTTTCGTATGTATCTAAACATTAAAAACTTTTGTTAGACGGTACAGTTAATTGAAGTCCTGCGTATTCACAAAGTAGATAAAAACGAAAGACAGACTTTTATCATACAGACCAAATAAAACACAGCTGCAACGACATTAACGTTCAACCATCGGTTTTCTCCTCAGGTGCGAATACGAGTGCGTGTGTTTTTGGGTCGTTTATACAGCTACTAACAATTGCTTTAGATGTGTCAAACCTTAAGTATTGAAAGCTTAAAACAGACGATGGAAACCTGTATCTGTTATATCAAGGTTTTGCGTTTTGTTCTTGCTACAAGTTTATCAAATTACATATAAATAAGTATAGATATATTAAATAACACAATTAGTCAAAAATCCATGTGAATCCAATTCAAAAGTATTACTTTAATTAAAAAAGTATTTCACCTTGATGTTGCTTTCATGAAATAAAATATGGACATATATGTAAAAACCTTGTTATTATAGAAAGACTAAATGTACATAAGTATTATTTATACCTTTTATCATAATAGTTAGTTAGTTAGTTATCACCATTAGATTCCATCTAGGAACATTGGGCCGCAATCGCTTGCGGATTCTTCAACAAGTATTTAAGTGAGTAGGTTGTTAGCCCACAGCACCGAGTCGTCCCTAATTTAGCAGTGTAAGACTAGAGGGAAGGCAGCTAGTCATCACCACCCATCGCCAACTCCTGGGCTACTCTTTTACAAACGAATAGTGGGATTGACCGTCACATTATAACGCCCCCACGGCTGGGAGGGCGAGCATGTTTGGCAGAGAGTTTGTTTTATTTTACTACGATCTCTCTTTCGAGATTAAATGCTATGAAATGCTATCTTAAACATTATTTATCTGTAATGCCAGCCACACGAGCCACCGTCGTATTTTGCTGTGGATTGTAATACCCGCCACATGAGCCACCGTCGTATTTTGCTGTGAATTAAAAAAACATCAGCCATTTCTGAAAGTTTTGAATTGTTTTGACTAGACTATAAAAAAAGATGTTTTCCACTATTTTTGAGGTGCAACTCGCTGAACCAGGCCCCTAACCCTACCTTAGATCATTAGAATCAACGTGGAAAAATTTGCTTTTAACTGCAAAGTAAAACGATGTAGCAACGAAACATGTTTGGATTGTTCTAGATGTGGTTATGATGGTTCAGGTGTAACAATTAAACTACATTGTGGGTCTAGGTCGAACGAGGGAAGAATGTATTTGAAGTTATTCAAATCGATCTAATACTCAAGCTGAATCGGAAATTCGTCAGTTGATTACTGGATGACAGTGAAACTTAAAAAAAAATGGATGCAATATTATCGTCATCTCTTAAAGGGAGTTTTGGAATCATATATAATAAATCATTAGTTTTAGTATTGTGTAAAACTAAGAGCACAGTAAAGCCTAAATATGCAGTGCTGAAGTTGCAGATGTACGATGCATTATGAGATGATTTCCCTAGCGATTCTCAAATTATAAAATGCAATTTGTGCAATGAAAAGTAAATACACGGATGGTATAATGCCCAACATGACAACTAACATTGTATAATTTACATAGATTTCATCATGTCATATTTACTTTTATATTAACTTCATTTTGGTTTTTCGTTTGAGAAGTTGCCCTGAGCTTTATCCATTGAAGTCTATCGAAATGACCCCAAATTGTCGGTTTCCGGAATGATTTCCGTTTGACCATCTTTAAGCTCAGTACTAAAAGACGCTGAGATAGCTCGTATGATAGATGTTAGTTCACAGTATGACACTTTTGGTTAATGCTTCGTAGTTTGATTTATTTGTAATTTCGAAAACAAAACATGTAGGCAACGGTTTTTTAATTATTTAGTTTTATCAATAAAAGTTTTACAAGTGTATTCTGAAAGTGAATATTTTGTTACTGTAAAAGGCCAAGTATCGTCCTAAAATTGTATCAGGTACGGACATATAATGACGACTTAAACTGTGATAGGCTGTCATTCAACCAATCAGACAATGCCACACCAGCATAATGCTTATTAAAAAAATATAAACTCCAACTACTTCCAGAAGTTGTGTGGTTAATCTGCATTTTTCCCAGGGTAGAAATATCATATGATAAGTAGAAATTAAAGTTTTGAATAGTGAAAGCTACTCAATGTGACAGAATGAGGCAGAATTCCATGTTTCAATAAGAAATGTAAGAAACTGAAGAGAGTGTGTGAAACCATTGATATAATATTGATAATAAAAGTGCTAGAATAGAAAGCCCAAACTCTTCAAAAGTGAAATTATGTATCGCAAGGTATATGCTTTGTGCGTGGTATACAATCATTTATTAGAAATATTTCCATGGATCTATATCTAAGTGCACGTGTAACTTCAAGAACAGTGTAAGTAAATAAGAGTAACTTCATTGAGTGTGTACCTACTCAAAAACCACTACATAGGAGAGATATACAAACTAAAAGTATGAAGTAAGAATCATTGAGATGAAGACAGTTGGAGGAAGTTGAAGTTAGATTCATTTTCAAATGAATCTAAATTCAACATAAATAGCAACAACCAACGACAGTTTTTCAATAACAAAGAGGAGACTGGTAACACAGTTAAGATTCATCATCTACAGTAGAGTACGTTGAGTGACCAATAGAAATGCAGGCTGGACAAGAGTCATTGATCTTGCAAACGTACATAAAATTGATGGAACCCGACTACTGATAGGTATAAGTTATTCCCTCAGGAATAAGCCCTGTAGGGCAGGGATTCATCATCTGGAAGGATAGTGATACCATGGATGTAGTAAACATGATTAAGAATACCTGGAAGTGGAGAAATCGATGAAACATTGGCAGCCATAGCTAGGTCTGTAGAAGGCTCGGGTAGGAATATCATTTATTGAAGTTCAGAAGGGTAAATTACCCCGAGTAAGAAATGACATTTAGAATGACATTCTACAATCATATATTAATAAATTTATGTTAGCATAAAATAAAGCGTAGAACATTGTTTAAAACAATTAAAAATGAAATTTACAGCTATTTTCGTCTTGTTTCATACTTTCTACCCTAATATATTGTACTAATGAGAATTAGATACGTGGAGTTACTCGCTGTTTTTGTGAATTCTGTATGTGTCTGACCCAAGTGTTTCCATGATGCTTTCCAGTATTGAAGTTATGTTATATAAATATATGTTTTTCTTAAGTTATGGCATTTTGAATTATTATACAACACTGTCTAAAGAAAGTAATAACTATACATATGGCTAATTTGATTGCACTGTCGTGTTAATTATAAGAAAGCTAATAGTTATATATTTTGACTCTAATAAAATTAATTCAATGTGTTCTGTACAGTAAAATGGCCGATACTGCTATTTTGAGGTCTGGATTTGACCAAGTGGTTAGCGCTCTTGGCTGCAATTCGAAATGTCTAAGGTTCACTAGGAGCAATGTCGCCTTGAATACTCTTCACGTTAAGGGTTGCAATCAGGATAGCCCCGATCTCAGGATCCTTTGTGCTAAGAACGCTTACCAGATCCCAGGATTAGTAGGAGAGAATGCCAGGATTATACTATCCCTCTCTGAACAGGAGTGGTATCACAAATATCACTTGACATGAAAATATCTCTTGACATTTTATTTTTTAAAATGGTGATAATTAACCAATTTGCGTGAAAATTTTAACCAATGCAGTTTTTTGAGTAAACTTCGTTATTAGAGCGGATAGAAATCTGCATTAATCAAGTTTAATTAATTACATTATCTATACAGAACGGTCTTTCTTATTTGATGACAATAACGCAGCACAAGTCGCACGTACAAAACGTATGCGGCGCATCACGTGATAAAACAGTTTTAATAATAAAACAATTCGTGCAGATCTTTATGGATCTTCCGTGTTCGCATATTTAGTTTACTATTTAAGATATAAAAGTAATGCAAATAGTGTAATTACTTTTTTATTAAAATAAAAAATTGAATTTAACTACATAAGATATTTAAAATCGTGGCTAGGATCCTAGAATTTAAGTTATCTAAATCCCCAAACTCCGGGACTTAAGAAGTTTGGGAACTGCAGCCTCTATTCCAAATTTCTAGTTGAAGAAGCAATATGAGATTGACAGACAGTCCCGTTTTTTCTTCAAAGGTGTACGTAATGGTTCTAGTGGTGGTGGTGGTAGGTACTGTTAAGAGGCTGAGGCTCATTTCACTCCTGTTCACCTAAGGTGTCATTTATATATTTAAAGCACAATGTTCGTGACTTTATGTAGAATATATATGTATGTATAAGCGTTTCCTGTACATTCTCACGAATGACGTTCGTGCTCCTCTCTCATTGGCACAGCAGCACATCTGCGGAATTACTACTCTAGGATTCGAGTTTCGATACTCGTGGTGGGATGAGCACAATTATCCTACTGTGTTGCTTTACGCTTAACTTCAAACAACGAAAAACTATTCTGTAAACAAAAATATCTCGGAACCACTGTTCCTGTTCTTGTATCTATAGTATCTAAAAAACATATATCACTTCTTTACTGAACAATTTTCATTTTAATATCTTTAAAATATGCGTCATTAATTTCTTTCAGAGCTAACGTCTTGTTAAGTAGTTCTTTCTATACGCGACTTTCTGATAGACAAGTTTCCCAGTTTGTTGTATTTCTTGGAGATAAAAAAAGAGGTAACCAAACCTCAATTAATCTCCTTCAAAACTCAGTTCTTTATTCGCTTTTCAATTAATGAAATACTTTATTTTGTTTGCATTCAAAGTACATTCATCGACTTTTAGAATCCACTGATGAGAAAAAAGTAATTAGAAAACTCCACGAGTAATTCAAGGAGGGTCGTTGTTGAAGAACTGTCTGTAGAAGTGTAAACATGTTATACAGATGAGCATGCATCATCTCACTGCTGTGGGTTATATTAATGTTTTACTCATCGCATCTGTTTTTAATATGATTTGATTCGTTAGGTATATTAAATGTATATATATCCTTCCCTAATTATAGTTTCAGCAACTGTGATCTTCGTGAAAAGTGTATCGATTCACTAGGTTTCTATTTTGATTAATAAAGTTGCTCTTGGGTTCTCTTTATTTCTTATTACAGTTAAAATTTTAAATCCGCCATTATTTTTCGAACAACCTAAAATAACTGTTTGCACAAGTTACATGTACTAATTGTGCTCAATGGGAGTACATAACTCAGCAGAACTTATAGCAGTGCAAGTGGTTAAAACATCGAGTACGATTTAATTACATGCAGCGATGAACAAAGTTCGAAACATATAACACAAGTTAAATTAGTCTACGAAACTTGAAAGAGAAGTCATTGCAGAAATAAGTGGATATTGGAACATTTAAACCTAACCTGAACAATAAAAGTGAAGTTGAAACACATACATTGGTGCAAAAATAAACAGAAATATTGATACATTTAACAGTACTTAGAATAAACCGATAAGAACTGAAACAACACGAATAAGTCCATGTAAGGATGAAAGCGAAATTGAAGACTTAACATTAGTCCAGGCCTGGCATGGCCAGGTGGTTAAGGGGCTCGACTCGTAATCTGAGGGTAGTCCTTTTAGCCGTGGGGGCGTTATAATGTCACGATCAATCCCACTGTTTATTGGTAAAAGAGTAAGTAGTTGTCAGTGGTGATAAATAGCTGCCTTCCTTCTAGTCTTACCCTGCTAAATTAGAGTCGGATAGCGCAGATAGCCCTAGTGTAGCTTTACGCGAAATTCAGAAACAAAAATTATTGCAGGGAAGAGCAGAAACACTGTACCGTATAATACTACTTAAATTCTTAAAGAAATAAACGTTTCATTTGTTTATTCCTAATTTAGTAGTGTTAGACGAAAGGGAAGGCAGTTAGTTAATCATCATCACCCACCGCCAAATCTTGGACTACTCTTCTACAAACGAATAGTGGGATTTACTGTAACATTATGACACCCCATGAATAAAAATTTGAGCATGTTTGGTGTGACGGGGATTCGAATCTGCGACCCACGGATTACGAGTCGAGTCCCTTAACCACCTGGCCATGCCAGGCTTGAAAATAAACGTACACAAAGAGATATTAAACACCTAAAAAGTTTGAATCGAACTGAGAAGATCTGAAGATGTAGGCCGGCGTGCCATGCTTAAGTTATTATATAACATTTAAAAATTTTGGTGTTATTACTAATTTTGTCAAAATAAAAAAATATTTTTTAGCGGTTCATGAAAGTAATTGAAAATAGAAAATATTTTCGATATTTAATGTTTTAACTCAATCATCTGCTGATGTAAAATATTCCGAAAGTTCAATAAACAATTCAAACAACTTAGAAAATTATTTTCTATTGTATTCTAATAACTTTTGTAACACAGATTTTGTCGTGTTACTGTTAACAAAGACTGACTGATTAAACATAGAAAAATACCAAACGAACTAATAGTTTGAAAATATTATTTTGGGACAGAGTGATAGAGAAAATAAAAATATAGAAAAGTTAGGTGGATTGTATCAATAACCTCATAGACAGAATTGTACATTACTTTGTGAAAGTTATTAAGACTACGATGAGAACCAGTCAAATACCGAATGTTTAATATGAACTGATATAAGGTTAAAGACGTTACATATAATAATTTTATTTTATATTTTATCATTATATATGTTTGTTAAGGTTTCTTTTTGATAGGTGAAATGCTGAATTACGTCTCTTTCTAAAAAGTGTCTGATAAAGTTATTTGCTGTTCATGATATCCGTCTCATTATAGACTCATCATTGTTGCAAAATATACAAACATTTTGGTCTCTACTGCAGAAAAGGATATATGGAAAAATAAAAAGCACGAGAGAGTTTGTTTGTTTGTTTGTTTGTTTGTTTTGTAATTTCGCACAAAGCCACTCAAGGGCTATCTGCGCTAGCCGTCCCTAATTTAGCAGTGTAAGACTAGAGGGAAGGCAGCTGTCATCACCATCCACCGCCAACTCTTGGGCTACTCTTTTACTAACGAATAGTGGGATTGACCGTCACATTATAACGCCCCCACGGCTGGGAGGGCGAGCATGTTTGGCGCGATGGGTATGCGAACCCGCGACCCTCATACTACGAGTCGCACGCCTTAACCCACCTGGTCATGCCGGACCGCACGAGGGAGAACAAGAGCTTTTGACCACAATGAGTCTTGCATGAACAAAAACTTTTCGTGCAGCTTCAACCGTGACATAAACTTCTAGTTTTATTTCGTTTTCTATTTAGAATTTTGACACTTAAGTCTGAGCGTCTTAAGAGAGTCACACGAGCTGGATAAATATGTTTCAAGTGCTTCGTTAAAGAGAACTCAAACAGAACTTATTGATTTCCTGTAGATTAGATGTTCAGGTAAAATAAAAGAATCGTTGTTTTATTCGTTTCAAATTTGCTCTATTGTTGGAACAAGAACTGGTACTTAATGTCTTGTTTAGTTATAGTAATCTGACAAAAGTATCAACAGTTGAACAGCTTTGACATCGAAACATATTATTGAGGCATTAGAAGACTCAGGTCTGTAGTATCTTGAGTTATTGATGTGGTTTTATCTCAACTTGTTTTGAGGCTACTGTTAAGTATTCTATTTCCTTTTCCTATGTCGGCATCACTGTCATCCGTGTAAGCAAGCGGATATAGTCACGAGGTAAAGAACGTGTAAAAGACATATTTAGAAGAGATGTTTACTTATTCCGCACAGGCTGTATGCACAGTATAAATAAAATATGATTTGATTTAATTTGCACGCTAGTGTTTAGCACTGATCAAAGCAAATCCTCTCCTCCATCTGATTATTGAATCTTATCGCAACATTTTTATCAGTTCGTCATCTTCGTCGAGTGGACTATAGTTGTTCATTTATTGTGAACCTTAAAAGAATGATAGTGTTAATTAGCTATAAAAACTTCCGGAATAACAGTTTATAAACACTGGAAAACAGGTTTTTTGAGGTTAAAAAAAAGAAAACAACGACATATAATGAAGTTGACGGAAAACACAAAAAAACCCGCTAGAAACTCATTTTGAAAATGTTCTATAGTTAAAACACGATTCATACAAACATACACATGAATGGAAGAAAACATGCTATAGTATGACTGGCAAACTAAGTCTACTTTCTGAACATACATAATATACATAAAATTGTATTTTCCAGTGTTTTGTAGAAACTATTTTTGAACAATATATGTAAAAAATGAATATTATTTATATTTTTATTTGTTGAAAGTGGTGTTAAATGCTTAACCATGCAAAATTAAAGCATAACATATCTGGATATTGTACGACATACATTGACTGGTTACTTTATTAGAATTTGAGCTCCATATGCAAACTTGGTTGATCATATCAAGTGTCAGGTGATCCCTGTAGCACTATAAATGTCTGGGACAAGTACATTTGCACTCAATTTATCAGATAAGAGGAAGGCAGAGATATTTATAGTTTAAAAGAACCCCCATATATATATATATGCAGTGGGTATGTGTCTGTCAGTTGCCACAACAATTTCATGGGTAGGCTGCCCCAAAATATCGGTCGCTCAAATTTATTAGCAATTGCAAAGGTTTAATACAATGTCTGCTGCGAAAATAAACCTTTCTGTGAGCATTTAAAGACAGAGAGGTGAGAGGCGGTTATATATTGTATTAAAGAAACAACGTTATCAAACAATAGACAAACGGACAAAAATTTAGTCCAGAACAATTCACACCCATATGCAATAGTAACGTACAAAGCGCATTTCAATAAATGGAATATGGCAGAAGAGAACACAACATAGATCCATAGACTCAGTTATCTTCATCAATAAAAACTGGAAAAAAATTGCTTGGAGTGGGATGTAGAACGCACACATTGGATTTATAATAATTGGCGGGAGATGATTAGTTCCAATAAATCAGTTTTCATCCTTTCTTTCACATGTGGAATTTGGAGAAAAGTCACAAAAAAAGTTTATTTCTCTTGTGTAATCTCAACTGCTTAGACCTCTGGTGGCGGAGACACGAGCATGTTTTCCTATCACACCCTTTATGTCTCTTTATCAGGTAGAATGAGTGTCAAAACTTATTTTCTTACAGTGCTTCTGTCCACTTTGCCAAGATTATGGTTTGAGGAAAGTGACGGAGACTTCAAGTACTTTCCATGGTCATAATAATACCCTGATCTTTATCCAATTGATCAGATGTGAAATAAACTGGAAAGATGCATTAATTATCATGGTGTTCAGCCTACCTCGCTCCATTCGTTGCATGAAGTATTATTAATTACCAAATGGAGAAAAACCCTGAAGACATCTTCCAGTATATTGTGTATTATGTCTCATTGTATCAAAATTGTTATTAGGACAGAAACTGGCCCAATCCTTTAATAACTGTAGGCCCTAATGAAGTGGCGAGCTAGTGTATATATTAATGAGAAATGAGTTATTGAAAACAGTATACTATTCATATATTGTTTTCAATAACTCGTTTCTCTTTGGACATTTTGGATCTAAACATAATCCTTGGTTTTGTTTCTTGAAAATAAATTTTAGATTCAATAAGGGACTCATTTGGCATGGCGTGGCCAGGTGGTTAAAGCACCCGACCCGTAATCCAAGGGTTGCGGACATGAACGCATGGCATGGCCAGGTGGTTAAAGCACCCGACCCGTAATCCAAGGGTTGCGGACATGCTCGCCCTTTCAGCCGTGGGGGCGTTATAATGTTACGGTCAATCCTACTATTCGTTGGTAAAAGAGTAGCCTAAGAGCTTACGGTGGGTGGTGATGACTAGTTGCCTTCCTTCTATTGTTTCATTGCTAAATTAGGAATAGCTAATGCAAATAGCCCTCGTGTAGCTTTGTGCGAAATTCAAAACAAGCCAAGGGACTCATTTATCTTCTTAGACCTTGTGAAAATATTAAAAGTTTATGTACAACAACATAAAGAACATAAGTAGTTACAACCAAATTGCTTAAATGTTTGTTGATCGGTCATTTAACATGCGCTAAAAATGATAAACAAACGGTCTAAAGATTTTCGCTCTGAACAATAGAGGTTCGTTTTTATAAAACAGTCTCTCCGGTAACACGAATTTTTTGTACAAATTGTGTAAGAACAAAAGCTAAACAGACCAACGTATTTATTTCCATTGGGAGCTTCAGTAATGGAAAACGAGCAAATAAACTTATCATCCAAGTTATTTTTTTATATTAAATATACGAGATCCGAATCACTTCATATGGATTTATATTTTATACGATTTGTCTAACAAACAGTACTTTACAATTTAGTGAGCTGTTCCATTCATCTGGGATTTAGTAAGGCTCCTTGGAGTTATGGAAGGAAGGAAACCAAACCTGTAATTTGTTCGAAGCAGTTGTATATTAGCTCAAACCTTTGGATAATTTTGAATAACGAAATACATAAGTGTGTGATTCAATAGAAAAAAACCAACTTTTCTATGTGGTATTTTATACTTTTTAATTAAAAAAGAAAAATTCTAAAACTAATCATTATGAAACTTTTTTATTAATAGATAATCTAAATAAAAAGACAAGTTCCTAAAAACTTGTAAAAAATATTTATATACAAACAAATTGATATGATATGGATAAGTTGATGCGGATCAGATTTAAATCGTTAGTTATTGCGAATAAAGTTCTAATAACTATTTTTCTAAAACGATATTTTAAACACTTTGTACAAAACAAAATCAAACTCAAACTATGTATTTTGTAATTAAATATTCTCCTGACAAATAACTTTATAAAAGCCAATCGCAGTTGTTAGCAATATTTTTTTCTGGACTAGAATAATTAAATAAAGAAATTGAAGGCAATCGTAAAATAATGAGAACGGAACAGAGAATGTATATATACATATCTTGGGATATTAACATGCAAAGTATACAATAGAGTTATCATATTGTTCTTTTATTTTAAACTGTGTTACATATTATAATTTATCTCTGACGAGTTTCCAATTTCAAATAGACGGAACTTTTAATTTTAATTTAATGTCGATATGATATTTACCAACACAATTTGTTTTTTCTTGACACAAATGAACATATAAAAACAATACGATTTACAATAACAGTTATCACAATTAATGATTTATATAGAAACGTTTTACAAACTAACAAACAATACTAAGTTCTATATCTGGTCTGGAACTGAATATTTTATTCTGTGTTGGTGCACTTCACTTGATGGGAAGTTGACTAGCTTCTTCACATGTGAGTTTTTCCTGGCGAAAATATCTAATGTCCTTGTAGAAATGCTTATGTTTGAAGTTAATTCATTGAAGTTAAACGATTTGTAATGTTCGAAATTTATAAACGTTCTGATCAAGTATCTGTAGTTTCGTGATTGATAAGCGTTAATCACTGTTACGGCTTTCGAGGTTTATAGTATACTAACTCTAGCAAATCAACAACATTATACTGTCTCTTAGCGTATCGATTTACAAACTTTAGGGTGAAGTTTTGAAAGTTCAGTTGGCAAAAATATATAAAGTTACGGTAGTGTTTTCGTAAAACATATGTTGTCGATTCTTGAACACGAGGAACTTGTACGAATTTAGAAAATAGGCGTTACTTTAGCAAAACACATTTAACAACATAAGTTACATGCATTTCAAAATATGTATTAAACTGAAACAAACATAGATACTAAAATAAATACATAAGAGTAAATCCATTACAAGTAAAGCACAAATCTACCTAATGGGCGAAATGTGCTCTGCCCACCACGAGTATTGAATCCTAGTTTCTAGCACTGTTAGTCCGCAGACATACAGTTGTGTCACTAGGGGGCGCAGAAGTAGTAGGCAAATATCTGAATACAGCTCCTAAATTTAGTATGCTATTTTGTGTAAAAATATATGGCTGTTTCAGCATGTTTATATATATATATTAGTGAAAATTAATACATTTTGATAATGTTAAGCAAACAAAATAACAAGGAAGGTTTGTTTGTTTGTTTTGGAATTTCGCACAAAGCTACTTGAGGGCTATCTGTGCTAGCCGTCCCTAATTTAGTAGTGTAAGACTAGAGAGAAGACAACTAGTCATCACCACCCACCGCCAACTCTTGGGCTACTCTTTTACCAACGAATAGTGGGATTGACTGTCACATTATAACGCCCCCACGGCTGGGAGGGCGAGCATGTTTGGCGCGACGCGGATGCGAACCCAGATTACGAGTCGCACGCCTTAATGCGCTTGGCCATGCCGGGCCACACAAGGAAGGACTATGGTAATAAACAGCAAATCCAAACCTCTGACTAATTATATTAATTTGTTATAACTTTAAAAAACAAGCCGAAACAAAAATAAATTAAACAAAAAAACTCTGCCCTAATTTATATAGCTGCAAATGTTATAAAATATGTAATTTTTATATTAACATGTACTGAATGTAATATGGAATATGTGGGACAAACTTCAAACCCATTACACATACGCATAAATTTGCACATATTTCAAGTTAAAAACAATTTAATGAATTATACAGTATGAAAACATTTCAGGATTCAACCTTTTACCTCTGTTGAGGTAACTGTATTAGAAAGTATTAATGACGGTACCAATAGACTTCAACCAGAGAACTTATACATTTTGAAAATAAGAACATTATGTTCTTATGGATTAAACCAATATTTCAATAATTCTACCGCTTTGAATTTGAGTAATTATTATTCTACTGATATTTTTTCTTTATAGATAACTTTTTCATAAAAATAGAAAAAACTAGAGACAAAGGAAATGATAAATTAAAATTGGTTAATTTTTCAGAATTTTGTAATTATTTGGATAATAGTTTTTACATTAATATTAATATACGTAAATTAATTTCTTAAAACGATTTATCAACTTAATCTTTCCAGAATAAGATCATTAATTAATGTAATAAAAAAAATGATTTTTTTCGAAACGATCAAGCAAAACAGTTACTTGTGTATATATTATAAAATATCGATTAAAATTCAATTATTTATTAAGTTTTGAAAAAGAGAAGCTGTATTTGAAAATTAATTTTAGACATAAAATATTCAATGATTTACAGATCTCTAAAAGTATTCAGCAATTTATAACAGTCCCCGGCTGGTACAGCGGTAAGTCCACGGATATACAACGTCTAAAATCAGACGTTCCAGTCCTCTGTGTGGACTCAGCAGATAACACTGGGGAACACTCATTTTGTTGCATTTAAAAAAAGACCTTTCTATAGTCAATTTGAGTGTGTTGATTTCAAATCTGAAGTTGGTTTTTGTCTGCAAGCTACAGATTTTATGCAATTTGACATTTTTATTTATTTTTTAATTTTTCGTTATTATAGGAAATTATAGGAATAGCTTATCAATTTGTTTGTGTATTTTATTCAGGTAGGAAGTTGCGTTTGTAACTTTTGCGTTTGTACACTTCATCTGGACAATCTCGTTTATTGCTCCAGCAGTAGTCAGCCATGATACTTTTGTCCCAGCGCCCTTGGTAGCGTTCTTCCATGACCTTTAGGTCTTGGTGAAATCGTTCTCCTTGTTCGTCACTCACAGCCCCCAGGTTGTCAGGGAACTTATCAAGGTGGCTGTTCAAAAAATGAAGCTTGATGCTCATGTTGCACCCGATATCACGAAAAGCGAGGAGCATTCTGTTCACAAGTTCACTGTAGTTCTCCGCCTTATTGTTTCCAAGGAAGTTCTGAACGACTGCCACAAAGGATAACCATGCTGCCTTTTCTAAAGCGGTCATCTTAGCAACAAACTGATCATCACGAATTTGGGTTCGAAACTGTGGGCCATCAAACACGCCTGCTTTGATCTTCTCAAATGATAACCCTGGTAAAGCTGTATTGATGTGTTGGAAACATTCACCTTCGGTTTCCAGTGCCTTGACAAATTGCTTCATCAAACCTAATTTGATATGAAGAGGAGGAAAGATGATCTTATCTCTGCTTACAATTGGGTCTTGTATGATATTTGGCATGCCTGCTTCAAGGGTGTCACGAATAGGCCAGTCCTTCTGGACCCAATGTCTGTCTCGTGCTCGGCTGTCCCACATACAGAGGAAACATGGAAACTTGGTGAAACCTTTCTGTTGTCCAAGAAGAAAGTTGACCATCTTTAAGTCTACACAAATGATCCAATTGTGCTCATGATATTTTAATAAGTCCATGACCATTCTCATATCATCATAGTCTTCCCGCAAATGCACTGAGTGACCGACAGGTACTGCTCCATAAACATTCCAATTATGTAAAAGAACACACTTTAACCTGCGTTTTGAACTGTCTAACAAGAGTCTCCATTCAGCAGGACTATAGTAAGGTACACCCAGTTCTTTGAGAAGCCCTTGGATGTCATGGCAGTAAACAAACTGTCTGTCTTCTGAAAAGAAGGTCACAAAAAGCTGGTCACGCTTTCTGAAATATGATACTTTAACAGAGTGATCAACAAGATTTCTGCCTTGTTATCTTGATGCCAAAAGCTCTGCTGCTTTCTTTGAAAGACCTAAATCCCGCACTAAATCATTCAGTTCAGCCTGGGGAAGAGGCTTGGGGACGGGGAAAGGTTCAGTGTCTGAAGAACAGTTCTTCGATTGTGTACACTTTTCTGACAATTCACTGTCACAACTGTCATGTTCGCTTGTATCATGTCCAATGTCTTTATCGTCCAATGAAAGCAAGCCTTTGAAAACTGGAACAGGAACTTCTTCAGAGTGCGGAGCAGGCCGAATAGCTGAGGGAATGTTCGGATACGTAATCTTATGTCGGTTTTTCTTCCCAACACCCGTTGTGTTTACCATGCAGAAATAACAGTCAGTTACATGGTTGGTGGGTTCGCGCCAAATCATTGGAACACCAAAAGGCAGACCATTGCGTTTTCCTTTGGTCCAGTCTCGAAGCATTTCCTCACAATTGTGGCACACAACATGAGGAGCCCATTGCTTGTCTTGATCACCAAGATGAACTTCAAAATATGCCTTGTAGGCACGCTTGACGAACGAGGATATGTTACGTCTCTGACGATTGAGTGAGTAGCATCCACATATGTAGCAGAAGGCATCAGGCTTGTTTCTGCAATGATATCTATTTTTTGGAAGCCATGTTTGATCTGAAACAAAAGAAGAATGATCAAAATATTAGAAGCTATCTATATATATGGACGTGAAAATGCTTATACATGGTTTACGCAAGTTCACATTTGTACAATTTCATTAACCTCAAATTGCATACAAACTAGAGCTTGTAGAGAAAAACTAATTTCAGATTTGAAATCAGCGCCTAAAACTCCTTCAGAATCAGTTAAAATATCCAATGCAACTCAAAGTTACTGAAAAAGTGTTCCCCAGTGTAATCATATGTGGCTTTGCTATAAGAAAACACACATACACACAATACATAAAAAAATGTTTTTCCTTCTAAAAACTTAAAGCCTACCGTCAGTTATAAATACGAAATTACAATTCGTTCATTAGTAAACAATTATATACGTTTTTTTTAACCAATCTAAATGTAGATGAAGTTAGTAACTTATCTTGTGAATGCGAAAATAGTTTTCATAAACATATTGTTATTGGAAACTTGAAAATTATAAAAGATAAAATATTAAGAAAAATACTCAGAAAAGGATCTGAGTACAGAATAGTCACAAAGTGTAATAAAAATAACGTTCTAAAATGTATTGAAAACAATATTGATGAATATATTTTAAAACTTAATTATATTACATCTCATCCACCTAGATGGTTTCTGGAATGGAAGTTGTAGGTACCTAAAAAATAAAAACTAAAATTATCCCGTATAAAATTAAAGAAATGCCATACATGTTTATCGTTTCATCAGTTAAAAAATAATATTCAAGAATTCCAAGAAAAATATGGTAAAGTTCCCATCCTAACTGTAACATTGGTATCATTTGTAAAAAGTTTTATACATTAACTATTATAAAAGAAATCAATAATACACAGCCATTTAAAGTTGTTAACCAATCTAAAGGTACAGTAATTAATCATCTCATTAAAGTTTATAATAAACTTTATTCTAAACAAAATCCTTATGTAGATTTACCGTTTCTTTATGCTGTTTCCAAACTACATAAGTCTTCAATTAAATTTAGATTTATTACTAATTCAATAAGAACAATTATCAAACAACCAGCTATACTATTAAATAAATACTCAATATCTTACTCGATAAAATTAAAAATGTAAATATTAATAACACAAAACATACTTTTGGGATAATAAAATATAATGAACCTATTTTAAAATGTTTTAAAGAATGCGTACAAAAAATAATATTCAAATATTTGATTTTACCTCATTGCACACCACAATTCCATTAAAATATTTAATCTTTGTTTTAAATTCATTAATAGAACAGTTCTGTTATCCTTTCATAAACCTGTAAGAAAGAAAATTTATCTTCAAAAACATAAAAGAAAAAATACGTTTCTGTATTTAAATAATTATATATCTTTCAATAAACAGGTTTTTAAACAAGTAATAGGAGATCCAATGGGAGCTACTACTCTACTTGTATATAACATTTATATCTTTACTATTATGAAACATAGTTATTAAAAACTACACAGATCCAGATATTTTTATCTTAACTTACAGATATACAGATGACTTAATTAGAATAAATAATCTTGAAATAAATAATATTATTAACACTATTTATCCAGCAGAATTAGAAATTGAAAATAGGTAGTTCAATGTCTTACAGAGAAGTACATTATTAAGTTTCAGAAATTAAAATCATTGTTAAGTATATCAACGTAAATATTTTTGATACAAGAAAATATTTGCCTTTCCAATTTATGGTTTACCTCTTTTAATAGCGTACCATACCCTTCTCTTATAAGCATTATAATTTCGCGATTATTCAGATATTGTAAATGTTGAAGTAAATTACAATATTTTATTAGTAATGTTGAAATGCTGACACAAAAATTAATAGTTAATGGATTTAATAAAGAAACTTTATATACGATTATTAAACTATTCTGTAACAAATATAAGAATGTATCAAATAAATATAAAGAAACAAAAATCAGATACATTTTGATTAAAGTTTATAATAACTATTTTTAGTTCTGAATAAGGTAACTTAACAACTTGGTAGTACTTTATGCAGATGTACATCTTGCCGCATATAAAGGCTTGCTTAGAGCATGATAGTCACAGTAGACTTAGTAAATAGGTGATGGTTAGGAGCTATATTAGTTTATTTAGATAACTGGATGGAATTCTTTATACTGGTATAATTTGTTTACAGTGCTATCGATTAGTGCCTTTCTACATTATTAGGAGCTGGAAAACTAGCTTTAAAGGTAGGTTTTAACTTATTTTTCCCCAAATGATAGTACGTCATTTTCTTATTCTTATTTGTATTTCAAGTATTTTGTTTCTTTACTTTAAATAGCAGTCACCTTCCCACAACTGTCTGTAGGCTGTGAAAGGTGATATAGATGTGGGGCATAGTGGGCTTGAGCAACCACATCTTACTCTTTTTATTTCTTATGTGAGACTAGCGAATGGAGGTTAAGACTAATAGATGGTGTATCCCCACCGCAGTGTGGGTCCTACTTAAGCCACCTCCAAAACCTAGGGTACATTTTATAATCCTACATTATAGCTTGCACCCTGGGATCTTTTTAATTGGTGTAGCCCTCTTTTAAATTTTATTTGTGTTTCAGCTTGTTTCAGTCATATTATGTATTTTAAACTTATTTTCTCCAAGCAAAACTGCATAAAGTCATGTATATCTTGTATAATTACTATTATTTCTACGATATGTCTAATAGAAACCGTTCATCTATAAAATATTTGCATACATCATGGACTTTAGAAAAGCAACTAGAATTTTGTGAAATCGCTAAACTATGATATCGGCGTAAAGTGGAGAGAACTTGTTCCAGCCAACAGTGAACCGTCTGATATCGCCTTTAGATATTTGTGATATTACCAGACCTAGTAGCAAACACCAGTGAGAGAGATAAGTTAATACTGCATGTCTTTACTAGTAATCCATACAACTAGAATAAAATAATAAACAGCGTAGTATTCTTGAATACGACCTTTCAAGGGCGGATAAGTTATGGCGTAAGATTACAATTAAGTTCAATGTTTCACAAAGGGCTATCTGTGCTCTGCTCACAACGGGTATCAAAACCTGGTTTCTAGTACTGTAAATTTGCAGCTATGTTGCTAGGGGGTGGAATTACACGAAATTACATTTTCCACACAACAGTTGTTGTTTCTGTAGTTTTGCCCCTCCCTAGTACAGCGGTATGTCTCCGGATATACAACGCTAAAATCTGGGTTTCGATTCCCCTAGGTAGGCTCAGCAGATAGCCTGTTGTGGCTTTGCTCTAAGAAACCACACACACACACCCATTTCTGTAGTTTTATTTTTTGGCTAAATCTGTTTTTCACAAAACTTGCGGAATTCGCAGCAAGATGAGCTATAGCACTGAAAGTGCTCAGAACTGTTGCCACAAGTAATATATTAAATGGTTAAACCAACTAGTTTTAATTAAATGGTAGTGGATCCAGTTTTACACAACCTTTCTCAGGAATATAATTTGTTCTGGTTGTGAAATAATGCCTATTATCCTACTGCCAAGATTATGATAGATTTAGGAACAAGAAGTCCTGATCTAAATCCCTCGGAATACCTCCCGAACATTTTTGGACATCGTATAAATCAACATCTTATCTCACTATCTGAAGTCAGATAACTCTCACTCTTGTCTCCCCACCTAGCCCGAAATATGGCGTAAAGATACAAATGTGTAGTAATGACAAGATAGCTGAAACTCGTCACTGGATATCTCTTTCTTTATATGAAATGCGACTCTTTCCAATAGGCTAGTTCTGTGAAGCTTTAACAATTTTGAGTTATCACGTACTAATGTTCAGCCGGCTGAAGCTAGCGGCATGTTTCCAATAAGAAACTGGCGTATTAATAATTCAGATAATAAAGAATTTTCCTACATTATACGATTATTTCATCTACAAGACTTTGCAGCTTTTGTGTTGTGGACTATCCTAATTTTTTACTTAACATAGTTGGCTGCTTAGTAACTTTCTCAATACATTTTGTAAACGTTTTTACCTTAAACAGGCAGTTAAGACTATTTGTCGGAGAAATAGTAAATAATAAATATATATATATATTTAAAAATAATAAACAACTCTAAACAGTTAGAACCTCACTCGAGGAACTGATAAGTGAAAACAGAGGCAAAAATTTCCGATTTGTAAAAATAAAACTAATCAACTTAGAACCTGCACAATGACGGATGTACACCGTTTATTTGATTTAATGGATAATTTGAAACTCAAGATTGAACCCAAAATTAAAAACAACTTTGTTATTTGTCAGAAGCGTGTTTTTTTATAGCAGAATCACATCGGGCTATTTGCTGAGCCCATCGAAAGGAATCGAACCCCTGAATTTAGCGTTGTAAATCCGTAGACTTATCGCTATACTAGCGGGAGTCGCTGTCAAAAGATATTTCTCTTAATGAATCCGTAATAACAGATAATTAAACAAAGTTAATATTAAATTGTTGCTAAAATTAATATGTATGTGTGCGTGTGCGTAGTGTTTCACTATGAAATGACTGGTCTCATAGAAACGGACCGCTTTGGCCAGGTGGTTAGAGCGTTCGACTCGTTATCTGAGGGTAGCGGGTTCGAATTTCCGTCACACCAAACATGCTCGTCCTTTGAGCTTAGGGGAGTTATAATGTGACGGTCAATCCCATTATTCGTTGGTAAAAGAGTAGCCCAAAAGCTGACGGTGAGTGATGATGACTAGTTGCCTTCCCTCTAGTTTTAGGCTACTAAATTAGGGATGGCCAGCGCAGGTAGCCCTCGTGTAGTTTTGCGCAAAATTAAAAAAAACAACTGATAAAGTCGAAAGTTTTGCATCAGAAAATAAGTCAGCTGATTATTTATCACTTTTACAGGAAAATTTAGTTTCAGTTTTGCTATATCTAGTTGCAACTGTTCAGCTTTAAATTAAAGGATTTTATTATTTACAGTCGGTTTATTGTAAAAAAGAAAAGAATTATATATACTATAAAAATATTCCCTTAAAATAAAATAATTTCTGTCATGAGACGTTTGGCTTTTTATAAAATTACAGTTATTTCTTTCTCATATGTTTTCGGTGAAAATGCACCAAAGAATTCTGATCTTTCTGCTTTTGTTACACCATTCTGTGACAATTAATGATATGATGAACATTTCTAAGAAATCTGCGAAGATAATGATAAGTCTAGTTTTGGTATCCGCAGTACGCCACGGTCGTCACGTTTCTTCCAAAGCTTGTAATCTACTATCACATACGTGACCAACATTTGATTATATTTATCAGCGGTAGACTGACTAACAATGTATCTTTATCTCTCCGACAAAAACAACTAAGTTTCAGAACTACACCACAATGAATCTAAAATTTATCTCGAGGTCAATAAGTTTCAAAATGTTCTAAATAAAGTTTTTGTTTGTTCTATTAATACATTTATTTCAGATTAAATAACAGAAAGCTTTGATAGATAAAATTACCATACTAAATATTTTAGATCGATTTAATCAATACACTAGAGATATAGCTTTGCTTTAATTTTATTTCGAACTAAACTTACGAAAAAAACAAAACGCAAGAAGCATTTTTGTAAACTTAACTTTATAAACTAAAATTTCTTATAGCCTTTAAGAGAGTATATAGATGTTACGTTTCAGATGAATTAAAACTTCTCCAAAGTTTGATATAAATACTCCATACAAACCTAAAACTTCTATATTGCTTTCTAGTTATGTTAAAATCTCATAATTACGTATATCAAAAATAATATTTAGGCCTGAAAGTTATACTGCTATAGAGCACCTTTATGATGTGAAACTGTTTGTTTAACAGAGTTACATCACAGGTAGCAAAAATACAGCAGCAAACAACTATAGAATTACTTATGAATTTTTGTAACTATAAGTGAAATTTTAATTAGTAGTGATACGACCTGGAATGTTGAATCATAGTAATATGATTACATCATAACTTTTAAATCATATGGTTCACGTTACCAAGTTTTATTTAAAACTTAAATAACAAGTTGTTTGATGGAAACAACTTATTGCATACAATCCAATAAGTAATGCCCCCAGCAGGATGTATGCTGTACTCGCAACGCTAAAAACCGAGTTTCGATGCCCGTGGTGGGCTTTGTATAGCTTTGTTCTTAATTTTAAACAAACCAATAAGAAATATCATACGACTTTTAAAATGATTGCAAATGATAATTTACATTTTAATTTGTATGCCTAAGAAAATAATTATATTCTGAATAACATATTTATTTAAATAATTATAAAACTATATGCACTTTTAAGGTAAATTGGTAATTTTAATCGAACTTATCACATAAAATATTAATATATGAAAAATAATCTTATTCTATTTAAATCTTTCACGTGGTTTGTTACAGCTCTGATCGATCCTTGTAAATGTTTTAGATTTTTGTTTTTAGTGAATTAACTATAAATTAATTTGAAGTTAACCGTATATAAAATCGAATTGTTATATATAATAATATACCATTTCAACGTTAGTAGGGTTTCTTTTACTTCACTTTACACATATGATGCACATCTACTACTATTTTAATTAAATACAACTCATTAGTATAAGATTTATAGTTAAAATTGTGCCATCTTCAAAACTACAACTCTGATTTAGTTAAAAAACTCCAATTCACTCGCCAGTTGATCCATCAACAAGAATTTTTAACAAATCGTACAACATCAAAATACGTAAGTAAACGATCGTTTTCATAAGTTTTAAAACTCTCATCTTGTTTTAATTTTAATAGAAACAAATATTAGCGTAAAAAATTTAAACACCTTTCTATTGTGTAACGGATTCTCCACTCTACGTTGAGACTATTGTTTTGTTCTGAATTAAGCACAAAGCTACACAATAGACTTTTTGTGCTCTACCCACCACGGGTATCGAATCCCGGTTTATAGCGGTATAAGTCCGCAGACATACCGCTGAGCCACTGGAGGGTTACATTGAGATTAAGTGTGTGCAGAATAAATTATTTTTAAAATCACATATTTATAATGAATGTCTTAAAAGCTATTTGTCCTAGATGAACTACATTTCGCAAGAGGTACAATGATAACCATTAGTTTCATCCGTGAGAGTTTAAACACGATACAAAGTAGTTCAGAAACTGTGACAGAATAAGCGCTTGACGATCATTTTTAACCAATACATCCAGGCTATTCCCAAATGGAGCTACTAACATCATCTGTAAGAGACAGTGTTGATTTATCTCTAGAATATTCAACAATCTGACACGCATTTTATTCATATTAAAAACATCGTATTGTCGAATGAGAGGCAGAAATAAAGATATTTGTGAATAAAGCGATATATTTAACCAATATAGCATGATTTTAAAACAATATGTATCAAGTTCAAACTATCCTGGATTAAACTCGCGGTTTTCTGAGTGCTTCTAATGAAATGTAGTTCCCATGAGAGTGGCAGTTTCGAAGACATAATAATTTTCAGTAATGACGTTTTGTTTCTAATTACTACATATAAAGATTGAGTTCATTGCTATAGTACACCTCATATATTCAGAGCTGTACAATACTTCAAATTTTTATCAATATAAATTCTCAGCTAGAATTTGACTAGCTCTGTAATGACGTTAATTAAAAAAATATATGTTTACATTTTAATAAACTTTAACTTCTATATCTGATAAAACAAATGAAATAATTCATACTTTGTAAAAATTATTTGAGCGATCAGAAGTGTACTACATTTAAAGTAATTAATAGAAACTCCTTTTCGGTCAAAGTTTACCATATTTTCAACGTCGAAGTCCTTTATACAAAAGGCTTTTATTGTGTCCGATAGGGATCGAACGTCGTTGCGCGGAAGGCTTTTATGATGTTGAATTTGTTCGTTTGTTTGGTTAATTTTGAGCAAAGCTATTTGAGGGTTACCTGCGTTAGGCGTTCCTCGTTTACAAATAACTGGCGAGAATGTAGGTAACTAGTGAACATCACCCACCAACAAAAGTGTGATTAACCGATTTATAACCTCCCCACGGCTTGAGGAACGAGCAAGTTTGACGGGATTCGAACCCATCACCCATAGTTTGGAAGTGAAGTGTCTTAACCTCCAGGCTATGCCATTCTACGAGTGGTTAATGTTTCTGGCTGCGTGTTATAAAAGTTCAAAGGCGTAAGTTAAATTCGACATTTTCTATTATTGCTTGTAATCCTGACTTGTTGGTTCAGTTAGTACATCAAAGTTGTATACAATTGAAAAGCTTTTTGAAAATGAAAATTAATATCAATTTATGGACAAAGTTCGTGAAGTGTACTAACATTCCGCAGCAGGCTTCTAATGTGTTTAAAAACAAGTTAAGAAGCTAAAACGGCACAAGCACGAGATTTCAGTGTGAGCTTGAGTGGTTAAAGAATGTATTTACACAATATAACCAGTAGTAAAGAACTGTTTGAGTTTCATTGTTGTAAACAACACACTTAATACTATTTGTTACTTGTTCATTCTTCTGTGTGCTGCCTTCGTCACGTGTAAAAAAGTTATACTTGGTTATGTGGGCATTTGTAATTCGCACACGCACTATTTATTTGAAGTGTTTCAGCGTTTCGTCAAATAATTTCTGTTACCGGAACATTAATTGACAGAACACATTTTGTAGCTGTTTCGTGTATTATTTCAGGGATTTGGTTATTTAAAACTACTGAAATGTTTAAGTTTTTACTCAAACATTTCAATAGTTTTGTAAAGATGTTGTACTTTTATTCATTTTGTGTTAAACATAGTGTATGTGTTAACATTTTGTTCCAATGGACTACTACTATTTATGTTAGAAATTAATGTATAAGCTCATATTTCTTATTCTAGTCGCGTTAAACATAATTTAAGTTCGTATATTCATTCCAATCGTTTTAAATATAATGTATGGTTTACAATATTTTTAAAGCTAACTATAAGTTTGAGGACATTTTATTTGTACTAAATTAAAAAAGTTCGAACATGTTACATGCTAACAATAAAAGAACACGATATCGCTTACAGTAATTAGTGAAAAAAACAAACACAAAACACAGTAAACTGAAGAAACTGTCACGAGTTTTATCAAAGAAACAAGTTTCAAAAAATTCGTGTCCATTCTTACGTTGTCTTCTGGCAGGAAAACTAGTTTCTCTGATATAAAACGTCTGATTTTATTACATACAAACGTTTATTACAAACGTTTGTTCGTTTTACTGCAAGTTTTCACTGTTTAGGAGGTCAAAACAAGAGATGGCTTATGTGCAGACATCCATTTTGTAGCATCTGCGCAAACAAGTTTTAAAACGAAGTTATCTGTGCGTAGCGAACAAAAGACAAAGTAATTTAGCTTCTAGTATTACTTTCATTTGCATGCGCCGTCATTTAAAAAAAAAATCACGAAGAAATAATAGTTAATATAATGATTAATATAATCTTTAATATTTTATAGGATAATAAAACAAAAGTAAATATATTCCTGAGTTGCAGCACACATTAAAGGAATTTTATTTTTTCTTTTAAATCTTATCCACCATTATAATGTTGATTCAGAAAACAATCTCTACATATGATATAGAGCTTACGACCAGTCAGCATTGAATTGGTATACCGAGACCAACAACAAAACAAGCAACTTCAATGTCATTTTCTCTATCTTTTTAAAAATCATTCAAGAAATCGAAAGTTATGAGCTTCTAAAATGATGTAATAATTCCAAAGCATCCCCTTATGACCATGGAACATGTACAAAAAAAAAAACAGCCTTATTCACGTTGTAACTTATTATCATGCAAATATGAAACTTAGCCTTGAATACTTTTCCTCGGTAAAAAACGTATATTTCAAATGCTTCGGTTGATTCGCTTTGTGCATTTTAATTATAATATTTCCAGAGACATTTCTTAAACTGGAATTTTGATTTGAACTAAGCATATTCAAAACGTCATTATCGGATATCGCTTAGAAAAGACAAACAGGTTGATCTAGCTGCTATCAAAGCATTTGCTCAATTGCTAAGATAAATGGTTTACTTTATTTTAGTCTCGTATAAGAACCATAGCATGTGCAAGTGTGTTACAAACTTCTAGGGCCTTACATGTTAAAAACACCCAGAAGTGTATTGAAAACAAATTCACAAATAGATATAACTTACTTCCAGTTTTTAAAACTGTATTTAAGTGGATGCTTAAACCGATTTCGTGTGCTTGTTAATTTATCAAAACGAGGCTACACGTACTTTCATAATAAAGCTGTCATATACAGTCAATATCATAATAATAGACAATTTGTTTTGTTTGTAGTTAAATGCAAATCTACTCAATGGGCTATCTGTTCTGTGCCTACCACGGTATCGAAACCTATTTTTTTTATAGTTATAAGTCCACCCAGACTAACCGCTGTGCTATTACGGACACCGAATATAAAACGAAATAGATAAAACAAAGATATTACGGTGGTAAACATTTGATTGTACACAGGTATAAAATTCAAAATGTATGTTTCAGGCTGTTATATGATCAGGAATTTGTATCACTTTTAACGTTGTTATTCTTAAAACCTAAGTTTAGTCAATTTTGAAGAGAAAACAAGGTTAACTACAGATGATATAAATAATTAATAATTCTTCCATAGACTAGAGTAGTTAATTACGATAATAAAGAACCCCAAATTCAATTAAAGGTTAATGTTATCTTAAACTCAGAATCTGGCGTGTGCCAAAAAGAAGTCCATAGCAACAAATTAACAAAGAAAAAAAATACGTTTATTTATATTAAATCCTAACCTAGTAACACACGTATCAAAGATTTATATTAAATCCTAACCTAGTAACACACGTATCAAAGATTTATATTAAATCCTAACCTAGTAACACACGTATCAAAGATTTATATTAAATCCTAACCTAGTAACACACGTATCAAACTGAAGATTTCAGAAAAATTCTATGCTTGAGCTACCCAGTACTTAAATATTTATTCTAGAACTTTCGCGTAAAAGCTGTACTGAGGTTTTCCGCGCATGTCCGTTCCTAAATTTGAGCCGATAGACTAAAAAGAAGTCCGACAGCTAATTTAACACCACTCCCCGCCAGCTTATGTTCTATTCTTCTCTCACCAAATAGTAAAATTTGACCGTGGATCCAGAGTGCGATCGTGAACCACAAATCTTCGAAGCATACTAACCATTAGGTCACGAACAACTCGTTTAAATTAAATCGGTAAAAAATAAAAAGATGTAATGTTACTAAAACCTAGGTGACTTGAGTAAAAGAATCATGTGGCTTGTTCACAACTTATCTATGTTCATTATTTTAATACGAAATTTGAACAGGAGCTTTATTAAAGACTAAAAGCTGTACAGGCTACTACTGAAAACCACAGTAGTAATAAGGACGTTATTATGCACATTATACTAAGGCTTGAGTTAAAAAGCTATTTACTTAAACTTGTTTACGTAAAACAGTCCTGGTTAATATATATCTTACTTAGGCTAAAAGCAGAGACAAAAAATTCCCTTTTAATGCTTCTAAAAACAAGTATAATAAACTGATTTTAAAACAATTGTCATTCTATATATTTTGGGCTCTAAAGACATTCCAACAATGGTACACATATACTCGCGCACTAACAGTTGAGATTTTGAACCTGCAGTTGTAACCGACAGTCAGCGAAAAACAGTAAATCAATAAACTTAATATTTGTAGTAAAAACCACATTTAGGCTACAGATTTTTTCCCTTTCACATTTTTATGTTAACGTACAATGATTTCTTTCCCTATATTAAAGATTATCTAACAACCAGACTGAAAGCAAGGCAAGAAAACGGAAAAAACGGATCTTGATATAATCCGTGATGACGAGAAAACCCACTTGTAAAGGAAAATATATATGAAAAACGGCTGTATAAATTTTTTTCAACCCATATCAGCCGTTTTTACATATCTTGATATAAATCCATAATCACAAAACTAATATTTTAGAAAAAATGTATATCTGGATTTAAAATGTCACAAGGTTTCAGTCGTGTGTGTGTATATATAAATTACCCGTGGCACCAGTGCATTAGATCCATAGATCCACGTGTAATGTATTAATGACGTCATACTTGCACCATGAAAGTAGAGAAAAACAAAGCTCTCCGTTACGAAAAACGGAGGCGAAACGGAAAAATTGCGACCCCTTTTGCAATTCTACATGCAGACAGGATAAAAGCGATGTTGGGGATTGCACATCGTGTAATAAAAACATTTTTTTTTTCCGGTATCATATATGCAAGAGTTCCGTTATTGTATGATGATGATGTAATAACTTTACTACGTATGTATGTATGCATGTATATATGTACAATTAGTAACATTACCAATGGAGTAACACAGATTTTTAAAATGTATCTGATAGGTAGATGTTCTATACAAATAACGGTTTTGCAGATAGAAGTCTGAAATCTGCTACTACACTAACTACACGTTTTATTATAGTGATTTTGAATTTCTAATAATTAGCGCATTAAGACTGCCCCTTTTCCCTGTAGTCAACTAAATGTATGATTGAAATAAAAGTGGAAATATGGTCAGATTCTAATATCTATAAAATTCGGGTAGGTTCAATACTTTTGTCTATTTTAAACGTAAAAGTTTCATTAACAAACCACTAACAGTGTTTTCATACCTAAACTCATAGTTTAGTAAATATCCTATGATACTACTCTCCTTTCGAGATAAATCATTAATATAAAAAAAATCTAATTCCCTTCAGAATAATCAAACGAAGATCAAAGAATATTTTATCTGAATTTAGGTGATAACGTAACGAGAATGACAATGATTTGGGTTGGTGGTTAACACGTGCTGTGAATAAGATAGTATTTACGTTTTTGGTTTTCACAAATTCCTATAACTAATGCTTAGCGTAGTGTGTCTAAACCCAATTACAAGTTTATACAAATACATATTTTATACTATTTTTATCTCTGTACCAATAATCAGTTTAAAAAAATGATGAAAGGAAGTAAAATAAAATGATATAATTATGGGTTCGATTCCTACGGCGGACACAGTGCTGGCGTACAGACTGACGGTAAAAAAAAAAAAGAACGAACGTTTTACATTACCCCAAATTACTACAGGAGCCCTCAATGAATTGTTAGTTATACAACTGCCAGTACAGGTCAGGTGGTTAGGGTGCTCGACTTGTAATCTGAGGTTCGCGGGTTCTAATTCCCGTCTCACCAAATACACTCTCCAGTTCAGCTATTGTGGCGTTATTATGTGACGATTAATCACACACTATTCGTTGCTAAGAGTAACCTAAGAATTGGTCAAAGCTGGGGCACTCGACCCGTAATCTGAGGGTCGTGGAATCCAGTCCCCGTCACACTAAATATGTTCACCTTTTCAGCCGTGAGGGCGTTATAATATAACGGTCAGTTCCTATATTCGTTGGTAATAAGAGTATTCCAAGAATTTGCGATGGATGGCGATGACGACTAGCTGCCTTCCATCCAGATTTCCGCTGCTAAATCATGGACGGTTAACCCCCCCCAAAAAAAAAAAAACAAAAACAAACTTTGAGTAGCTTTGTACGAAATTCAAAACAAACAAACTCAACTGTCAAAACTAATTTTTTTCATTTTTATAGCGTAAAACTAAGAACTTAGTCTCAAGATTGGAATTCTGTAACTTAAAAAATAAAAACGCAGTCTATATCTGTTTGTATTCATTTTTGTCTAATATATCTATCTTTTCTGTCTTAAAACTTAAAATATTAGGTTCTTTAAACTTTTAAGACCAAAAGCAAAATAGAAATAACTTTATACTTCAAAAAATATGACTTTTTTATTCTTTTTACAGAAAGACAGTGTATAGAAAACAAAAACTTTTGTTTTGTTTTTCAAAAAACAAGATAAATTTTGATATATATATATATATATATATAATTACAGCAAAAGTGAGAATTTCTAAAGATTAAATGTAAAACAAACTTACCTTTTTCTTCGTTGCTTATAAAAACGCCACCATCCCAGTGGAAGAGCGGTATGTTTAAGGATTCCTACCGCTAGAAACCTGGTTTCGATACCTGTGGTAGGCAGAGCACAGATAGCTCACAGTGTAGCTTTGTGCTTAACTTCAAACAGTTAGAAGCATAAGATGTTTCTTTATTATTCCTGTATGTTTTTATACATTTATGCAAGGCCCGGCATGGCCAGGTGGGTTAAAGCGTTCGACTCGTAATCTGAGGGTCGCGGGTTAGAATCCCCGTCGCACCAAACATTCTCGCCCTTTCAGCCGTGGGGGCGTTATAACGTGACGGTCAATCCCACTATTCATTGGTAAGAGTAGCTCAAGAGTGGGAGGTGGGTGGTGATGACTAACTGTCTTCCCTTTAGTCTTGCACTGCTAAATTAGAGACGGCTAGCGCAGATAGCCCTTGTGGCTATTTTAGAAACAAGCAAACAAACCAAATAAACAAGTTTCGATTATTATGTATCAAATAGGAATTGTTTATCATAATATTGATGACATACCAATATGTCAGTAACGTATAAACAACAATTTTACAGACTGCATAAACGTATTTCTGTTTGGTTTTTTTTCAGTATGGAACACTAGTCTTTCTATTAACATTCAAATCGGCTCATTCTTAGCAGGGCTGAGCGTTGTATCTTTTTTCAAATGCAGCTAGCTTCAGATACCCGCTGGCACTAAAGAATTACAAGGTTGGTGATGTTTCCTGTTCTAATGAGCACCTGTCTGTTTCATTTATATGGCCATACAAGTATTCCAATGAGCTACAAATTATGTGCTCGAAAATAAAGCATTTATTGTAAAATGATTGCAAATGAAAGTTCCTTTTACTGGCCGTATAACTTACAACGACTTTCTTATAAGCAGCCCCACAGTGGCACAGATGTAACTTCTGCGGATGAGGCACAGAATTTCAGTTTTGTTCAATAGACCATTAATGATGACAGTTTCACATGAACATAATTTTACCAAGAAAAAGAACTTTTAACCATTAAATGTTTCTTCTCAAACTTAAAACTTTAAAAATTCGTAAATAACGAAGCTAGTTTGATCAAATTAGAATTGTCTTCGTTAACTTACTGAGAACATTCGACCAAAATATGCTGCATACCAATGGGCCCGCCAGAATATATACAGCATTAGTTCTGCGGACTTTCGACGCTACAGTTGGGATTTCGATACCCACTACGTAGCTTTGTCCTTCGTTAGAAACTAATCTCATAAGGAATATGTAAACATTCGACTAGTATAATGGTGACACTGACAGCAAGCAAGGAAACAATCATCTGGGTTTTGTCTTAACAGATTAAGGATAAGCAAGAAAACAATTATTGTTATTTCGTGATAACAGAACTTCATGGTGATGACCGTAAGGCTTTTCTAGTTTAAGATAGAAGTCATGTAAAGTTGTATGCAACATTGTGCATACTCGGTCATGTGGGACTTTTTTATGTACAAAATACTGGTGTGTGCGCTTTAAAGTAAGCTCATAAATAATCAGAAAGTCTTGATTTGAATTTCGCGTAAAGCTACACGAGGGCTATCTGCGCTAGCCGTCACTAATTTAGCAGTGTAAGACTAGAGGGAAGGCAGCTAGTCATCACCACCCACCGCCAACACTTGGGCTATTATTTTGTCAATGAATAGTGGGATTGGCTGTCACATCAATAGTTCTCTATGGCTGAAAGGGGTGGACATGTTTGGAACGGGGATTCAAACCTGTCACCCTCAGATTACGAGTCAGGAGCCCTAACAGGTTATCTGGATATTTCAGGCCAATAATTAGATAGAGTGGTGTCTCAGTCTGGCACAATACAGTGCCAATATTCTTAGCTGATGCACAACAGACTAAGAGACATTTGAATGTCTTGGTCTCACTTATACATTATTAATTCTATATAAATTGAACAAAAGGAGGGTATTAATTGATTAAATATTCATTCTCATGTCGCTTAGGACCGTTCTGAAGTGTATTATTTCACATATATGTCGTTGGGAAAATGTTACAGTGTCAACTCTAGTTTATCGAAATAAATTATAAACGTGGACATAGACTCGGGACACATGGTTTTATCTCGAAATTGTTAATATTATTAATTTTCAAAGCAAATTCTAATATAGAAGTTTCTTGAATCAAATTACTTTTCAATGTTTACACTCTCAGGCTTCGTGAGCATTGACTCGAGACTTAGTGCAAAACCATACGTATGGTCTTCAGTAAACTGGAACATATATTAATGAAGTGTATAAAAGAAATGTATAAATCATGTTTTCTACTCGTTTCTTATTCTTAATAGAATGAAATTGCTTAGACTTCACGAGAGAAGTAATTATAGAGACAGAGAAAACAGACTGTTTGTACCAACAAAACCGATTCATTCTATTAATGTATCGTTTCCACCTCAGTGTAAGAACCCGGAATTTCAGCTTCGTTTATTACTTCCTTCTAGAAGGATCAGCTAAAACGAGTCATTCATTAGGACCATAATTCAGGAACGATGACGAACAATCGACTAACCTCAACGAAACAATTCGACTAGGAATATCCTCTATTACTGGTCATGAAGAAAATAGTCTTTAATTAATTGGGAAAGAATTTTGTTAGCCGAAGTGAAAGGAGTTTAGTATTTGTGATAAAAATAATACTAAATAAACTAGACAAGTGACGGCTTATGTACTGTCTGTTCTCTTAAATTAGAGGTAAGGTCTAGTGTGTTGGTGACGGCTTATATACTGTCTGTTCTCTTAAATTAGAGGTAAGGTCTAGTGTGTTGCTATGTCAATAAAAACTTGTACTACTTAGTTCTTTGTATATATACACAGTCATATTGTACATCTTATCCTAACGAGTCGAGATTGGCATTTTCCTCTATTCAGGAACTTTATTCAAACACACATACTTGTGGTTGCTAAGCGATGCTTTCTCCTAATCCTCCGGTTTTCACGACTGTCATTGGTGGATCATTATCCCTCTCCAACCACTGACACATTCATTCATCATCATCTTAGTCAGAGGTTTTCTCTTTTTGATTACTGACACGAGTAGGAAGATCCAGCGATCGAACGAATGTTTTTTTGTTTTATCTCTGGGGCGGATTACGAGCCCTGCGGATCAAAAAGTCCGTCTTCGGAGACCGATAGCATCGACCAATGATTTATGTTCGAATATTCTTGTCTTCCGTTCTGGAAGATCAAATCTCTCGATATAAGAGGATTTCACTAGCACAGGGATGTTGTATTTTACCCTCGGGGCAAGCAATTCAACTTCCTGTGTTTCCTTCATTACCTTTATCATTTTCAAGAATAATATTAAAGAAAAAAATAACTTCTTTATCAGACGTCTAAAGGTATGAGATGCTAAGCTACAATACTGTTAAACACAACTCGCACTATACGTGGACGTGTGCACAAAAATACTAAATGATGTTTAAAACTGGACATATCTTTATTCAATAAGAAGTAGTTATGTTCAGAATGAGTTCAAGTTTATATTCACGTTGAAAAACGCTCTGTTTGGTCTTTTAAACAAAATACTACATGAATTTTTGTCTTAGTTTTAATTCGTTTCAAATTTCAGGCTGAAAATAACAAAAAGAAACTAGAAGATATCACTATTTATGCAAATTTTTATGAAGATAGTAAGAAAACCTACCTATTTACCTAATACAAAGTTAAGAATTAGTTTGATTTGTTTTTCCCAATGGAGCTGTGATTACTATATCACTTATTCGCATATTCAACTTTTCATCCAGGATTCTCTGATTTTATTGTTCATGTAGTCTTGTGCCTCAAACTTCCATGCACAGATTTTATTGTTCATGTAGTCTTGTGCCTCAAACTTCCATGCACAGATTTTATTGTTCATGTAGTCTTGTGCCTCAAACTTCCATGCACAGATTTTATTGTTCATGTAGTCTTGTGCCTCAAACTTCCATGCACAAACTTCCATGCATTTTATTGTTCATGTAGTCTTGTGCCTCAAACTTCCATGCACAGATTTTATTGTTCATGTAGTCTTGTGCCTCAAACTTCCATGCACAGATTTTATTGTTCATGTAGTCTTGTGCCTCAAACTTCCATGCACAGATTTTATTGTTCATGTAGTCTTGTGCCTCAAACTTCCATGCACAGATTTTATTGTTCATGTAGTCTTGTGCCTCAAGCTTTCATGCACAGATTTTATTGTTCATGTAGTCTTGTGCCTCAAGCTTCCATGCACAGATTTTATTGTTCATGTAGTCTTGTGCGGGCATGTTTTTAATATAAAAATAACAAGAAAAATCTGGCAGAACAGGAAAAATGGGAAACCTAAAAAGAGAAGCTTTTGATTTCGAGTCACACCAAAAACATGTCAGTGTTTTAACAGGTAATTGATTTTCGATTAGTTTCCAATATTCGTTCTTTCGTGGTTCGGTCTTCTTTTCAAGATGGCGACATTAATAACTCTAAAAATAAAGTTAAAGATAGTCAAGTAATATGAATTACGGTAAAAGCTTTTAAAGTAGACTAAAACTCACTCTAAACTTTTAATCTAATCTCTACTAACTTCTAAAGAGCATATGAAACAAAAAGAATTATCGAGACATACTTCATGCCATTTCCAGGTAGACTTTTTATAATAACAAACAAAAATAAACCTAATTGAACTAGGTTCCAAAGTAGGATTTTTATTTTTGTCTCAGTTATTTTAGTTTTCAGTGAAAACTCCAATTGAAGTTTAAATTTTTTTCATATATGCGTCATCATAAGATAGGTATGATTCAATATTCCAGAAGGATTTGTATTTAATTTGCACGTATATATATGTGTGTGTGTGTGTGTGAGAGAGCGCTCGTGAGCTTGTGTATGTATGTTTTTTACAAAATTTGTGTTTAACATGCACGTGTATAAGTGTGTATGCAATTGTTTTCTTAGTTTAATGCTGCAGAATGAGCTATCTACATTCAGTCTATCTCGGTGAAATTAATCCCGAATTTTTAGCTTTACATCCGTAAATTTATCTCTGATCCACCGGGAGACATACGAGTGAAATGTATATTTGAGTATTTTCTGTTTGTTTTACCAAATAATCAGTTGTGTTAAATTCAATATTTTTTTTCTCCGACTTGATAGACTTTGACTTTTATTATTCATAAAGTGCTTTCACGTTGAATCAAAATCGAGGTTTTTGCACTATCGTGTACCTTTTTTTCAAATTAATATATTTCCTTCCCTGGAAACTATACTTCGTATAAAAACAAACATTTGTGTTCATTATTTGCTTATTTTAAGTTAAATTTACCACGCTTTTATCTTAGTTTTGGAATAGATAATATGTTTTACTTCTCGTGAACATGCCTCGTTTGGCATCAAGTCATTCACGTGTACTGGAACGATTTACCCTAGCAACCCAACGAAGCTTAAAAAACACATATAAATCGGAACTCGTATTGTTACTTGTAACGAAGCAATAAACCGTGTTTTTTCTCTACTTGATATTGTTCACTCAATATTGCGTAATTAGGCTTCTCATGACTATTCAATTTCGTTCAACCACGGCTCAATGGTAAGCTCTAAGCCTTACAATGCTAAACCTTGCAGTAGACACAACTACGACAGTCCATTAAGAAACTTTGCACTCAAAGTAAAACAAATATTATTCATTATTGTTGTTTTTTCCTTCTTAATTCAGCACGTAATATTTATGGTTTGATTGTTGTTAAGCACAAAGGTATACAAATGATTATCCCTCCAATGCTCACTATGGGTATCGAAATCCGATTCTTAACGCTATTAGCCCTTACACTTACGACTTAAACAGTAGGATTGCTATGTTTTTTTCTCACCACAAGCTAGTTCTAAGCCTTTTATAAATGAAACATGTTATTTTATAGGGGTTTACATATCTCCTATTTCGGGTTTACTTTATCCAACTTCTTGGGATAGTGAGATTACAAACTAATTACAGGGCAAAGTTTAATTGTTTCTTAAATTTCGCGCAAAGGTATTCGAGGAGTATCTGTGCTGATTTGATTCGTTAGCAGGGTTCGAATTCGCGCTCTCCAGATTACAAGTCATGGAACTAACCACCGGGCCAAGACAAAATTAAAGGTCGTACATACATTTAAAAATGAAATGATGGCACGTGTTCTGCTGCACCTTAAAAGCTAACTGTATAGTTGTTGATAAAAAAAAAATGCACTAATGATATAGTTGGTTTACTTTTTCCAGAATAACAAAGCAACTTTTATTCACCAACAAATTAAAACACGCTCACCTAGTTGGGAAATATATTCTCTGCTTCAACAAATAGTTGTCCTGTGATTTTTTAAAATAAATATAATTCGCAGAGAAGTGTGTGGAAAACATTACACGTAGCAGGTTCTAGTACGAGTTTAGTGATTGTTATTTTCTATGACTATACTTGACTTTTGTGTAAACATAAGCATCCGTAAAATAGAAACTTTTTATCTCTTCATTTCTCAGTTGCACAAATAGGAAAAGTAAAGTATATCTGACATTCGTGAACGAATCTAGTCATTTTAAGGGCACTTCCTCTCTGCCTCCTACTTGCTAATTAGAACCGTTTTTGTGGTTGAATCGTTGATTTTACAGGAATGTCCTGAGCTTCTGTATTCTCAGGACGGCTGGCATGGGTATTGACACTTTTATTAAAATAAAGTACAGAACAACGTTTCGACCTTCCTATTTCATCTTCAGGCGAAGAAGTGGATCGTTACGAATCCTGATCTTCTATTACCTGGCTTAAGACCCAGTCGGCTTGTTTTTATTCCATTCTGTTTTGTGCTTAAGAAATTCTTAGCTAGTTACCTGCTACGTGTACTTTCAACCTTGATTATATAAAGCATCTAACAATTTCCAGATAATTTAGGAATGTTTACCATTATTATTTGATTAACAAGCTGAGTTAAAAGCTAAACATGGATGTAAAACAAACAACTTTGGTTTATAATTCAGTTACGGGTGTGGTCGAGTGTATAGCGTTCCCATGCAGCAGATCTATAATGTCTTGGCTTAAACCTCGTTCCTACAAAAGTGCCTTCCGTGCTTTGGTCAGATTATAGTACTACAAAGACTGATTATGAGAGCTGTTGAGTATCTGACCCCCCCCCCATCCTAGTATCTCATCTCAAATTTAGGACTGCTATATGCAGGTCGACTTCGTGAAACATTTCGTGTTTTTTTTTTTGAATAAACGAATAATATAGTTCTGTAAGTTACTTATGTATCTGTATAATTTCGTCTACACTAATTATGGAACATAACCAACCCTCAGTTGCTCCTAATAAAACTATTTCAAGAGATGATCTATATTTTACAGGACAGAATACAGTAAAATTGTGTCGAAAGAAACGGCAAATAATTACCGAAACGTGACAGTTTATAGATGAAATATGTCAATACTTCAGGTTGTAAAACTTTTAACTTATTTAAAAATTCAATGCGTAGAACAATCAGTATTTTGCTAGATATCACAAAATAGTTCTTGTAAGCAAACCAAAAGTTATAAATGAACAAAACACATGCTCTTACAGATTTATTTTCGTTTTCGTCAGAGGTGAAATTGAGAAGTAAATCTGATGTAGAGGCCTAATGCACTCTTTGAATGGCTGTAGTCTCTGCTATGAACCAGTTTGGCCTATACAAGGCTTATTAGTACAGATTGGATCAGCACATCAAAGAAATATCATTAGACTTTTTATGGTGAATTGTGTATAACACTGAATAATAAATTCATCGAAATGTCATAATATTTATTCAAGTAACTAAATTAATTCATGTTACTATATTAAAACACTATAATGTTCAAAGTATTTAAAATAAATATCTCAGAGCTCCACCTTTAAAAAAAAATGTTAAAATGCTGGATAACTTTTTCAAATGTGAACAAAAGAAAGCTTTACCATTCAGTGGCAAGCATAAGAGTTTGTAACCCTAAAGTTTGGTGTTTGATTATTGTGGTGAAGAAAAAGCGCAAAGGTCGTAGTACAGCTTTACCATCTTAAATAAGCGAACACCGTACAACATTAGTCTTTCTGAACACGTATATTTATGGTGACAGCTTCAAGAGACAAATGACTGTTAGGGAAGAATATCACAGAAACTGTCAGTCCTGGCACCAGCTTTGAGCTTCCACTCTACATAGCTTCGAAGTCTACAAAGGGAAACCCACCCCATGATCCTCTGAAAGGAGGATAATAATAAATCAATTTGAACGGATTTATGGCATAGACTACGACCACGTATTATTACCAGTGAATATCTAGTGTGGTAGTATCCAAGGTCTTCTTTGATAGATTGTTCAGGCAGAGTATTCATGATGAAACTGAGATGAATGGACGGCAATTGCCTGTTGAAGAAACAAAAGTATAGAGAAGGACGTTCAAAAACTTCCGCCTTTCGCCTTCAGGGTAATGTTTGCCAGCATGATGGTTATTCAGGTTAGTCAACTTCATTATCCAAAGGGGAATGAAGTATAACCAGGGTGGTCAGAAATCTTTGTTTCTCTTCATCCCACTGCATGATTGAGAACTAAAGGGCACTCCTTTCTTTCTGGCAGTTATTTCGGTATTAGATTAATTGTTTCTAAAGAAAAAAAGTTAATCACCAATGGCGTTCGAAGATTGAAGAATCCTCCTTCACCTTACATGAGGTAAAATGTTTACACTTTTATGATAAATGGGTTACGTTTGTTTACAGCCGAATGGGATAATATTTCTATATGTAGATGATGAATACGCGTATGGTGGACAAAGTAAGGTGAGAACGTTGCAGAAGCCTGTCTTTGCAGTAAGAAGTTAGTCGACAGCAACCGAGACAAAGTACCGAACCAAACAGGTCCACTCAGGGTCGAGCATGGATCAAAGTGCCCTGGCTGAAGGAGAGTGCTCCGAGAAAACCCACTTTCACCGGTCAGGGCCGAATGAAGCCCGGCCAGTGCCGAAGTGAATGGTTAGTGAGATACGATAACCTGAAACAAGAGTATAAACCAGAATAGATTAATACATAGCTTTTGTAAATTCGGTTTGAAAATTATGAAGTTCAAAATGGCACTTGGTGTTGTATGTTTTTATAGTATACTGGTGGATTGTGGAGAGCGTGTTATGATTGGTTTGTTTATCCATGTTTCTGTTTAGTGGACAGACGTTCCATAGATTGAACCAATGGTAGCCGCAGGTTACTCACTTCTATTTGTAATCTTTGTTCAGTGAAGGTTTTACTTTGTAAAATGATTCTTTATTTATTTTTTCTTGTCTTCCGAAATTTGACTCTTGATAATTCTAGTTTTTCTCAATTTATTTTGTGTACAATTGACACGTATGTCCTTCAATGGCTGAATTTTGTTTAAGTCTTGTACTGTTTTTATGTCATTTTATAATGTTTTCAACCTTATCTCCAACATATCTTCTTTATTTGTTTGTTTTTCTGCAGGAACACGCAATTTCATAAAATTTTTTTTGTTTCTCATTGGTAGGTTTCTGTTTATTTCTCACGACAATGAAGCTTAATGTCTTAAGATTTCCACCAGATGTCTATCTTTAATTTTATGTCTATGTATTTGAGTCAGCATTAAAAACAACTACTATTTACAGCCTATGTGTGTTGAATTCTAGCAAATCCTCTAAGCATATTTATCGGCCTTACAACTTACGAAGTACTGATCCAAAGAAAATCAATCCAGTCAGCAGCACCTATAAGCCACCATCAAATACAACGGATTGACTGTCACTCTTACAGCACATACACAAAGAAAAATGCTGGGATCAGTTAATGAATGCAAAATATAACTATACAAAAGTTGTGAACGAAAATTAAATTATCTCTTTTGAAGAAACGAGTAGTAGGAAAAATGACACTTATTTACAATTAGATTTATCTTTTATCGTGTTTGAATGGAGTTTGATAAATCAGTTGTTTATAATTTAACTAAAAACGTGACAAAAAAGTTTTAAAGGTCCTAATAAATGAAATAAACGTCTTTTTTGTTCTTGGTAGTTTCTAAATAGGGCAGTTGTTGAAATAAGATTTCAAAAAATAATTCATGTTCCTGTACTATTTGATAAAACGAATAGACAATATTAATAGAGATTGCGCCAGATTTATCAATTATATTTTGAGATTTATAACTCCTAACTTCAGTTGTTTAAAGATTTTCATAAATTAGTACTAAAGGGCGCATTGATACATGACACGCCTCCCATGCTATAAATACTATTGATGGAGTGGCTATCATTGTTGTCAAAATAAATAGTTCCAATTTCACTTTTGAGCAGAAGATAAGAATGTTTTTTTTTATTCGATATTTATATTGAGCAGTAAATGTGTCATAGCAGGTTGTTTTTTTTTCTCTCATAGTGTGGTTTTAATTCCACAAAGCCTTAACAAGGCCAAAAATAGAAAACTCAAATATACATTTCTAAAAAGAAGTGAAATAGTGGATGCGAGGTATCGTTCTGTAGAGAAGTGGATATATACTCCGTATTTTAACATCAAAATACTTTTGTATGAAAAGAACTTGTAATAAGAGCAATGTTTTAAACGTTCTTAACTCCAGTTGTGCTAAGTTAATCATGCCTTAGCCACAAAGAGGGTAATATAAAAAAAAGATTATGACCATCATGAAAACACACTTACAGTACTTCAAATTGCAAAACGTTCAGGTTATGTATTCCCCACTCGAGCGTGGTCTAGTCGATAACGTTGTAATAAAACTGAGCTCTGTTATTTGGAGGTGTGGTTGGAAAATAAGAGTTACAGTCAAAGTTTACTATTAGGAGAGAAAAATATCTCATTTAATTATTGGTGCTACTGACTGGCTAATTTTCCTCTAGTCTACCACTTAGAATATACTAGACTTCAGGTAAGTGCTCACTTTAGTTCTTGGTGAAAACAGTTTCAACTCATTGTTATATTTCTCATTAACTGGCTGTCACTGGTCATTAGATTAATAACTTTGCATGAAGAAAGTGACAAAGGTTGTTCAACCCCTATTGTCGAGTGAAGGCGTTTTTTTTCTTTAATAAAGGTTTTCATTCTTCCTCGACCCAGCATGGCCAGGTCGTTAGGACGCTCAACTCGAAATCAGAAGGTCGAAAGTTCCAATTCCTGTTACACCAAACATGCTCGCTCCTTCAGCCGTGGGGACGTTATAAGTCACGGTCAATCCCACTATTCGTTGGCAAAAGAGTAGCCCACGAGTTGGCATTTGGTAGTGGTGGCTGCCTTCCCACTGGTATTACACTGCTAAATTAGGGACGGCCAACGCAAATGGCCTTTCTGTAGCTTGGAGCGAAATTTCAAACGAATAAATACATTCTTTCTCATTCTACTTTGTTCATTTTTGAGTTCCGTTAGTATCAGTGTACTAAACTGCCTCCAAAAATAGCTCTATCTTTATACAAACAATACTTTCGATTGAAATACAATTTCTGTGATTCCTCAAAAACAACTCCATTTTCATGATGTAATAAAAATTGCTGCGCAAAACTTAATCGAAAGTTTGAAATTGGTATTGGTCAAAAAACAGTGGAATGAGTAAACATGGAGACGTTTGCTCTTTATACATAAATAAAGTTCAAATTGTTCGGTAAAAAAACAACGATAGCTTATTCGACGGTGGAAAGCATATTTTCATAGTGAGTTTACAACATTTACAGCGTAAAGGAATCAGCTAGTTTTTCACTGACAAACTGTGTGGCAGAGTTTGTTTTAATTTCGCGCAAAGCTACACGAGAGCTATCTGTGCTAACCGTTTCTAATTTAGCAGTGTTAGACTACAGGGAAGGCAGCTAGTCAAAACCATCCACCGCAACTCGTGGTCTACTCTTTTGCCTAAATTATAACGCTGCCACGGCTGAAAGAGCGAACATGTTTGGTGTGACGGGGATTAGAACCCGCGACCCTCAGATTGCAAGCCGAGCGCCTTAACCACCTGCCCATGCTGGGCCAAGAACATAAAAGGAATTAATACCCAAATCTCATAGTTCTCGCGAGCGGTGTTTCGTCTATTTCAAAAGCACCAATACTTTTGCATTTGGCATCATCAACATGATTTGATAATTAATGTGGAATATAAACCGTTTTCATTTTAGTCCTTGTACAAGACAACTTTTTTTCTATTTTAAAGGTTGCTTTATAATTTTAAATTTAAATAGAAATAAACAAATAAAAAGAGAAAGAAGACTAAATAGTAGAACATCAATTATTGTAATCAAAAGAATTTCCGCACACAATTATACAGAAGCTATTTGTATACAACCGTCCTCAATTTTTAATGATAGACTAGTAGAACGTGTTTTTTTTTGCAAAGCCACAGGGACTATATGCTGTGTCCACTAAGAGGAATCGAAACACGTTTCGAAGACTTACCGTTATCCCATGGAGGGGCAATCTAAGAAGGATCTAAAGAGTGTGTGTATGTGTGTTTTTTTTATAGCAAAGCCACATCAGGATATCTGCTGAGTTCACCGAGGGGAATTGAGGCCCTAATTTTAGCGTTTGAAATCCGTAGACTTACTGGTGTACCAACGTGAGACAGACATCTGATAAAGAATACTCGCCTCTAACTCTTTTTCGCTACTCTAATTTTTTGTTTCCAACAAAGGGCCCATTAATTAATTAATTATCAGATTCAGAATGAATCCGGTACCGTTATACGTTCAAGCAGTTAATAACCTTAAATTATTTATGATAACTTAGTCACTTAAACGATATAGATATAATAAACACTAATTCAAATGCTTAAATATTTAGTTACTTTACTTTAGGGATTCTCGTTTCATCAAAGCCTAAAATTAAGTGATGATAACTACATAAAAACAAATCTTGCGGAAACGTTTTTTTTTCTTTTAGGTTATTCTTTTAGGTATAATGTACTTCGTATTGCATTTGACTTATCCCACGTGATTGCCATGCGTCGATGTTAATTTCAGTGATTAAAATGTTTTGCCTCTTTGATTCGCGTTATGCAATCTTAAAATAAAATGTTTAAATCTCCACTTTTCTGAATTTTTATTCCTTATCATAAGGATTGAATTCACATGCGAATTAGATCTTATAACTTAGAGTCTGGACAAAATAGTAGCTATGTAAATTAAACATATAGATCTGTATCGCTAAATGTTTTTCAATAATGTACAGACTTGTAAAACTGATTGTATAAATTAAGTCTGAGTCGACTGAACGTATCAAGTAAATTCAGTTCCAAATAACGGCAAAATTTAAGCAATTCAGAGTATCGTATTAGATCCACATCCACGTGTAACCTTGGTCGTATCAGATCCAGATCCGCATGTAACCTTGGTCGTATCAGATCCAGATCCACGTGTAACCTTCTTCGTATCAATTTAATTCATGTTTTAACCACTTAGATCGCACTACTAAATTCACGTCTACTCAAAATAGACGATAGTACACAAAATCAGACTTGTATAACTATGGTTGTATCAAAACCTAGGTTTACATCTCAAATGAGACAAAATCAAATGAATTAAGAATTTCTACAACTCTAACCATGTTAGTTACATTTCGTACCAAACAACTGGGGTCTTGTTATTTTTTTTAAGCTTTGAAATGCTGTTTACTTAAAGTATGATCTTCATGTGAATATTTTTCGCCTAGATTACTTGAAAAAAAATATTTAATTAATTCTGAAACGGCCCCCAGAGGATAGCGGTATGTCTGCGGAACTGTACCACTACAAACCGGGTTTCGATACCCATAGTGGGCAAAGCACAGATAGCCCATTATGTACCTTTATGCTTAACTTCAAACAATCAATGAATCAAAATTCTGACTCACGAAGTGTGTTCAAAATGTATTCGAGAAATAAACTGTTTTTTTAAATTATTTAATCTGCTTACAATTCTGACTTAAAGAGTGAACTGTAACCTTAAAATAAGCCGTAAAGTGACCATGTATTTGGATTAATTTGACCAGCTTAACCAGAAATTAAACAGCGATTTTCTTAATGTTTATATTAGTGATTGTTTGTTAATTAGGTAAGAATGATTTATGAAATTCAGATTAAACGCATGCAAAGGTTAGTCTACATCCACGACGTTGTCATTTACCTCAAATATACACGTAATAAAACAACTACCCTGGTATTTTGTGTTATGCGCATGTTTTGCTTAGTTGTAGGCACAACGCTACACAGTGACTTATCTGTGCTCGACCCACCACAGGTATTGAAACGCGGATTTTAGCGTTTTACGTCCGTATATATATACCACTGTACTACTGAGGGGTGGGGTTGGGGGAAATATACGCACCTGCATGTGTGTCTGTAATTTAATGTAGAGTAACTATTTTAATTTGTATTCATTAAAATACCGAAAAATCACCTGGTAAAAGAGTACCAGGAGTTGGCGGTGGGTGATGATGATTAGCTTCCTTCCCTCTAGTCTTACGACTAGCGCAGATAGCCCTCCTGTAATTTTGCGAGAAATTAAACAAACAAGCAAACATATTTCGAACTCCCTCATCCTTGTGGTATGTAATCAACCCTACAGGAAGAAAGCGTATGTAGTCATTTTTCTTTCTTTCTGTTTTTTTTTTGTTCTTTAAGAATTTCGAAAAAAAAAAACGTTAAGATACCCAACGGCTATCAGCGCATAGCCGCCCATACGTTTCTGTTGGTAGACTAAAGAGAAAGTGAATAATCAAGAACACTCACCACAAACTTCTGGGCTATTATTGTTTCACCGAATAGTAAGATTTGCTTTTTAATGTTATGCTGCATAAACGGTTCATAAATGCGAAACGTATTTTTTGCAGTCATAAACCACGAGCTCTCGGGCCCGGTCCTCTGTTAAGGACCTCTCAACGGTACAGTGGTATGTCTATGGAAACTAGTAACATTTTTATGGATGATTGGATAAACATAATGACCGTTTCTAAAGGGATAGTTGGTTACTGTAATTACTAGTGGCCTGGCATGGCCAGGTGGTTAAGGCAATCATTCGTAATCTGAGGGTCGCAGGTTCGAATCCTCCTAACACCAAACATACTCACCCTTTCAGCTGTGGGGGCGTTATAATCTACGATCAATCTCACTACTCGATGGTAAAAAAAGTAGCCCAAGAGATGGTGGTGGGTGGTGATGATTAGCTGCCTTCACTCTAGTCTTACACTGCTAAATTAGGGACGGCTAGCGCAGATAGCCCTCGTGTAGCTTTGCACGAAATTCAAAACAAACAATTTTTTTTTGTCAATCATGTTACGGAATTCCTAGCGTCTCTCTGTCTTGAAATTAAATTATCTTCAGAACGTAAAAAAAAGTGAGGTCAGAAACTTGTTAAAAGTAAAAAAGCTGAAGTAATAAATTATACGACTTTTTTTTTTCCAGAAATAAAATAAATTTATTTTTTCAACGTATTCACTGGCGGCTCCGAACAAGTGTATCTGATGATATTAAAACTAGCGCTTGAATATAGTCACAAAACCAATATAACGAAACGCTAAGAAAATAATGATTACTTTAAAAAATACCTTCTATTTGTCTGAACACAAAAAACGTATATATTAATCTCACAATGATTTACGTCCTCTCAGCGTGTGTTTTATTCATTTAAATCGAAAAGTTGGAAAATGTGATAGTATTCCTATCTTTTGTTGACCATACAAATAACTTTACTTTCTTGTTTCATATAAAATACGGAAATCAAGTGACCTTTCGTCTTTAAAATGCTTTCTTTGCACATCTATCGTTGATTAAAGTGAAAAAGATTAAACCCATTCTTTATTATCGAGAATGAAAATCGATCCCCCTTTCTAACTCTTGTAAGACCTTCAGACAGCCATCTTGTTAGAATAATAAACCTATATTAACTGGAGTTTGTCATTGTTAGAATAATAAACCTATATTAACTGGAGTTTGTCCTTGTTAGAATAATAAACCTATATTAACTGGAGTTTGTCCTTGTTAGAATAATAAACCTATATTAACTGGAGTCTGTCTTTGTTAGAATAATAAACCTATATTAACTGGAGTCTATCCTTGTTAGAATAATAAACCTATATTAACTGGAGTCTATCCCTGCCTTTTCCAAACCTTATATTTGTGTCCTTTACAAAAATATAGCGCGCGCACACACACAAAACCGAAACCTTCATGTTATCGATCTCTCGGATATATGTGTAATCTTCAGTATATTATCCCTATTCTTCTTTCCTTAAGACAAAATATCTCAACCTATCTCTAAAAGATAATCCTTCCATTTTCTAAATAACCTTAACTACTCTTCTCTGAACACTTTTCAATAAGTTAATGTCCTTCTTCACATAAAAAGACCAAAAGCGTAGGAAGGATTTCAAGTGATGCTGATACATTTGTATACGATGTATAATAGTCTAAAAATATTTCGTACAATTATATAAGTTTTAACTACAAGCAATAGAGCACTGTTTCAATGACCAGTATCATTTTCTTCAGCCATGCTGCTAAGAAGATTCCGATCTGCATGTGATCCAAATTAGGATATCTTTAGTCCAGTTATTACGAGATATAATTTGATCGTAATGTTTCTCAACAAGTAGTTAAATATTTACCCTAGTAAAGTCCTTCTTCTGCAGTATGAGATTAATCTATTGGGCAAAACATTTCAAACTGAATGCCTACCTTGATAACGTTATAACTAAGTAACCTCATGTATGGTTTTATTAACAACGAATTCCCATTAACCTCATATTAAACCGTCCTTAAGTTATATCTCATTATCTATCTTTTGGCAAAACTAAATTACGTTTTATTTAATATGTTTGTTAGAACTGGCGGATGCCCAGTATAATCAGTTTAATTTGATACAACTCTGTCACAATTCAATCACATTAAGAAACAACAAGTCATAAAATTTATTTTAACATCTGAAGTTACAGAATAGAATTTCTAGTTAAAAAAAATCTGATAAACGCTACAGATCTGTTGTCTGAAAACTCTACTTATGTATCTCCAACTATAGCTGTTCTAATTAGAATGTTGATAAATAATTATCTATCCTTACTTCGTTTACCTCATTTTAATCATCTTACTGTATATTATAATGTTGTTACCAGTTTGTACTTTAATCGATTATATATTTTGTTTGTTGGTGAGCACAAAGCTACACACTGAGCAACTTTCATTTGACATAAAAACCATAACTTACAGCAAAATAGATAATAAATGACTACATAATATATTGTAACGAATTTACTAATGTATATCTCTTTAAATATCAATGATTTCATTCCTAAATATATACTTAACTAAACCATGTAACTTTATAGTGCTAAATATATGTTGCAAAATTCCTGCCAATTCTCTAAATTTATGGAAGATTCTCGAGCGTAAAAATCAACAATGTACTGTCTGTAAGTAAAATACTGTTGCCAATTGAACTTTCAAGAACCTTCCCTAAAGTTTATAATCGATGTGCCTACTGACAGTTTCAGTTAGTATACCATAAATCTCAGAAGCTCTAACTGTAATAAACGCTTCTTAATAGGAAAACTACAAATACTTGAACAGGAACGTTTATACATTTTGAACATTGTAAACTGTTTAACTTCAAAGAATTAACTTCAGACATTTTTATTTTTACAAGGGCATTAGATATTTTTGTCAGAGAATAATCAGCTTGTAAACGTTATGAGGGCATCCAAGAATTGAAAGCCAGTTAGTTTATCATCTCAGAATTAATCCGCTTGTCGTGAACCCTCGACAAAATATTCAGTTCAAGACACAGTAGAAGATTCAGTATTGCTTGTAAAACTTTTGTATATAAATTATTATTTGTAATAATCATTATTATCAGCTGTATTGTTGTTTATATATTTGTTAAGAAAGAAATTTTTGTGTATCAGTCTTGTTGGCAAATATTACAAGTTTGATACATATCGACATTCAACTAACCTCTAAATTAAAATTAAGGTTTCTGGCTATTTGAAATCAAAATCTTGCCCGAGATAAGTTATAATACAATTTTATTTTGTACAAGTCTCTGATTTATTACGCCACGTACTTTACTATCTCGAATAACCGAAAATTTGAATTTGAACTTAATAGTTAATTAAACATTAATGTGTTAAATTTATATCATTTTCCAACAAGATTAATACACACTATTTTTCTTTTACATTAATATATTTTAATGTACAAACATAAAAACAATATAATTCGTAATAACGGTTATTATTAATAGTTATTACAAATAATTGTTTATGCACAAGTTTAATAAACTTTCAGACAACACAGACTTCTATATCCGGTCTAGAATTGAATATTTTATCGATGGTCCAGGTCACTGTTCTTCTCTTGGCTGGTCTAACATCGGATATAAACTGACTCCTTCCAGCAAATATATTTAGTGTCCTTGTAGAAATAAAAACGTCTGAAATAATTCATTGGAGTTGAACGGTTTATAATATTGGAAAGTTATAACCTTTCTGGTTAATTTCTGTGGTTTTCAGATTAATAGGCGTTAATCACAGTTATAGCTTCCTAGACCTATAACACACTGACTGTAGTTATCCAATAATATTCTCCTTATTGGCGCGCTACTTTTATACAAATCATGCAAGTCTCTAGAACCTTCACCAAAATGTTTTTCCAACAGTACTGACAATCATTGGTATTATATACACTCCTAATACATTGTTCATTCTTATGCACATGAACATTCAACAAATTTCGAGAACAGGTGTGGCTTGCGCAACCCACAGTTAATAATATACGTCACATATAAAAAAAAGAAAGAAACCTATACAGAAACAAGTGTGGTATTATAATAAATATGGTATATCTGTTACAATGTATTAACATATTAGAAAAAAAAATGAATTAGTAAAATTATTTATACCACAAAGTTATAAATAAACAGTACGGTTCTTCTGATGTTTTTTTTATTTCGCAGCAGTACAGAGAAGACGGACGTGCCTAAGTGCATAACTTGAAGAAAGATGAAATAATTTAATCGCCTTCGTTTGGTCTTAAAATAATTCTGCAATAGGCAGCTCGTACAAACCATTACCTTAATGGTAACAGCATTTCGACAAATGATTGTTAGTTCTTCTCAGAAAGTAAAGATCTAGTTCTACTAAACATTTAAGTATTTAACAAAAAAAGAGTTGTTATATAATGCCGTAAACTGCTGCAAAAGACAAACACACGAATTAAAACTACAAGTTTCAGACTCAAAATTTCTTCTCTTTTTCTTTTAAGAAAAGGAAACAAAACTCAAATGTTAAAATTATCCTATTATTAACTTAAAAGAAGGTTACGTTTAGCGTATAGTTCCTTTTGTTATTGCTAATGTTTTTAGCGGAAAGCCACACAATGAACTGTATGCATTCTGTCCACCGCAGGGAATCGCACAATGGATTTTAACAATGTAAAACTTACCGCTGACTCATTAGGTTTTAATTCTTTGCTCTTTGTGAAAGTAAAATGCTTTTAGTAATCAAAATATTAAAATGAAATGTTATTTTTCAGTACTTGTTTGTTTCGTTGTTAAAGATAAAGCTACATATGGGCTATTTGTGCTATGTCCACCACTGGTACTGAAACCACAATTTTAGCGTTATAAGCCTTCAGAGTTATCGTTGAGCCACTGGTGGGAGAAATTTTTCAATAAACAACAACTTGAGATGATAACAAAATGTTATATTGACTGGTAAAATTGATGCGATTCTAACTACGTTAACCATTCGACTTTCTTTCGTGAATTATTTTATTACAGCGCCTTTTGAAATGACTTCGCCTTATTAATTAATTTATTATAAAACTAACATGTACTTATAATTCGGAGATACTTGCCATGAAATGTCATGTATATATATATACGTATTTGTACTGATCTGAATTGGGTCTTTTATAATTTCTCCTATTGTATATAACGTTGTTAATATATATAAAAATGGGTGCTGGTAAACCATTGTCTTCTTACACAAGATAGTTTATGGAAAGCAATAGGAAAGATAGGTGTGCTTTGGACATGACACTCTTACATCGGAACCCTTTGCAATAGAAACTGCACTACATTGGCATTGTCAAACAGTTAATATCATTTGCAACATCTTTATGTTGTGCAGTCTTGTTAAATTCAACCAATGAACTACGAATATATTCATTCGTCAGTTTTGCCTATTACCTAGAATCTAGGTCCTAGATCAAGATTTCACATCTTGTACTTGATGTACAAGATTAACCGATTGAAACGCTATAATAATACTTTATATATCAGACAATAAAGAAGGTTTTAAAAGTTTGTTACTGAAGGTTAATTGCAAATTATGAAAACAACGATTCAGGTCCCGTGCAGCACGTAGAACTACTTTCTATGTCGTTAATTGTTCTCAGTTTGATAGCCATAATTACACACTGTTCCTCAACATGACAATTTCTACTGTCAAATTTATAATAAAGACTTGAGATTAATTTTAGGCCACACGTCTTTACAAAGTTTCTATAGAACCCTCATTGTACGTGAGAATGATGATTTCCAGAACCACATGTGAGCAAGGAAGTCCATTGAAGAGACATTGGTTGTTGACTTGACAGGTATGTGATGGAATAAAAGTGCTGTAATTGTAGTTCTTTTGCTATACTTCTAATGGAAATGACAATCCATTTCAAAGCGTTTCAAGAAATATGTGAACATTTAGCTTATGTCTTTCGGCTCGGCATGGCCAGGTGGGTAAGGCACTTGACCCGTAAACCGAGGATCGCGGATTCAAATCCCTGTCACACCAAACTTGCTCACCCTTTTAGCCGTGGGGGCGTTATAATGTTACGGTCAATCACACTATTCGTTGGTAAGAGTAGCCCAAGAGTTGGCGGTGGGTGGTGACGACTAGCTGCCTTCCCTCTAGTCTTACACTGCTAAATTAGGGACGGCTAGCACAGATAGCCCTCGTGTAGCTTTGCACGAAATTAAAAACAAATTTGCCTTTTTCAATCTAACATTATTATGACGTTAACAGTACCTGGAAATATGTCCAGCCTCAATGACAATGTTTTTGTGTGTTTTTAATTAAAATACTTGTGTGTGCGAATGAGAGTATTGCTGAGTTAAATGTATGTGGTTACAAATTTGCTGCTCTTTTTAAACATCTGGTCTTTTGAGCTTTTTTCCGCTAAATGAGAAATATGAAAATGGATTTTTAATTGAATGTTTTGTCACTACCTATTACTTTTTGTAAAAGCTATGTGTTATGTAAATAAGAAAAAAAATGTTATCACATTATATCATGGTACAAACGAATCAAAGTGATATTTGTTTGATAAACAACCATTAGCTTCTTTGCCAGGCTTTACTTAACTATTTAGTTTTTCCTTCCTCATTATCAACGTGTCTAGAGTTTAACTTCATATGATAATATTAACTAGTTGATGTAGACTTTCATCTCACAGGTAAAAAATTGGGACCCGTGGTAATGATATGAGTGGGGTTCCAAGTGAAACACCGGCCCTCTCATGTCACCTCTTGGGAATGCATGTTATGATTCATATAAGAATAGTTCCTAATATACATAAAGACCTGTCAAAAATAGTTGAATTTTACATCAAGTTTTACAAATGTAATATTAGATTATTTTTTAAAGCATTCTATTAGATGCCTTTGATAAAGATGACAACTTTAATATGACATTCATTATGAGTAGAGGGCTGGTCTTGGTCCAATGACTGTTGATTCATTGTTCGCATCCAACTATTGCAAAATCACACTCTACACTTTGGAATCGTGAGTGTGTCATAAAAGTGACTGTAAAATCTCAATATGCAATTACACTAACCATAAATTTGACCGTGGCTACTGTTGGCTAGCTCTCTTCCTTCTAGTATGTCAATTCAAAATTAAGGACCAAGTGGTCCCTTTTGTAGCTTTGCGTAAATGTCTAATTTAACTAACCAACCGTGTGAGAATTTGAGTTGTCGCCTTAACCAACGAGAACTTCTGGTGTATATAAAAATGTAAACTCAGTAAATATTGATGGTATAATGGTGCCTTCATTTTATCACAGTGGTCAATTTCCACTATAAATGATAATCTGAGCTTCACAACAACAACAAAAAGCAAAAACAAACATTGAAGTTACTGATTGGTTGTATATTTTATGACAGATTTTCCTCAGCATTATTTAGATATAAGAAAATAGGCTTAGCATGGTTATAAATCATAAAATATTTCACCCTATTTGTATTTAAAAGTTTTGTGATTTATAATCTTTAGGATCCAGAAGCACTAATTTGTAATGTCACAATAATACTAAAAATAATGTTAAACATTATCTTCTTTGTCATAGAAAGGTGTTACGTACAATATTATGTTTTATCTGCGACGAATCTCCGATTTATCATATTACGTACGTTATGTATTACTATTTAAACAGCCGGAAATTTAAATTTCAATTTAGAAGTTAACTGAATGTCATTATTTATCAAATTTATGAGATTTGCCAACAAGATGTTGATTGAAATTAATTGCGAAGCTACACAATGGGCTATCTGTGCTCTGCTCACCATGAATGTCGAAACTCTGTTTTTAGCGGTGTCAATCTGCAATCATATCGCTGTACCACTAGAGGGGACAAGATTGAAATACACAATCCTATGTTCATATACATGTGAAGTTCACTTGGGAAGTTAATTCACTGGTTAAACTGTTTGTAATATTCGAAATTTACACACGTTCCTGGTCAATATCTTTAGTTTTCCTGTTATTAGGCATTTATCACAATTATAGCTTCCGACGTACATTGTATAGCAGACCAACAATATTCTACTGTTATAAACTTTAAGACGACATTCTCGAAAGATAACTTGGCAACAATATTAAAAGATATGCTAGTGCTTTCGTAAAACATACATTGTTGATTCTTACACTCGAGAACCTCCTACAAATTTAGAGAACAGGCAGGACTTGCGCAATACATATTTAACAATATAAGTCACTGAAACATAGATATTAAAATATTAAATCCGTTACAAAAGAAACTACAATACACAAGCAAAGAACAACATTAATTTCAATAAGTTATTAAACTCAGTGTCCGCGCTCACATATTTAACTTATTTATAAAATACTTGATTTTCCACTTTTTCTCAAGATATTTTCAAAATAAAATCGTTTTAAAAACTATTAAGGACGATAAGGCAAGCGTTTGACTGTCTCTGAAAGTATACTGCTAAAACAAAAATATACAGGGTGACCCGTAAGTCTCTACCCATCCATATATCTTATGTATCCAGTGTATCTGTGTGCTGTCCCTCGTTCTCGCTACATAATATTATGCGACGTACTTGTCACAATACGCTCTTCAAGTATAATGGTCTTACATCGGCCATATTTCTATGAAAAAAAAATTTATAATACATGCGTAATTGAAAATAACATAATAACATATGGATGGGTAGGGACTTACGGGCCACCCTGTATATAAATACGTACTAAGTTAATTATCCAAACCGATTTTCTGACTGATTGCTATATAGTAGCTGTGCTAAATCTTTCCAAACGTTTGTTTCAAAGTACTGGTTTAAATATATACAAACTGAACAATCCTTAAGACTTAACTGCTAAAAGTATATTGTTGTTGTGTCTGGACCTGTGTAGTCATTCGAAGATTAACAATGTTTAAATATGGTTCATATTGCAAATTCTATTGTTAATTTAGAAACGCATTCCTACAAAAAAAATCTAATTTATTTGGATGTGCGTAGCTCGTGTTTTTTCCTCTCTTTTCCTGAACCATTTCAGAAAAATATGAAAATGTTAAAAGAATTTAATACAACTGATACGTTTAGTAACAGTATACAGAAAAATATTCCTTAATGTCACAAAAATAGAAAACGTTTGCAAAACGTTTTGTTTCACCAAATTGGAAGTTGCAATAAAGAATAAAATCTCAGACACAAAGTCTGAGAAAGTTGTCTGAATAGAATGGTTTATCTTGTTAAACTTTGTGGCGTGCACGTATCAAATGTTTCGTTTCGCAACTGTAACACGGAGTTTAGGAGTTCTTAAGCAGTGTAAATAAGCTATTTCTTCATACGTAATAGTAAAAGGAAACATGTGAAACTAACGTGACAGACCAAAATTTAGAAAGAGAAGACAGGAGACTTTCTGTTAGAAAAACGCAACAACAGCGATTTTTGAGCAGACTTATTTGACATGCTTCAGTATTCTTATTTTCTCTACGTAAAATAATTTTCTCACTTCTTTAGGTTAAATATTAAAGAGGAGCTGAACAATCCCTCACTAGTTCAGCAGTAAGTTTATGGATTTACAACGCTAAAATCAGGGGTTCGATTCTCCTCGGTGGGCTCAGTAGATAGTCCGCTGTGGCTTTACTGTAAGTGAACGCACGCATCTGAATACACTTTACTTTTAATAGAATGTATGAAATAACGTTGAGAAAAACGTGATTTACACACACAATTCTTTTAGGTTTCGTATTACTGAACACGAACAACGTTTTTTCACACACAGTTCTTTAGGTTTCGTATTACTGAACATGAACAACGTTTTTTCTCGGTTACATTTCCATTTATTTTGCACAATTTTATTTTTTTCATAACTCAAACATTCTACATAGTTTTCATAAGTGACCTTTCACAAGTACACGGTAAACAAGCTATTCTCTGACGTAAATATTTTATCCGTTATTCCATTATTAGATTTTTTTAAAGTCACAAGAAATTCAAACATCAGATTTACGACAACATTCACATTTTATTCCAAGAATGTTTTTTTTTAAATGGAGATTTTTAAAATACTCCCAAATAATATAAAATGAAATGTTAAAAGTACTGGTACTGTAAATTTTACTTTAACCCATGTTAAAAACTGATAGTATTTCTTTGAGTTGAAAAGCTTCTTAAGTACGTGAATTCATGTTATATCTATAATAACGTGTACATCTAGAAGGGATAGTTGAAACAGATAATTTTTCTCGCTTAGACGTTTTAAAAATAACTTATTGTTGTCTTCATAATAATTTTTATAAAAGAGATTAATTGGAACAGAACGTTTTTTGTTTTTTTTTGCTCAAGAACTCATTGTTGAAATTACTGCACAAACCATACAAAGTTATAAACATAACAATTCAACAAAGCCTTTTAAAATAGAATTTATTGTTGAAACTTGTGTACACATAACGTGCGTATCTAAACAGAATAATTGCAACAGTTTATCTTTGTTTCAAATATAATTTATTGTTTAAAGCATCGCACACGTGTATGTGCCCGTATAGAATTACACTCAGAACATTCATAACGTTCAAAATATAGTAAAACCTGTTTAAGTCGGAAACAACAAGACCTGTACAAGCCGGAAATATCAAAATTCTACAGCATTATCTCAGATTTCTCTGAAAAGGCCCTCTATATGGCGGAATCTGTGTAACGCAGACGGAAAATTATCTTTCACCTACCTCATCTATCAACAAGTAGGATTAGAACCTGAGTAAGACGGAAAAAATGCTTTGATTAAATATTAATTTCTTATTTAATTAATATTTTCTACAAATATTAATAAATTCTCGGACATTTTGTTACAGTATGTATTGGTTGAATATATTCTGTTCTTTTTTCTGCCATTATTTTTGCAGTTAAATTAGATTCATGATTTGTATAAATATATTTGTATTTTAAGTGCAAAATTCTACTCTTTAAATAATTCTTACGAAAAAATAAATTCCTATTTTCATTAATTTTAACATTTAGGGAAAATTTACAATTGGTAGTAGATAAAAGTGAAAATTCGCGCTATTTCAAAAATTTAAAAGAAAATCAACTTCCTGTGTTATAGAAAGCGAATAATACAGCGTGGATGACAAGTGCCATATTCGAGGAATTTTTGACCAAATTAAACAAAAGAATGGAATAATAAAATAGGAATATTCTACTTTTCCTAGATAATATAACTTGTCACCCAAAAAAATTAACTTTCAAATGTTCCTTTATTCTTTCTACCTCCATGTACAACATCAGTTCTACAGCCACTAGATAATAGAATTATACAGTGAATAAAATTGAAGTAGATAAATTTGTTTCAGCATGTTGTTGCAAACATGGATGACTGTAAGAGAGCATCTGAAATGACAATGAAAATTTACGTGTTAGATGCAATTGTATTTTTAAGTCGTTCAGTCAAATGCGTAAAAAAGGAATGCGTGATAAAGTGCTTTCGAAACTGTGGATTTATTTTTGATAATGGCGGAGATTGTGGAGAAGTTGTTTGTTATGTCAATTCTAGTGAAATCCAAACTCTGAGAAGATTGATGCAAATGATTCTGCGAACGCGGAAAGTTTTGTGAACGTTGACAAAAATGTTATAACAGAAACTGATGAAATTGATTTAAAATCTATAATAGAATCCCAAGATGGTTAACAGTGTGAGAGATTCAGAAGTTGAACAAATCGGAAAAGATAGTGAGGAAATAGAAATTCCTAATTCATCGCAAATGTTAAGTTATATTAACATTATCAAATTTTACGCAAAAATGAAACGGGAAAATAAACTTCATGAAAAGCCCGTAGAATTGGCATTCTTTTTTAACCACATGAAAAAGCCCATTAAAAAAACGAAACAGTTGAAATTGGACACTTTCTTCAAATGAATTTGATTAAGATTGTGTGTACTTATGTATATTTTGAATATCCGTTTTTGTTATTATTCCAATAAATATAGCATAAACTGTATAACAACTTTATTCACAGACGTTTTACCTTCCTTGAGACAAGTAAGTATAACGTTCCGCTAAAAAATTATTAAGGAAATGCATGTTCACTATGGCTAACCCAGAAAACCTGCTCAAACCGGAAACTTTATTCGGTCCCGTGCGATTCCGGCCCGGCATGGCCAAGCGTGTTAAGGCGTGCAACTCGTAATCTGAGGGTCGCGGGTTCGCATCCCCGTCGCGCCAAACATGCTCGCCCTCCCAGCCGTGGGGGCGTTATAATGTGACGGTTAATCCCACTATTATTTGGTAAAAGAGTAGTCCAAGAGTTGGCGGTGGGTGGTGATGACTAGCTGCCTTCCCTCTAGTCTTACACTGCTAAATTAGGGACGGCTAGCACAGATAGCCATCGAGTAGCTTTGTGCGAAATTGAAAACAAACAAACAAACCGTGCGATTCCAACTTAGACAGGTTTTACTATACTTGAAGTTAACACTACTGAGAGAGAAATGAAATAACCTAAAATCACCGTAAAAACAAAACGCTGAAAAAGAAACAATTTTACTTTATCTAGTGACTTTTCGAGCGACTGATCTTTATTAGGCTTAATAAGAAAGTTATTTCTATAAATTATGATGAAGAGCAGTTATTCGAACGATTATTTCTATTTAAGCACAAAACTACGCAATGGGCTACCTGTGTTGTGCCCACCACGGGTATCGAAATTCACTTTTTTAGCGTTATAAGTCTACAAACTTACCACTGTGCCCCTGAAAGGCGGTAACTCGAAATGCCGGAAGGTAAAATGAAATTGTTTCTTTTTTGTATTATTTTATCACTCCATTTGCATGAAATAAGATGATATAATAATAGTAATACTAACGTTTCCAAAGAACAGTGAACGTACACGTTTAACCTACAAGAGTTCTTCTGACTCTTTGTTGTAAAATAGACAAAACGTTACGTAGGCCCAGCAAACATCCGTACGAGAACAAAAAAAAAAAGTTATGGACACGATTAAAATGCTTAAACTGAAAAACCAGCGAAACCGTTTTTATTTTGGTTGAAAAGTCCATAACAAAACAAAAAACATTCAAACAGGAACCTCGTTTGCCATAGATCGCTTCATCGACTGCCAATCCATCTTCCCAAAAGCTTAGCTTTTGACGGCTGCCTCTTCTGTTAAAAAAGACTAGTAACCTTTGGATGCTCTTCTTTGGAGTAATCTGTTCTACAGACAGCGAAGTTATTGCGCCCTACGTTGTTGGTATGGTTTGAAAATTGTGTTGTAGAGCTAAAAGGAAGAAGAGATGCGTTGTTATTTTTTTATATGCGCGTGAAAGTAAAAATAAAAGAGGGAGTTGATACGTATTTAAGGTGATATTTTATTATTGATATGATATAGCATTCAGGTCGATTCATATCACTTCAAATAAACAAAGCGAGTTATTGTATTTCTACAAAATAGATTATACGTAATATTTAATTACTTAAATGTTTATTTAGCTATTTATTCAAGTCCAGAGCTGCACTTTGGACTATCCACATTTTGTTCGAAGCGGGAATCGAGTCCCTAACATTTGCTCTACATGCCCTGAAGCTTACTGCAGTATCTACTTACGAAAGTAATTTCTTCTACGGAAACATTAAATATTTACCTTATTTGGTGTTTTTGTTTCTCTGTTTCTTAATCTTTTTCAACTTAAACATTAAATATTGATATAAGAACACGTAGATAGAAAGTAACGTAGATATATCAGATGTATTTACGCATGGTTGTCGAAAGTGTTCTGTTTTACAAGTAATCAAAACCCAAACTAAAAGTAACAAATATTTTTACTTGCTGCTTGTGAAGTTCACACATCATGTTGTGTTTTAACGTACAGAGTGCATAATTCTTCTCGTCATTCATGGCATGTGCATATTTTACCGAAGAGTATGACAGAATAAATTGCAATGTTAAGCGTCCCTTATATGACATCATTTTAGTGTCTAACGACTGACTGACAGAAAAGGACACTACTGTATATTGATACAAGTGGTTACAATTGGTGATCTGGGTTAAATATTGCCCCCTGTGATTCAAATTTAAGTCTCAGGACTTATAATGCCAAAAATAATGTTTCAATATTTATGGTGGAAAGAACGAATACAGCCAATTGTGTAGCTTTGTGTTTAGCAACAACAAACACGTTTTTAATATTTAAATATAGCTTCAATTTGTATTTGTTTTTTATGTATCGTTTTACTATTTACTGAGTTTTTGCAATCAATAACAACCATTTGTTTCTTAAAGGCTTTTAACATTACAAAGCACTGGGCATCATCTATGCAGAAAAAAGAAAACGTATATATGAATGCATATATAGAAATATATGTTATTATTAATATGTATAATAATTTCAATGTAAATTAAAACGTTACGAACCCAGGTACAAAAGCTATAGGAGCGACTACTATATAAGGAAATTACCACAATACATGTATGTAAAGTATCATGATTGTTACCGTTTACCGACGATATGCCTAGTTCTAACGAAAACAAAAACTGTCCAACATATCGACGGGACTCAATATGTCAGGTTTACCCTAAAATAATTGAAAACACTTATTGTTTACTCGATAGAAATAGCTTATCACAAAAAGCTTGCTAACAAATCGAAATTCCATAAAGTAATATAAAAGTAAATTTGACAGAAAAACAACTGATTTGAGATGTTGGTAAAAGTGTTTTCACATAACCAAGTTATTATTATAAATGTGTATGTTATACATTTGATTCTCAACAAACGTAAGTTGCTTTGTTTGCTGTAAAGAACACCACCCACCGTCAACTTTTGGGTTACTCTTTTACAAACGAATAGTGAGATTCACTGTCATATTATAATGTCCCACAACTGAAAGGGCGAGCATGTTTGGTGTGACGGGAATTCGAACACGCAACCCTCAGATTACGACTCGTGTGCCTTAACCACCTAGCCATACCGGGCTCACTTAGAGACGTTTAGCACAGATAGCCCTCGAATAACTCTTCGCGAAATCCAAAGTAATCAAGCAGAGAAATATAAAAGTTCGCGGTAACTGTTTTTAAAAACCACTCTATTAAGTGTATGTGTAATGTTCTGAAATAGGTGGAAACGCATACTGGAAGAGAAATAAAATAAAATGGACAATTTCTCATAAAAATACTCCATGTCTGTTTTCTCTTATATTTAGGGTTAAGAAGGTAGTGATAATGCATCTGATCTAGTTAAATATGAAAACTGATTAAAACAGTTAATGTTTATATTCAAACTGTAACTATCCGTCGGTTTATTCGTTTTGACGAGCTTGGTTAACACCGCCAGAGACAACTTATGACATACAGATTTTGATAGTTAAATACCACAGTTTGTGCTCTAACTGAAAATAATAGCTGATAAAACAAAGCCGAGGCTGATTTGTGTTTAACAGCGTACAAACTTTGTAAATATGCTCAATAACAAAAGAACGCTAAATGAAATCGTGAATGTCATCAGACATATAATTAACAAACAAGGGGAAGAAATAGTACCTTAACCACCTGGCCATACCGGGCCTCGTAATTAAGAAATATTAACTATAGGTGTCTGAAAAGCCTTTATCTAAAGTTATTTTTCGTCTGTTGTTTGCAATGTCAGCGAAATGTATTTTATCATTTTTACTTTAATTTACACGGCACATTTTAGTTGTTTCTAAACAAATTATAGTTCTACTGTGGATTTGAATGTTCAAAAACCTAATTAATTTTATGATTATAATAAAAGTTTTCCTTTCATAACTGATGACGATGAGTAAAAAACAAAAACAAACAGGAAAATCGAAGAAACTGAAATAAAAAAAAAAGTTAAACCTCTTTTTTAGTTGGCGTTCTGTTGGATTTGCCCCAGTGCCCTTCCGTTTCCTTTTCACACGTACTGTATACATTCATTACGAACATTAGACTGTATGGACATGTGAAGTTCCGTTGACAAAAGTAAAGAATAGCGCTCTCACTTTATCGGTTTCTTATTTTTGTGCTGGCTGATAGATTACTTAATAATGGTGTTTCTTTGTGGTTTTATTATTTCTATGGAAGGAAATGTTTGCCGTTATTATACATACTTTCTGGGATCTTGTTTGGAGGATCCGTTACGGACTATTGAAACATTCGTCGAAAATATCTTACGTTCTCTAAGCTTTTATTCGTATCTTTAGACGGCGAAATGTTTAACATCCAAAAGTAACATTGGATGATAATAAAACTTTGTGTTAAACTACACGCATATTAGTATTGGTAAAAATAGGTCATCAACAAATTCGTTTTTGTCGAAGTCCTAATGTCAGTACAACATATTCACATTGTTAACATTAAAGAAAACAGTTATAGCCTTTTTTTTAATCACGACTCTTGAGACACAATTTGTAATTCATACCAAGTTATATTCTCTATATAAGATTAAGTTGTTTTAAGTGTTACTACAGCTTATTCTCTCTCGTCATTCTATACGTCAGCCATGATGTCACAACGGCTCTGTACTTGTAGCTTACAAGTGCAGGGGCGTAGATTTTTTACACCCGATGGTGGGGATGATTTTTGCAACCACTTGTGTGGACTGTTCAATTTGCAAATTGGTAATCTCTGATTACGTGAACCTGAAAGCTGTAAACATGCAGTCACAGAGTAATCTTGTTGCCACGATACTTGCATGTATACTTAGGCCTACTGTCTGATACTTATGAACTATCGCTCAGATCGAAAACCTAAGAAGCACGGCTATATTAAAGATGAACATTTCGGCAACTGAAAAAGCCTACATCTAAGCCTAATTATGTAATTCGATTGGTAAGAACACGAGAATCACAAGAACAAACACACAATTTGTAGGCCTGTGATGCAATAAAACAATTCAACAGACCAAACTGTAGAGGGGGATGATTGCATGCACCATAACCCCCACCTAAAATGAAAGGAGGGATGTGTACCCCATTCCCCCAGGATCTACGCTCCTGCCAACTTGAAGTTGTAGGTCACAAGCAGTCGCTCGAGGTAATCACGATGATTCATCTGCTTTTATATAGACAAGTAACTGAAGTGGTCTACAAATGTATGTTGGAGTCATAAAAACACGTCATCCAAAGCGTGTGGTGTCTAGGATTAACATATTGGTGTTCTGAAGTAGCCATTAGAAAATAGTAATATTTCTCAACACGAGCATAGCTTTAGTATACGAAAACACTGTTTTTGTCTATAATATCGGTTCAATTTCTTTTCATCGACGATTCAAGAAAAACTTGAAGATTAGGGTATTTTTCTGTTACAATCCCATATAAAAACGCCCCATATGTGAAAATAATAGTTTTATAAGAAACAAACCTTCACTTAATACTCTACTAATGCCAAGAGCTGATATTTTCAAGTTGTTTCTAACAGTTTTATATCAACCGATTCCAGTCAGGTGTTATGATAAGCTGATGATTTGGATCCCATTAACAACAATGGGCTTTGATATGTTATGGACACTACATATCCATATACGTATAAAACGAGTAATTTGTCATTAAGAATAATGTAACACTTTAATCCTTAATGTAGCATGTAACAAAGAGATATTCAAAATGTACAGTCCGTCGTCGAGTCGGTTTGGTTGATGGTCATGGAGTTTGGATACACATACAAGAAATATTTTCTTGGCAGTCTCTGTACTATTAGCAACATTTAACACATTACTTCTCATATAAGGTAGTATTTCAGTTTTGGAGGTTCATGGTTTGATGCTCACTGTCATTTGTGAAAAGTGAGTGGTAACTTGGAATGTTTTAAAATATGGTGTGAAGTAATATTCTCATTGGTTAATGTAAGCAGAATTTATCATGCAAACCTTATGACGAATCCTACTTTAATAGAACCTCCCATATCTTTCTATTCTCTTTTAATGTTTGCTGTTGACTAAAAGGTAGTTTTGGTGGATAGATTAAATTCATTGTATTAAAAGGATTTCATTAAATTTAATGTCGTAACGTCCTGTCATGCTCTATCTGAAGACCGCACACCTTGACAATGATCCTGAACTATAGCTGGCACTGAAAAAAGTGACTCCTTCCTAAGGCCGTCATGTCCAAAGCGCTCCCTGGCAGTGACAACGTTCCGTAAACTGTTCAGTGTACGAGAGCGATGGTTTTCCTGTACCTGTTTCTACAGTGCAATCGCAGAGAATTCATCGGCACTGTATGGAATAGCATAAATATCAATTTCATTCTCCAGTTACTGGAAGTACGGGGCTGTTAAACGGATATGTCGGAGAAGCAACTTGTGCACACGTAACTTTTGTCGCTTTTTCCAGAGTTCTTTTTATATTATGTTGCGTATTGCTACATGGTGTACGTGGACGGATTCTCATTATTACAAGACTTCGCATTTGCTTGTCGGCTTGAATACGACCTGTTACGAGTCTATTTCTGGATGATACCCGGTTTTAAAGTTGATGCATATGCGTATCTATCCTAATGTCAATAAGTATAAGGGATATTCCTTTCTTAAAATAGTCGCCGATCTGAACACATCTTTTGACATGAGTATATAAATATTTTGCACAGGAAGGCTCTTCCCAAAACAGTTGTGGAAGCATCCCTCTTTGTACAAAACCCCAGACGGTATCAAAATATAGTTGATACATGCCGTTCCGTCGTAAACTTTAAATATACTATGGTTTTCACTGGAATGGCTAATTTTTAATTTACAAATTAGAAAGTCCGGTAAATGTAATTTACATAAGTGTCTGAATTTGTCCTTATTACAATTTCGTCTCAATAACAATTTCAGTTATAAATAAATGGGCTTGTTTGTTTTGGAATTAGGCACAAAGATGCACTATGAGCTATCTGTGCTCTGCCCACCAGTGGCATAGAAACAAGGTTTCTATTGTTGAGAGTTCGAAGACATAACGCTGTGCCACCGGGGGAATAGGGCTAATAATAAATAGATTAACAGGTCACGAATCGCTTCAGTTATTTTCATATAAGCTCAGGCTTTAATCTTTAAACTTTCTCGCAATCTTGTTCACTGCATCCAAAGTCACAAAAATAGAAATTATTTTTCATTAACTCTATTATTTAAGAAAAAAAAAAGGCATAAATTTGTGCTTTCTGGTGAAGAAGATAAAATACACTTTCGATAGCTAAAACGACAGTGTTATGACACTTCATGCAACGATACCACAGTTTAAAATATATCATTTGTATCACACGTATTTCATTTAATGTTTGGAGAAAACGCCATCTTTGTTAACTCAGATAATACTTCTATGGTTAAAAATAATCATCCGGGTTATAAACCTTCGTCATTCTGCATTCCAGAGTAAACCGCGATGAACTTTGAGTTTATTTTAAGCTCTTCTATTAAGTCAAACACTGTTAGTAATGTTAAAAGGACTATCGGAGGCAAGTCAAACTTGTTAACCTTAACTTAAGCCTAATATATATGTAAGTACCAATAAAGATGTCATGCGTGAGCTGTTCCTACGTGTGCAGTATCGAATTTTGTTTTTCAAGATCAGGAATCTTCATACGTTTAATTCTGCTGTACTCAGAGGAATCACTTACTGAGAAATCATGATGATGATGTGGCCTATGAAGAAGAATTAGCTTTTAATGATTATTTATATTTAATTGCACACGAGACACGTCTAATTCAACATGTATTGTTTATAAATCACAACCTTATTTTAGCAAACACTTACGGATTTCATTTTGAGATTTAAGGCAGTTCTCGTGCGGTTTGTAAGAGGAATTGTTTTTAATGTATATATTTTACTGGTTGTGCAGCGTCTTACGACGACATAATTTTTCATGAATGTGTTATTATAGAAACAGCTCTTTTTGTTAATCAAAATATATTTATTTTCAGAATTACAAAGCTTACTGATGCCAGAATTTTTTTGTTTGTTTCTGTGTTTGTTTGTTTTGAATTTCGCGCAAAGCTACTCGAGGGCTATCTGTGCTAGATAGTCCCTAATTTAGCAGTGTAAGACTAGAGGGAAGGCAGCTAGTCATTACCACCCACCGCCAGCTCTTGGGCTACTCTTTTACCAACGAATAGTGGGATTTACCGTAACATTTTAACGCCCCCACGGCTGAAAGGACGAGCATGTTTGATGTGACCGGGATTCGAACCCGCGACCCTCGGATTATGAGTCGAACGCCTTATCACACTTGGCCATGCCGGGCCAGTTTCTCTATTATTAAGCACAAAACTATACAACTATTTGTGTTGTGCTCATGAACAGTATCAAAATCCGGTTTGTAGCGTTTTAATACTTCTGACTTTCCGCTGAGTCACTGGGGGATCTGGTGCGAGACGTGGCTAAACGTGAGGTACAGAAAACGAAACGTTAAATTGATGTTACATATTAGATAGAGATCATCAGTGGAAAAAGGCATGTTGATTTCATAACAAATTTAATACTTGGGATTAATGAAAAGGATTTATTTAATCCATTTTGTTACCTCTGATTTTAGTTTGACAAAAGGTTTAAACTGGTAATGGCTTTGCTTGTTTTTAATTTGGTGCAAAGATACACGTGGGCTATTTGTGCGAAAAGGATTCGAACCCGCGACCCTTAGAGTAGGAGTCGAACGCCTTAACCCACATGACCATGACCTGGTAATAGCGAGTAACAGAAATATACCAATAGCATTCTTACCTTAAATGTTAGTTTAAAGTTGTTAGCCCAACCTAGCAGTTTCAGTGTTCCTCGGATTCGTATGTTAAACATTCCGTAGCACAGCTATAAACAACTTCTAAACGTTGTTTCATTCATTTACTAACTTACGTAGTTTATTTGTTTTCTTTTGTTTATTCTCAAAGATTTCTTTACAGATTCAAGAGCGTAGTGTTTACTGTGTTTTTAAACTAAAAAAACAACCATTTTGCCTGACACTAGTTTTTAACAAACAGGAGTGAAACTTTTTTTTCTGTTTTTTTGCAAGAGTAATTTATAGCAATGAAATCAATGTCTACACGCGTGAACACGTTGACAATGTCATTTATCATGTGCATGTATCAAGACTACTATTAATCTTTCCATATATATTTATAGATCATGAAAATAATTTAAAAATATCTGTAGAAATCAAATACAGTGTCAGTTTGGAGAAGAAAATTATTAATATTAGAGCTCTTAGAATGACGGATAACTCCATCATTTATACTTCGAATATTTTGTTAAAATGATCAATTTTGTGATCAAGTGTTATCTAAATTTGATCACATGATTTTGATCCTCGCTTTAAGGAAAAAGCACAAATATTATTAATGTAAAAGAACAACCTTCATTCATGTTGTATTTGGAGATTTTTAATAAGTTGATAGTTAATAAACCGAACGAGCTAATTTCTCCTTTTATATAATATAACTTTTTAGACAACATACAAAGATGTAAATTACAATGTGGGAAAGATAAAATGTACCTTAGTAAGAAAAGTATCTAATAAACCTGAACCCACACGGTTGGAGAGAAGACCTTAAAGCTAAATATGAACATTAAGAACATATATAAATGTTCAATTTCACAGTTTTTCACACTTAAAAGCGACATTGAACTTTCTAGTTATTTGTGTGTGTGTTTTTCTTATAACACAGCCACGTCAGGTTATGTGCCGACCATACCGAGGAGAATCGAATGCCTGATTTTAGCGTTGTAAATCTGTACACTTACCGTTGTACAAGCTGGGAACAGTTATTTGTGAGTGTGTGGATATTTATTCTTAATAAAACATGATGAAATAACAAAAAATTTTCGCGGTGTTTTAGTACTGTTACTTCGAACTTGGAGAGAAATGATATTTCTAAACTGTAATTTTCACATAAATGTTCAAGGTTCTATTTGGTTATTTATAATTTTTGTGTAATTTATAATTTGAAAAGGTTAGCATTTCAACGATATAAAATACGTTTTATTTATCATCTTTAAGGAACCAGTTGTAATACCTACCGATAGGACTAAAGTTTCATAGGTTAACTTGTATTAACCTTACCTAAAACAATTTCAGCTTGAAAGTAGGCTGGTAGATATCTTGATGAGTAATAAAAGCGAGTCGTATTTAATGGAGTAAAATAACAATAAGAGATAATATATGATTTTATTTCCGTTTCGTCCAATTATAAACAAAATAAACAAGTTTGTCTCAGGATAAAGAAAAGGAAGAAACATTAGTTTTACATGAAATACACTGACATGGTTACTAAGGTACATGGTTACTATAACATTAAGTTTTTTCTGAAATTAAAATGCAGATGTTATAGACGTTATATCAGATGATTTTCGAGCTTCATAGCGTTGTTACATCTCATGGTACTACGACCTATCATACTCTATCTGGCACTACTGTCAGTACACTACTGACAATATCTCTTCAGCGTAGTTTCTATTGCAAATACCTCTGCTCTGAAGCTGTCATGTCCAAAGCTAACTACTGGTGTTCCTGATTCTTTCTATGATTATCTATTGCCCCTTTCAAAAGTCTGACTTCCAAGAAATCCATAGGATCTTTGTCCGACGATATGACTGGTTTTAATTTATAAGGAATACCATGAATACCCGTTTGATCCTCTAGCTGCTTGAAGTATGATATTGTTGAGCGAATATGTCGTGGAAGCAGCTTCTGTACAGTGACATGTTTCGCGTTTTGATTATGTTTCGTACACATGTCTAGGGCATGTGGACAGATTTGCCACTAACCTTCGTGCTCGTGCATTTTCATCTATTATTAGACATTTTATTTTGCTGAGATACTACTTGTTCCGGGTCTATTTCTTGCTGGTATGTTTGCCCCAAAGATATTCATATATTTTTTATTTTATAACACCATTTTATAACAATAGAGATATCACTGTTTAGCAGATTCTCAAACCTGATCTGGATACATCCTTATTCCTGCGGACTTGCATACCAGAAACCGGGTTTCGATACTGGTGCTAGGCAGAGCAAAGATATTCCATTGTGTAGCTTTGTGCTTAACTACAAATAAGCCTATCCTTATGACCTATGTGTATGATTGCTTTGCCTCAGAAGGGGCTGTTAGGTATCTTTACCAAAACTATGAATTTTTGGTGACATCAAACTACCTACAAAACACCAAACAATGTCAAAATGGTGTTGACAGACGCAGTTACACACACACTTTATATCGGCTATGGCTGTCACGTGACCTGCTGATTTGCATATTCAAAATTGTGTTATTATAACACATTCAACCTTCTTTACATGCTGTTGTATAGCATTAGCATAATGTGTCGATTTAAGTTTTATATTAACACTTTAAATAAACTATCGACCAACTTCTTTCTTTAAAAATTAACATGATGTAACATCTAGATGAAAGTCCAGAATTCTAGCCATTGGCGATGAAAGAAAAAATGTCTAATGAATTATTTAATAGTAAACAGTTACACGGTATCGTAAGTACACAAATATCAATATATCTTATAACAAACTATAATCATCTACTTTGGAGTTGTTGTTTATAATAAAGTCTTATTTTCTTGTTACTATTGAATATATTCACCGTAACCAAGCGAACGTAGAAATATTTAGCCACATTAGTGAGAAATTTAATTTTCTAAATGCCTTTAGAAGTTTGCAATGTGCTGTTGAGGGTTTTCTGATCCCAGTTCTAGAAGAGAAAAGATCAATGGTTAATTTATCAACTGAAATGTTTAACAAATGATATAGTGAAGGAAGCTAACCTCTTTCAACATTATTACTTTTATTAATGTCCTAAACTGTTTCGAGGCTCTGATTGAAATATTTAATAGAAAAGTGTAAATCTATCGTTCTTAAGGATGGTTTAAAAACTCACGTTGAGTTTGAATTTAATTGAAATTTAAACGATTTGCTCTAAAGCAGTAATTCACAAACTGAAGTAACCTCTTCCTTAATGTTTTAGATAACGTCTCACTTTAGGCATCCTTTTTGAGGAAAAAAATAATGTTAGATAACAACTAAGTACAATGCATTTTATGGATTAAATAAAATGTTCTGTTTTGTAAGGTATTTCAGGAAAATTTTTATGTTTCTTTTATTAAAGAAACATGGGTTACGACACAATTATTGTTGTCTTCAATAGTTCTAAAGTTGTTGTTTTTTTCCAACGTCCTGGTATTCATGAGTTTTATGCAAGGAATTTATAAATGAGTTAGTTCACAGCGGGCATGCTTGATGTTAACCAGGAACGATGAAAGTCGCTACTATATGACTCATGAAATTTGTCACTGCTGTTTTATGGTCTCAATTATAGAATAGAAAACAGTTTATAATTTTTTTTACACATTTATAAAACATTTCCTAATGTTTTTCACTGAAATATTAAATGTGGTTAGTAGGTTTTCATCGAGTCTTGTAAAAATTTGGGCTTACAGTTAATCGAATAATTTTCCTACACGTGTCTAAAGGAAAAATTAAACCTGAATTATCTTTTCCTTTTTGCCTTCATCATAAATTCCTAGTGGTTTCAAAGACAACTAATTTATTCTCTTGTCTTTTAATATTTTAAATTATTAACTTATCAGACTTTAAAATATAGAAAAGTCTTAACACACGTAAATGATGGGGTGTAAGTGAATTTGTTTGATTAGGAAACAAAATCAAAAGATATAGATATGTTGTAAAGCGAAATTTTGGGGCTTAACCTTACATAAATATGTCGTATAATATGCAAAGTTTTAACAGTTACACGAATTAAACGTTAAAAATTCAACTTTTTCAAGATATCGTATTTGTCATACACGCTAAAAATGTTTTCGTTCGTTTCATTTGTATGGAAAACATTAGCGCTAGATCCCTAGTGAGTTATGGTATTTAAAGTTCATATTACTCTCCTTTGACTATTACCGTTTTATTTTCCATTTCTCATCAGCTCATGTTGGGGAAATTGATACTTTGCTGTACCTTAATGGTCGGAAGCTATTACATCTTTTATGATGAAAGTTATTTTTAACGATTATTGATCAAACTTTGAGTTTCCTTTCGTTGTTCAGAAATCTTTAGAATTTTCCCAAGGGAGAAAATTATTGCTTATCTCGCTCGAAAAAAATCGGAATGACCGACGAAAAGCACTAGAAATTCGAATGACTTTTTCCAAAAGAGAAGTACACACTTTCACTAAACGTTGTGTTTGTCATTAAACTTTCAGTTCAAACCTTTCCCCGACATAAAAGCCTTTATATTATTCTATAAAAGTACGATTAATATTTGGGAACTTACACAATTAGCTGGGGAGATAGAAAACTAAATTAATTTATATAAACAGCTGAATGGAACTTACTGTTTATAAATAATTAGCCTGAAAGAGAAAATGAAAGGTTTCCTATTTTGAGCAGCATGTAAGTCAAATTGAGGACTCCAGTTTACAGTATGGAATATTTTATGAGATTTGCCAGCCTACAAAATAGTAGATAATTATATGTATGATTCCTATGTACAATCTGGAAGCTGCAATAAAAGATTTTAGCTTACAGAATAGCTTGAAATATTAGGTGGTGGTGGGCTTCTGTATAGATATGTGAATGATTGATCAAGGGATTCTTGTCTATAAAGTAGTCTGGAAAATGAGTTGAAGGATTCGATTCTGAAGAGTAGTTTGAAATATGAGAACCAGAATTGCACTCTATAAAGATAGTCTGGAAGATAAGATTAATTGATCGATCCGATGAGAGTGTTTGAGTTTTCTTATAGTAAAGTCATATCGGGCTATCTGCTGGGCTCACCGAGGGAAATCGCATCCCTGATTTTAGCGTTGTAAATCCGGAGACATACCGCTGTACTAGCGGGGAGCGATTCTAAGAGTAAATTCCAAGACGAAATGAAGGATTTCAGCCTAAAGAGTAGTCTGAAAGGCAAGATAAACGTTTTTCATTCTGTATATTAGTCTGAAAACCAAGGTGCAGAATTTCAGCTTTGTTCAACAGACCATTGATGATGTCAACAAAAGTTTCACATGAATATAATTTTACCAAGAAAAAGAACTTTTCACCATTTAAATATGTCTTGTCGTTATTGAGAACATGCTTTCCAATGGTTTAACGGTGAGTTGGTAGGCTTACGATGCTAAAGATTTGGTTTCGATATTCATGGTGAGAAGTGCACAGAAACCCTATTGTGTATCTTTGTGATTAACAACTACCAGTGACCCTTCAGCAATACGTATGCTTTTAACTTAAATAAGAGAAAATGGTATTATCTTTTAAGCACACTCCCACATTTTCATTTGTTTGTTTTCAATGAAGTGATCATAAGTATTATAATACATTAACAAATGGTGCTACAGATGCAATTTCTTTTATTTTGGCACGTGATAATTTTGGCATAGCTTGGTAGTTAACTCACTAGACCAACCACAAATTAAATGTTCGAAGGTTCAGGCAACCACATGTCAGGGCTTCAAACGGTATATAAATTATGTTTGGATTCCTAAGAGAATAGTTCGGTTTCATAGTGAACTGTCATAGTTTGTGGAATTTATTAACGCTAAGCGATAAAACGTTTTTGTCATAAACTGTTGTTTGTTTGAAGTTAAGCACAAAGCTAAACAATTGGCTGTCTGTGTTCTGTTACTAACGGGTATCAAAATCTGATTTCTAGCGTTGTAAGACCGCAAACTTACTGCTGTGTTACTGGAGGCTAAATGAAAGTACTTAGTTGATGTAATTTAATGAACTTTTATCCAACAAACATGATACAAGCTAGACATTAGTAAATCAATCAGTGGATATAATTTAATGAACCTTTAGATAACCGGAGTTAATGGATAAACTGCAGTATAAATTTAACAAAAGAACTGTTTTAAGCTTTTAATGGTTTCGACAATAGACACGTATAGCTATGAAACTTATTAAATTATTCGCATAAGCGCTGTTTCTAAAACGTAATGAATTTTAATGTAATTTTAAAAATTAACTTTGAATATATAGCGAGTTGACTCTTTTCGCATTGAGACCTCTGTTTACCTATACGACAAATAATATTGTTTATTTATTACCTTTTCTATCTGCATACACAAAATGCTCGTGCTCCTGCACAACGGGGTTCAAAGTCCCCCGTTGTAATTCACAGAACCCACCCCCACAACGTACAGAGCAAGCTCCTCCATTATTCCCAATTTCTTGTAGAATTACCCCAAGGGAGCCCGTACTCGAAAGTATACTCAATTAGGACTTACATTATGCCTGATCCATTTCAGAATACATAAGTCCTTTACTGCGCAAGTACGCGTCTTTTTTGAAAATGAAAACCACATAATTCACATAAACGTAGGTTTACAAAAGCTACACCAGAACTTTGGGCAACACATGTCATTTTCTGTACGCATTTGGAAGTTTATTTTCGAAAGACCAGCGTTGTATTTGGTGACCATATATCTAATTAAGTGTAAACAAAATTCTGATAATTTATCACTGTCCCTTCAAAAATAAACTTCCAAATGCGTACAGAAAATGTTTTTACAAGGATTTATAGTAGTATTAAAATATGTTAAGCCTTCAAAATCGAGTCAAATACCAAAAATGTTTAGTATTAGACTAACATGCTGAAGCCGATATACCTCGATGAACTACCATCTTTGTACGGACTGCTGCCTATTAGATATAAAGTATCCAATGACATACAAAATTCAACGTGACCACTCCAGTACAAGATGCAAGTAAAACCGAGAATTCATGCTATGTTATTCGTAGAATGCTACGTCTTTGGGTTGTTCAAACGACCTCTTTTTGAAAGTTGTCGTTCCCTCACGCTTGATGGACTTTGAGTATGACGTAGAGAAATGAAAGATGGAATTGTAAGACTGCACGAGGAACGGCCCGGTATGGTCACGTGGTTATGGCGCTTGACTTGCAATATGCGTGTCGCAGGTTCAAATCCCCGTCACCATAAAATATGCTCGCCCTTTCAGCCGTGGGGGGCGTTTTAATGTGACAGTCAATACGACTATTCGTTGTTAAAAGAGTCGCCCAATAGTTAGCGATGGGTGGTGATGAGACTATCTGCCTTCCCTCTAGTTTTACACTACTCAATTAGGTGTGGCTAACACAGATAGCCCTCGTGTAGCATTGCGCGAAATTAAAAAAAAAAAAGCAATAAACATAAGGAGCGTTTACAGTTAGCCATTCGTAATTTTGAGTTAATAGTTTACAGAGAAGGAAACTGTACACATACTTAATGTCAACTTTTGAGCTACTTTTATACACTTGAATAGTAAGATTTGACGACCACTCTTATAAGGCACTTACAGTTTCAGAAAATAATGAGTCTGGCCTTATTAGACATGAACCAAACACATGCATAAATGTTACAAATGACAAAAAGAAATTATTAGTGTTTTTTTTTTTCATTTTGAAATGCATTAAGTTTTGTATTTGTTGACATCAGTTAATGATTCTCAGTGAACAAAAAGGGATAACAAGTAATTTAGCATTTAACAAATCGTGTTATTTCATTGAACATTTTTAGTTGCTCAACTATGTTATGTCTTCGTTAAAAATAACTAATAATTTATCGAAGAACAAAACACGGTGCAACTGATGCTATTATAACCATTATGAAAGTAAACAAGATTAACTATTCTATTTTTAAGACCTTACTAAATTCGGCCGTGATATAAGATGCAATTAAAAAACCCGTTGGTAAGAAAAGGATTAATTTGGTTTGTTTTTAATTTCGCGCAAAGCTTCACGAGGGCTATCTGCGCTAGCCGTCCCTAATTTAGCAGTGTAAGACTAGAGGGAAGGCAGCTAGTCATCACCACCCACCGTCAACTCTTGGACTACTCTTTTATCAACTAATAGTGGGATTGACCATCACATTATAATGTCCCCACCGCTGAAAGGGCGAGCATGTTTAGTGTGAAGGGGATTCGAACCCGTGACCCTCAGTTTACGAGTCGAGTGCCTTAACTACCTGGCCATGCCGGGCTGAAAAGAAAGGATTAGCATAAATTAGCACTTTGAAATAAATTTGTTTTATTTTGTTCTATGTTTCGGGCGAACTCCTGTACCCAGTCAATAAATACTATGATCAATAGAAACTAAGCTAAGAAAGAATTGTTGAAGGATTAAAATATACAACATTTTAATTCCACGTGTTCTACGTGGAACACGTTAATAAAAACATTGTTTGGCGAAAATGAAGCTGCCAAGCATTCACTCGTAACCCGTAGCAAATTTCTTATTTAATTTTTCTGATGCATATTGGTCTATATAAGACGTAATAATACAAGAAATCAATGACATATAACACCAAAATGTTTTTATTTAGATACTCAGCGTCTCGCTTTAGAGCTTCTTGGAAAAACGTTGAGTCTTTAATTAAATGAAAATAACAATTTGGTCTTATAATATTGTTTATTTTATTCATTAGTGGTCGCTTTCGTAAAAAAAGTGGAAAATTTGTAGTTGAAGCAGCTATTCACAATGATGGCATACTATTCACAGTGATGGCATGCTAGTTCCGAAACGCTTCTTATGAAAAGAACACTAAATTTCCTACCGGCGAAATCTTTCTTAACCATCTGGACCAGTTCTCACTAAGAGTACCTTTGAATTCAATGACCAATCGTATAAACGATTCATTAATGTTTCCATTCACACACGAAAAACGAGTGATTCCTTTGCTCATCTGTTCGTGAACTTTCTTAAGAAATGTCCCATTACGTCTTGTGATGACATTCCCTCCTTTGCTTTATTCATTACATTGACGAAATATAAGATATTGTGACCTTTATGCAAGTTCAGGTAGAACAGTGCATCGTCTTTATCCAACAACCCTCCCAAATATCCGATACAAATGTTTCATTTGTTGATTGATGTCAAGTGATTCATTCATGACGTTAGGTAAACCTGTGAGTTCAAACACGTGACTACAGACTTAAATACGAGACCCTACCGAGAAGCTGGCCTTTCAAAACTCATGGATTATAGTTTCGTAACTTTGTCACATGTCAAATGACTCAATTAAATTCAAGTATTTTGATTAATTCAACTACCATTCATTCCATCCCTATAAAGACAAGGCTACTATTTCAGAAGAATAGTTCACAAAAGTAAGAGGTTTAAGCTGTGAGAACCTTTACTACAAAACCACTGAGAAAGCAAGAAATTTCGAACGACGTAACTGCTCGTTTGACATAAGCAAAAAAGTCCACAAACATATTCATGCTGTACCATACAAAGAGTGTCTAATCAAAAGACAAGAATCAGACCGATAGAATACTACTATACCACCTCCTTATCAGGTTATTAACAAATGCCATATAGAAACATGTTGAATTTACTTAGGACTAACCTTACTATTAGTGACATATTTACTATACCTCCATTACAGAAGCAATCCGCCCCTTAAATACCACTTAATGCACTAGAAGCTACACAGAAACAATTACAATTCAGTCGCTATTGGAATGAAACTCAACGATTTATTCTAACAATATGTTATACCTGTTCACATGCTACAAACTACATGTATATTAAAATAACTTGCATTAGTTTCACGTATCATCTTGGGAACATTACAACATATGTATCATTTACTATATTATAAACTATTAATACATATCGTAGAAACTCTCTGCAGGTTTAGTGATCGTTTTTGTGAACATCTTAGGTATATAAGACAAGAAGATTCCACTTGTCTCTCAGGTATCAGACATTTAAATTTTCCTTATCATGATGGTACCTCGAGCCGTCATGCAAGTATTCGTTATCAAACACGCACCACTCAGTAAGTCAAAATGAGAGATCCTAGAACACCACATCATCTTTTAATCTAACACCAAATTATCCTGTGGAAATAATCTTTTTCAGCCAATTTTGTTAAATCAAACTTTTGTCTATAGTTGTGGTTCTACTTGTCATTTACATCTTTCACTCTTCTTTCTGGTATTACCATGGTACAAGCCTCCCTTCTGTTAGTACACCGCTGATACAGCGGTAAGTCTACTGTTTTACAATGCTAAAATCAGGGCGTTCCCATCCCTTGGTGGACTCAGCAGATAACCCGATGTGGCTTTACTGTAAGAAAAAACACACACACACTCCTTCTGTTGAAATTATTGTACTGCATTACTTTTTATTTTGTGATTAAAAAATATATTTACTTTTATATTTATACCCTTATTTTCCAAGATCCAATTTCAATTGCCCTTACTAAAAGTTTCTTTTTTGTGCAAACTTTAATTATATTTACTAAGAGAGATCAATATTTTCCCCTAAATCTATAGTCTACCTGTTGAGTCAGCAGTAGGTATATGAGTTTATATCTGGTGTTCGATTCTTCGAAGTGAACAGAAAGCATATTGCCCATTGTGTAGCTTTGTATTGAGGAAAGAACTGAAACCATACTTTTCTTAATGTGTTACACGTAGTGGGTTACTATAACCTTATGAATTATAATATTTTATCAACTATTTACTATAACCACATGAATCAAAATATTTTATCAACTATTTACTATAACCTCATGAATTATAATATTTTATCAACTATTTACAAACCGAGTTTTACGGTACGTCATGGCCAGGCCCAGCATGGCCAGATGGTTAGGGTGCTCGACTCGTAATCTGAGGGTCGTGGTTTTGCATCCCCCTCACACTAAACATACTCGCACTTTCAGTCGTGAGGGCGTTATAATGTGGCGGTTGGTATTCTTTGGTAAAAAAGCAGCTCAAAAGTTGGCGGTGGATGGTCTTAGTCTTAGACTGCTAATTTAGGGACTGCTAGCGCAGATAGCCGTCGTGTAGATTTACGCGAAATTCTAATCAAACTGTCATGGCCTGAGAGTTAGAATGCTCGACTCGCAGTTAGCGGATTAGAATCCCCGTTGACGAAATTACTCGATCTTTTAGCCGCGGAGGCGTTATAGTTACGGCCAATCCCACTATTCGTTGATAAAAAAGTAGACCCAACAGTTGGCAGTGAATGGTATTGATTAGCTCTATTCTATCACTGTCAAATTAGGAGCCTCCGAGGAGATTTGCGCGAACTTCACACCAATTACCCTCATTTCAATGTGTAAATACGGGCCTCCCAGTGACACAGCGGTACGTCTGCGAACTTACAACACTATAAACCAGGTTTTGATACCCGTGGTAAGAAGAAAACAGATTGCCCTTTGTGTAGCTTTGTTTTTAACTATAATGGTGATTAGGGTGCTCGAACAGCAGTCTGTGGGTTGGGTCTCGACTTCGAATCTCCGTCACACCAAACACGCTTGCCCATTAATGTATGTGGAGCGTTGTTATACCTAGGTCAATCCCATTATTCTATGGTAAAAGAGTAGCCCAAGAGTTGGCAGTGGGTGGTGATAACTAGCTGCCTTCCCTTTAGTCTTACACTGCAAAATTAGGTACGGCTAGCGCAGAAAGCCCTCGTGTAGCTTTGCAATAAATTCAAAAACAAACAAACAATTAATTCCAAATTTTATCATTTTTACACCCATTACAAATCTATCTTAGTAACCCCATTTTTCTTGGTACGTCAAAAGTTCTTTACCATTAAGCTGTACAATTCTGTTATCAATAATTAAATATTATTAGAAATTTGAACTGAAGAAAACGATTGTCGGACACATAAAGATCTGTAACAGAACGAGTTAGTATTATACTGCTTGACACTCATTCTATTCCATAGTTATTGTTTTTATAACCAAAATCAAAGAATTCTAGTTTTATAAGTTTGGTATACAGCGAGCTTTCGCGGACATTTTAGCTATAAAGCATTCTGTATTAAGCGTTAAATGTTTAAACTCCTTGCGAATTATATCAGAACCTTTTCAAGTAACGAGGACGTTAGCGTGGTTTAGTGCCACCTTAATATTAGATGTTTCCCGCGGTACATTCGATCAATGTTATTCACTAGTGAAGAGAATTCTATTTCTGAGGACAGTCTCCCACGATGCAGCTGCAAAAACCTCGTTAAGCAACAGCAAACAGCTGATTTTTGATTGTTTTGAGAATTCTTTCTAAACTCCAAGAATTAGAAGTTGGAAAAATATACCTGCTTTCTTTGAACTATGAAAGAGGTAAAGCTTGCGTTCTTAAAATACAACAAATATATCAAGTAATATACTTATTTGTCTTTAAATATTTTACTTACGCTTAAACGGAAAATGTATAACTAATTGTATGCCTCTAATATTAATAAAGTGAGATGTGCACTTCTGTTATGTTTTGAATTCGCAGTGTAATCTTATATGAAAAATAGTGATATTTCGTAGTTTAAGACATTTATGTTAATAATTTAATATCACTGTTAAATTTTAAATAGAACACAAAATTATTTCGGCATCGTTCTTTATTATAAAGCGAGTTTTTATGTTCATAGCTATTTAAATATAAGTTAATATAATTTTTTCTTGAAGTTGAGTGAACTCAGAACAGACATGAATGTAGAAGAGGTATATATAATAATAAGTGCCTCGTCTCTACGCAATCAGAATAATCTATTGACACCTGTGAGGTTTCAGTAAGTCAGGTTATAACCATTAGAGTGGAAACATTCTCATGGCTACCGTTTTTAACGAAGAGTCACGTGGACAACTTTGAAAGAAATATTGAAACCAGTACACATGTTTAATTATAAATAAGTTTATCCAATCAAGTAAGCTTTGATTATAGAGAGAAGGACTATACCTTCAAAAATAATACGACCACTAAACGTTTTCAAATTTTGATTCTAATGATAGAAAATATGTTTAATGATTTTTCCAAGCTCATAAAAAAAACAGGTCTTACGGCAACTTTCGACGTTTGATTCTCTTGCTTTTTTCTGCTTTGTCTTCAAATTAATCCACGATGAAATCAATTATTTGCTTTTACAGTTCAACAAGTATTTGAAAACTATAATATTATGTGCGAAACTCCACTATTTTCCTTTGGTCCACGAATGCAGGAGCTGACGTTGAATAATTTGTTTCTTCAACTACAATTGGCCGGGCGTTATAATGATACGGTCAATCCCACTATTCGTTGGTAAAAGAGTAACCCCAAGAGTTGGCGGTGGGTGGTGATGACTAGCTGCCTTCTCTCTAGTCTTACACTACTAAATTAGGGACGGCTAGCACAGATAGCCCTCGAGTAGCTTTGTGCGAAATTCAAAACAAACAAACAAACAATTACAATTATTTTAATGGGAGTTTTCTAGAAATCCTTTCAGAGGATAGAAACAGAATTCGTCAAATGTCGACGCAAAGGCTTACAAATTAGAAGATCACTGAATTTAATAACCATTCAAGTTATATAAAGTAATTAATGTTCCATTCTCATGACTTTCATGTTTATTCGAGCAAATTTACGTTAATGATATAGATATACGAATTTGTATAATTTTACTGAAAATTAGCGTTAATTTCGAGTTCGTATATTCATATTGCTATGCGATGAAATTAAGTGACGCGCATAAGGCATTTCACAGGAACAATCATTTCACAATTTAAACGTATTTATTGTTCCTGTGCACTTTATGTCTGCAGCGTAAACATTTGTATAACATTCTTTAAATTCTATATATCATCATTGTTTTAGTTGTATTTTGAACACAAATTATCAAACAACCTATGATAAAGATTTAGTCCAATTTATAAAAAAAAATCGTTAAATTTAGCAAAATATTTATCTATTTATCGTTGGCCAAGCGTGTTAAGGCGTGCGACACGTAATCTGAGGGTCGTGGGTTCGCATCCCCGTCGCGTCAATTATGCTCGCCCTTTCAGCCGTGGGGCGTTGTAAGTTACGGTCAATCCCACTATTCGTTGGTAAAAGAGTAGCCCAAGAGTTGGCGGTGGGTGGTGATGACTAGCTGCCTTCTCTCTAGTCTTACACTGCTAAATTAGGGACGGCTAGCACAGATAGCCCTCGAGTAGCTTTGTGCGAAATTCAAAACAAACAAACAAACAATTTATCGTTAATTTTCATAATCCTCTCAGTTAGAACAATGTAAACAAATTTGTATCTCGTTAAAAACAACCATACTAGGAATAGCTTTAAAAAACTAACGATATTATACGAGGACATTTACTCAGTTCTAAATCCACTACTTTTATACACAAGTATCAAACAGCATATGTTTAGGCTCAATGCAACATGATATTAAAATCGAATCGTATAAGGTATTTTATTAATCTTCCTACGCCTCTTAGTTGTTTTCTGTGAAGCCTACGAAGGAATAAAATTGTTTTTGTCTTGGAATCTACTGTAATGATAAAACTGTACTCACTGTTATAGCTACGGATGAGAGAAGAAATAGTTGTTTTTCTTTGAAATATTCTTTGTTTTTTCAATGAGCAATTTTATTTAGCAATCTAAAGTTAAGTTTGTTTGTTTTTTTAATTTCGCGCAAAGCTACACGAGGGCTATCTGCGCTAGCCGTCCCTAATTCAGCAGTGCAAGACTAGAGGGAAGACAGCTAGTCATCGCCACCCACCGCCAACGCTTGCGTTACTCTTTTACCAACATATAGTGGGATTGACCGTAACATTATAACGCCCCATGGCTGAAAGGGCGAGCATGTTTTATGCGACGGGGATTCGAACCCGCGACCCTCAGATTACAAGTCGCACGCCTTAACCCAGCTGGCCATGCCTGGCCTTCGAGTTAATTAAGGAAGGCATGTATGTTTATAACGTAAATATTTTGTATCGGTTTCTCACTTTTGTTTTTCTATTTTATTCCACACAAGGAGCCTGGTACCTATTTGCTGTTTGTTCTAACACTGATGGCAATAATATATTCTCATGGGATATTACCTTAGTAAAGTGTTCAGGACTCATAGAGATATATTGTCATGAGACATTAACCCAAAGTATAAGTGTAAATAAATTCCACAGTGATATTTTCTCACGAGACATTAAACTAAAGAGTCAGTTTAAACAGGCTTCTCGAAGTATCTTCTCGTGATCCATTAACCTAAAGTGTAATTTAAAAGGAGAGATTGGCTGGGAGCAGTTTTCATACCAAGCCTGAAACATTATTTGATACAGTAACCACAAAATGGATTGCTATTGTTTTGAATTTCGCGCAAAGCTACACGAGGTTTATCTGCGCTAGCTGTCCCTAATTTAGCAGTGAAACTCTAGAGGAAAGGTAGCTAGTCATCACCACCCACCACGAACTCTTGTGCTATATTTTCTCTTACTATTAGTGGCATTGACCGTTCGTTATAACGTTCCCCCCAGCTGAAAGGAAAACATGTTTGTTGTGATGCGGATGCGAATCAGCGCCCCTCAGATTACAAATCGAGCACCTTAACCACCTGACCTTACCAAATGTAATTTTTTTTGTGATGCTAATATGAAGGTCACGTGTTGATTTATGATTAATTAGTTTTATCTCGTAATTTAGCTTTAAATTAATGCTACTCATTTTACAATCAAGTGAATAGAAACATTAAAACATGTTTTAGAAGAATAATGCCATATGAAGAAATTCATGAACCCCAAAATATGAGATCTACACTCCTTCTCACAAGAACAATTGTGTTAAAATTAGCTAAGTAGTGCTGTGACCTTTACTTGTATTCCGCTGAACCTGAACAGAATAAACTCTACCTTTTTATTTTATTTGTATGAGTTATTTTGACGGAAGGCAGATAGAAGTTATGTTATCACGCTGTGTGCATGTGTTTATTATTAAGGATTCTCGAAAACGGCTAAATGGTTTCAGACGAAAGTTTATGATAATAAAAGAACTTAGAAGTGATCAGTTTTAGAGAGTCAAAGTTATAGAAATATCACGAAATTCTAAAAAAAATCACGTGTTAACGTGAAAAACCGATTTTCGCACTATTTTTGCTTTATAACTCAGTCAAAAAATGAACGGATTTTAGTTAAACGTGGTGGACAGATATAGAACTTTATTTCACAAGGTCCTGCCAAATATGGTATGTGTCCGTTGATAACGACGGAAATACGGATATATTTTTGTATTTCTCGAGATCTCAATGTGATCAAAGCTGGGTAGCAGAGATGTGCGCTCTGCTCTACTAAGTAGTTCGTTCTAAGATCACCCAACGATATATTGTTTAAACGAGAACTGTTTCTTTTTTGTAAGCGTATAACTACTTAGTGGTTTACCTGCATTCCACACACAGCAAGGATAAGCACTTGAAATTTAGTGTTAACAGCCTACACGCTGTCCTCTGAAACCTGGAGAAGGTACAATCTCAAAATGAAATATTGTGTTCATTTGTTACGAGTTATCACTAAGAACTCGTGGTTTTTGCTTTTTAATTTACATTATAATAACTAAATGATAATTTAATTGTTTAATAGCTGACATAAATTTTCGGAGAAGAGAAAGGGACTCCCCGAATAGAATCGGAATATCAACTGTCATATTATGGGAAGGATACAGGCTAGGTTTGATGATAATCGGTCCAGCGGTTCGTCAGCTATAAATGAATACAAACAGACTTTTGTCGAGTAACAGTTTAGATGTGTTTAACTCACAAAAAGAAAGTTTTTGAAATCAAATTCAAATACCAATAAGTTGGGTTAGAATACTGAATAATTAGGAAAATGGCCTTTTGAGTGAGGTGTACTCTATAAATAACACAAGGTACTTGGATTTTGTGAAACCGACTATAGATTTCTATACGTTTCTGTAAAAAAACGTGCAGGGCACGTGAATTTTTCAAAACAAATGTGAATTTCAGGCTGTGAATAAGGCATACGATAAATAAGTGTCTCCAAACCATATGTGAATTTCATAAATAATATTTTATGTAAAACACACAAGTACACCGCAAGAGGTAGTTTTCAAACCAACCGTAAACTTCAATAAAACATTTTATGAAAAAAAAGTGACTAAACCTCAAGACTTCACAGAAACAAGACAAGGAAAATAACTAATTCTGAAATATTTTGTGTAACGACGTTTTTATAATCTTAGTAGTTTTATAATTATAATTATAACATATATACTTAGGTCATTTTCTCTTTGCAAATATAATATTTTCTTCAAAATAGGTACGTAATATATACAAATATTCCATGACAAGTATGTATATTTTCGAAATATTGACTGCATCCTCAGCTATGATAAAAATTAATGACCCAAGTATAGGAATTATTATTTTCAACTAAGATTCTCATAAAGTATGACCTTTAAGGCCTTAAATTAACGTTCATTTTATACATGTGCGTTTTTTACGTAATTATTGTAGGGTTTTAAAATTTCTCTTTTAACAGGATAAGTGCTATTCAGCCATCTTTCAAGGATATTTTTTAGTAAATAATCTCCAAATGTAACTCATGAATTTAAAGATTTTGCACTTGTTGTAATCCATTTACAAGATACAATACTTCCTGAGATCAAGAGATGATGTCTTTATTTCAGTCTTAAAACTAATATCATTCCACTACCAAAGTAGGTTCAAAACAAACAAATTGCAAACTACGAGATTTATGAAAAAGGTGGAGGTAAACGAGCACGATGTAAGTTTTGGTTTCTTTATTCCTTCGCCCAGTTCACCCATCCAGATAAAATCTTGAAAACGTGCTTAGTGACATTTATGAAGCCTGTATCTCAGTCGATGTGATTAACTGACTTTAGTCTTGGTAAACACGTGTTTTCTTACCGGCAAAAAAGCTAACGTTGATTATTTGGTTTAATACAAGACAATGAAGGCACTAGTATTCTCTGCCCAATAAGTAATTTTAGCTAGTATTTGTTTCTCTTAGCAACAGAAATATTGATTGAGCCCCACATGAGTAAAGAGCCGTTTATTTATTTTTTCTACGAGCTATATTAGCTCTAAATCCTTTGATGCGTATATTCGGCATTTTATTTACCGAGCCAATCGCTACTGTATTTTCTAGCTGAATGATTTAATGGGAGTGATAAATGCCATTAATTTTTCATCAACCCTATGAAACCTATGTCATATTTAAACAAATGAAACCATACTAGCTGTTAATGTTTTATCAACCCTATGAAACCTATGTCATATTTAAAGAAATGAAACCATACTAGCTGTTAATGTTTTATCAACCCTATGAAACCTATATCATATTTAAACAAATGAAACCATACTAGCTGATAATTTTTTATCAACCCTATGAAACCTATGTCATATTTAAAAAAACGAAACCATTCTAGCTGATAATTTTTATCAACCCTATGAAACCTATGTCATATTTAAACAAATGAAACCATACTAGCTGATAATTTTTATCAACCCTATGAAACCTATGTCATATTCAAACAAATGAAACCATACTAGCTGATAATTTTTATCAATCCTATGAAACCTATGTCATATTCAAACAAATGAAACCATACTAGCTGATACTTTTTTATCAACCCTATGAAACCTATGTCATATTTAAACAAATGAAACCATACTAGCTGATTTCTTCTATCCGTATCTTTGCACATTTGGTTAATATGTGCCTCAACAATTGCGTGATTATAAGGAAAACCTGGTATATCAAATTATTATATGTCAAAAACAAGACAAATCTTTTCTGGTGTAGAAACTTTCAATACCATATTATGCTTTATACGATAATAGTCTATCTTAAGAAGAAGCATTACTGTTATTTATGTGCTATATGTGTACCCCTTTCTGTCTTTCTACTCTAATAACGTAGGATTTTGATTTTGACTGGTAGGGCAAGCACGTTTTGACTAAAAACATAAAAGTGACTTTAAAATCAGTACTATAACATTTAAAGTCGCTTGAAACAATAAAAAAGAGTTATAATGACATCCATGCGGAGAAAACAGAGATAAATGGTTAAAAATGTGTGAATGTCACGTGTGGGTAACATATTTTATAAAAATCAGTTTACCAATATAAAAGTTATAGATAGATACGGAGCTTTTACTCGAATATTTTGAGTGATGTTTGTTGAAAAACTGTTTGGGGCAAAATTTGGGGAACAAATGTTCCCTTAACTTCCTCGCCTCCTACACCTATGTCTACACTAAGATATTCCTAACTTGAATAAACTACATGATTGGCAGGGTCATATGTCTTTGTCATCAAAATAATAGTAGTTTTACTTTGGCCAAACGCGGGTTCGAAACCCGGTCGCACCAAACATACTCGCCCTTTCAGCCGCGGGGGCGTTATTATGTTACGGTCAATCCCACTATTCCTTGGTAAGAGTAGCCCAGCAGTTGGTGGTGGGTGGTGATAACTAGTTGCCTTCCCTCTAGTCTTACACTGCTAAATTAGGAACGGAGAGCACAGATAGCACTCGAGTTTCTTTGTGCGAAATTTAAAACAAAAAAAACTTTAGCCAAAATATATTTCTAAATAAAAAAATATTTCCTTTACACACAAATATCATAATAGCAGTTTTAATTTGGTCAAAAGATAATTCTAAATATAAAATAGGTTTCTTCTTACACATAAATATCATAATAGTAGTTTTACTTTAGTCAAAAGATAATTCTACAAATAAAATAGATTTTCTCTTACATATAAATATCATAAGGGTGTTTAAAATCTTCTCTATAGTGTTATGGAGCAACTAGATCTGTGAAAGACGGTCTTTGCTCTGGGTGATCCTATGTAGTTATGAAAACATTAGCGGAAGTTTCTCAGAATGTCCAATAGCGATCTGAGATTCGTCCTTTTTGGGAAAAGCAAGAGAAGAATACGATGTGCCATAAAATACTATGCTGAAAGTAATAAAATCGACACTGCTCGAATTTCATCCTTCTACATGTCTACTTTGCCATAAGGGTGATGATCCAGGGTTTGATATTAGATTTTGCACACTTTGTTGTGGTCAGGTCGATGATTGATGAAACTTGGGTGGAAGACTTATTCACATTTTGTTGGTTATATCATCAAGGAATTTTGTCACATACTCCCAGTATAAACGCACAGGAAGCTCACCAAACTCTTGATAATAATTTCTAATATTTCTGTCTGGTACAACTTTACCAAATATTTTTGCTATCAATCTTTGTTTCTTAAAGTTGTTGATGAAACTGATCGTTCTAACACAGTTTCGGCAAATGAAGTCCATTAGGAGAACATGTTAAAATAACACGTTATTCCAACGAACGAAGCATTGAAAACACCACTCTCCAACGAGGTAATCTAGCCCCTCATATGTATCGTCCCATTAAAAAAGTTTCTAATAGACTCTTTCAGTGAAGACAGAAACAAACTTATATAAGTTACCAGCGAGTTGTGAGTCCATTTTACCAAAAGGTTTTTCTGGCTATTGGCTGTGAAGTTTTGTTGAAGGAAATTTCTAAAGATACAGCCATTAAAATTTAGAGAGCCCAAAAACGGCCCAAAAACATTTTTATCAAGATTGCAAACTTTAATTAATGATGTCGATAATATGTTATGCTTGGAGTGACTTCACTTAGATATTTGTTTGCTATGCCTTTCAATAATAACATAAAAATAACTAAACACTTCTCTGAAGGTTTTTGAAACACACTGTACAAAGCTCAATCATTTTTTAATATAACGGCGCAGATAGCCTAGTTGCTTGGAACCGTTAAACACTAAGCAGCCAACCAACCAACTTGAATAAGACTTACAATTCTAATTTTGTCTTTGATGAAACGTAATTTCCATAGAAAAAATAGAAGTTTATCTTTACAATCCGCCCTATGTGTGAATGAAAGTCAATAATAAAGATTTGTGTTGTGTGCAAAAGTGGATTGAACTCAGAATCGATTCCAAAATCTGACTTACAATCATATTGGGATCAACAACTAAACAATTTTAGATAAAACTTAAAAGATATGAGTCAGAGGGTAAACAAATGTTTCAACTTCTGTTGTTTTTTTTACCAACTAGGAATATTCCGTGGTCGTTGCTTAATGGTTTAATTGTTCTGAAAACAACCATAGTTTAGAACTAGGATTAGTACAGCTCAGTGACAGAATAAATCGTCCAAAAATATTTAGAACGCTGGTTTGTTAAATAGCGCACGCTGTTCACGAGCGCTGAGAAGATTGTTCTTTTTTTTTCTCTCTTCTCAATTAACAAACAGATTCAAGAGGAATATAAAAAAAAACAACCAATCAGCGTTTTAATTGATCTCGTGTGATGCGTGAATTAAAGTAAGTCGTTGATGGAATACGTGAAGTACTGTGTTATCCGATTACTGATGTACTCGATATTTATTAGAATGAGTGATTAGAAGAGATTCAATATATTAGCGAAATACAGGAAGGATATCAAATATTTAACTAGAGGTTGAATTTGTATGTCGTGAATAATAACACATGTAATAACAGATTGTATAGATTACTTGAAATAATATCCAAAACAGAAATTATGATTTTCAAACCAATATATCATAGTTATTGCTGTATTGTTTTTCTTCTATATCCTCATAGATTATTAATGATATATAATAATATATACTGTGTTAGTCAGTTAATTGCAACAATCAAAAAATGTATATATTTATATATATAATAACTGAACTCAGTAAGGTCATGGTAATTGTCTGCTTGTGTTTTTTTATTGGCTACACGTGAGATATATATTGTTAAAGTAAACACTATGCTATTAATAATGTCAATAATATGCGAGAAACCAGACAATATCATTTAGACCAACATAGATACTATAGTCAAGGAACTAGTTTTGTCTTTTAACATACTTAGAAGTAAAGTTTTCACACAATCGTGTTTCGTTTCTGTTCTTTAAGGATTGATTAACTTACTATCAGAAATCCTTGATAATTTTATCTTAAAACTAAATGTATAAACAAATGAACATCTTATCATCCGCAATCACAAACGCAATAACAAAAATTTCATATGTGAAATAATCAACATTATACGTAGCTAAATGTTTATTATCGAATACTTTCAGATGCTCTTGCTGCCTTTGACATGGCCTGGTGGTTAGAACGTTCGGGCCACATTCTGCAGGTTCGAATCCCCGTCATATTAAGCATTTTCACCCTTTCAGCCGTAAGAGCATTATATGTGACGATCAATCCCACTATTCGCTGGTGAAAGAGTAAACAAAAAGTTGGCGGTGGGTGGTGATGAATAGCTGCCTTCCCTCTAGTCTTATACTGCTAAATTAGGAAAGGTTAGCGTAGATAGCCCTTATGTAGCTTTACGCGAAATTCAAAGCAAACACAAATACACTCGTGTAACAATTCGCGAAACTGAAAACAAACTAATCCAAGCTGCAAGTCGTTGTAGTCTGTGATAAATACTGCGAACTAAACAATCAAACTAAGCTGCAAGTCGTGGTAGTCTGTGATAAATACTGCGAACACTGCAGTGTAACAATTCGCGAAATTGAAAACAAACTAATCCAAGCTGCAAGTCGTGGTAGTCTGTGATAAATACTGCGAACACTGGCAATTCTAATGTTAATATTATATATAATTTATTCGTTATTTAGACTATCGACTTTGCTACTACACGAAACATATACATATATATATATCTTTAAATTATTTAAAGTTTTTCGAACAATTTGCTGGTAAATTATCAAACAGCTTCAGGGAAGGAAATAAAATGTCCAGAGTGGAAAATAAACTAATTAAATAATAACGCAAATATTAAACAACATTTATTTACTAATCTCTAGATGTTTTCAACCGGTCATGAGACTGTCTTTGTTCGTTTTTGAATTTCGCGCAAAGCTACTCGAGGGCTATCTGCGCTAGCCGTCCCTAATTTAGCAGTGTAAGACTAAAGGGAAAGCAGCTAGTCATCACCACCCACCGCCAACTCTTGAGCTACTCTTTTACCAACGAATAGTGGGATTGACCGTCACATTATAACGCTCCCATTGCTGGGATGGTGAGCATGTTTGGTGCGACGGGGATTCGAACCCGCGACCCTCGGATTATAAACGCCTTAACTCGCTTGGCCATGCCGGGCCAAGTCGTGAGACAATTATATCAACGGAACAACCCTCTTTTACGACGTGGGTCGTAACGGGGTTTCACTACTGATTCACTTGTGCATTTTACTTTAAGTGAATTTCAAAAGGATTAAACTGATACTTGAAAAAATAATCTATCAGGGGCGAAAATCTCGACATACCATTTTCTCACCTTTCATGTTCATTCCTTGGGCCAGGAAACACCTTGAGTAATTATTGAATATTCCAAAATCGCGGACTCTAATAAACTTTTAGTTTTACGTTTATCCTTGCACTTCAACAATAAGGTTTCAGAACCTAAATTCAGACATATTTTTTAAAGATTTTAACCTAATTAAACCATGTTTAAAACGTGTTTCATTTTAAAGATTTCATTTCTTTGCTTTTGTACAGTTTTACACGCCTAACGAGAATTCCGAAAGGAAATGCAGTTACCTAAAAACATAATTATTCAGTGTTCATTAGTTAGTCTTTACACCACTTAATATGTACTTTTTTTTTAGTTCTTAGCGTAAAGTTCGTAGCTGATTTACGTCCACTGATTGGTTAGTGGTAAGTTTACGGATTTATTTCGTTAGAATTCTGGATTCAGTCCCTCTCGGTGCACAAAGTGCAGACAGCTATATGTAACTTTGATTTAGAACTAAGAAGAGGGAGAATGCTAATTCATTTGGAAAATGTTTAATATCCGGAGAGAAGTGTTCATAAAAATATCTCAATGGTAAGTTTATCCGGAGAGAAGTGTTCATAAAAATATCTCAATTGTAAGTCCATCCGGAGAGACGTGTTCATAAAAATATCTCAACGGTAAGTCCAGAGAGTTAAATTTTAAAAAAAAATTGATGCCCACTGTGGGCAGGGTACAGACAACCCATTTGCTACCGGTGATGTTCACATTATTTTGTATTTCTGAGATTTAAAATTTTAACATTACTAGTTTGCTATTCAGGCAAATGTGCTGAAAAATAACTTATGGAAGTTGCGAGCAATATAAGTAATTTTGTTTACAACACTTTGTTCATGTCCTAGAGTACTATTAGGGTGCCATGTTTTATCTCAGAATATTTGCGTTCTTTTGTTTCAATGTCTTTATTACGAAAGATATATCAGCTGGTACTTAGATATACTTTGAGAAAACACATCACGTTATTGATTTAATTTTAAGATCATATTTTAATGTAAGATAAATAAATAATATACCAAAATCTTTCAATTTGATGTGTTAGTAATCTTATAATTATTGTAGATAATATGAGTACTACAATCGTTTCTTCAGAATTGAAAATAAATAAGGTTTCTGAAACCTATGTTAACGCCTTAACTATCAATATTATGTTCGTAAATACATTTTTAGTGAACCTGAACCATTATGCTGTCTGTTTTAGTTTACTTCTGGATTCCCCCCAGTGGCATAGCGATATGTCTGCGGACTTATAACGTTAAAATCCGCATTTCAATACCCGTGGTGGGTAGAGCACTGATAGCCCACTGCGTAGTTTTGTGGTTAACTTCAAAGAAATAAATAGTACTTCTGGATAACATGAGAGATAGTAGTGTAAAACTGAAGGACTCCCTGGGAATGATCCAGATGGCTAAAGTCCAATTATTTCTTTGAAATAACGATTCAGTCCTGTGAGATATTCTGTATAAACATACAGAATAATATTTTGAGTTTTCGAAAGTGATGCTAATTATTTAAAATAATTATAATTCTTAAAAAAATAATGCTTGAAGTCAAAATAATACTTTAAGTTTTGTGTAGTAGAAGAACATAAAATAAATTAATGTTAATTTTTTATGTCAAATATGGCTAAGTAAAAATTATTTTCGAATACGAATTTTTAATGAATTTTCTGAAATTCAGTTTTATGATTTATTCATAAGCGTTCTTTGTAACGTGCTTCAAAAACGAAAAAAGAGCTTTGAATACATCCAAAAATGAACCTAAAGTTTTTATCAAGGATCATTCTATCCATTACTTTAACTTATGTTAATACAGTACAGACAATTCTTCAATGAAATTGCAAAATGAGCCACAACTGAGATAAAAATTCTTACGTCAGTTATTAAATAACTCAGTTGTTGAACTCCTAGACATGAACAAAATATCTTTATCAGGAACCGTCTTTCGGTTTCTTGTTGAGTTAACTATATAATTTATTATATCGTATAATAGTCATACAATGTTTACAGCCAACGCTCTGCTATAATGGATGTACTTCTACAGGATCCCCGAAAGTGTTCTATTTCAAGAAGAAATAAAACCAAAACCGAAGTATCAAATATCTTGTTTTTCAAGTTCGTATGTCACGCTATGTTTTAGCATACAGTGTACCTAATTCTTCTCGTGATTCATAGCATGCGCACCTTTTACTGATGCCACGACGGTACGAATTGCAATATTAATCGTTCCTTATGGGACGTTGTTTTGGTGTTTACTGATTCACAGACAGTCAAGAAACTGTTGTAAAATAGTTGTAACGGATGTATTAGTGTATATTTAATTTGATATTGATTTTTGTTTCAGTAAAATATTTATTTAAAAATGGGTGTAACTTACGCTGTTAAATTTGTATTAAATATTATTAAATTTGTAGAAGATTTTCAAGCGTAAGAATCAACGGTTAATTCGCTCTCCATGAACCGTCGTGCCCAGCAATTCCATGTGGTTAGGGCACTCGACTAGTAATCCGAGGTTCGCTGGTTCGAATTCCCGTCACACCAAACATGCTCGTCCTTTCAGCCGTGGGGATGTTATATGTGACAGTCAATCCCAGTATTCGTTGGTAGAAGAGTAGCCCAAGAGTTGGCGGTGGGTGGTGTTTACTAGCTGTCTTCCCTCCAGTCTTACACTGCTAAACAAAGGACGGCTAGTGCAGATAATCCTCGTGTAGCTTTGCGCGAAATTCCGAAACAAACAAACAAACCATGAACAGTCAATAAATATTCAGTTTCAGACCAGATACTAATAGAAGAGTCAGTATCGCTTGTAAGTTTGTAAAACTGTTGTATATAAATCATTGTTTGTTATAACTATTTGTAATTGTATTGTCATTTGTATATTAAAATATTATTTGTATTAACAAAGAAAATTGTATGTATTAATCGAGTTGGCACATATTATAATTTTGGTATATGTTGACATTCTATTAACTTCTAAATTCAAATTCAAATTTGTAGATATTTAAAATCGTAATACGAACCTACGTAACATGATAAATTGAAGACTTGTCCGGTATAAATCATTTTACTTAACATGGTGCGAGTGATTAAAACAGATAATCCCTCGAAACGGTCACCGACCCCTTTCCGGGAAAGAAATGTTAGACATAAAGGTCTCAGTGAAATAGAACACGTGCAGTTAGATGGAGGACTGTAAATCATGACTCAAAACCATTTAATCATTTCTAAAGAATCAAAAATTCACTACACACATCAAACATTTCAAACTATATGTACATTTCAAATAAAATATACATCATACACATACCTAAGTTGGTTTCATTTATGTAGTGGAGATGTGATTGTTCATCTTTTGAAACGTTGAAATATAAAGTATTGTTTTTACATTCGCATGTCAATACTTGTTTATCTGCTTAAATTGAGACAGAGACACGAAGTGATAGAAACGTAAATATTTATACAAATGTGTACCTTTCCCTGTTTAAGATGAGAGTACCATACAATTTAGACAATGTGTTTATAAAGTAGGTACATGATGTTGATAAGCCCCTTGAAAGAGTGCTATGCGGTTTAACTTTTTTCTTTTTAGAGTGATGCTATTAAGTCCAAGAGACTACTAAACGGTTTAAAGAATGTGTTTTAAAGTGGTTATGTGATGCTTATAAGTCCTTTGAGAGAGTGTTATACGGTTTAAACAATGGGTTTTTATTGTTTATTGGTTTTGTTTTGAAGCACAACATTAAACAAATTTGCTCATATTGAATGTCTAAGACAGAGTTTTAGCGTTGTAATTGAATATTTGGAGAAAAGTAGTTCTAGTGATTTGAACCGATAAATATATTTTTAGTTACAAAAGAATAAAAGTTGGATATCTAATAATGGTTTGCACATCTGATTTAGAAGAACAATCAGGATAGTTTCTACTTAATGGACACCTGTACTGTTTTATATTCAATATTTGATTTTTTAATATTTTTAACAACACTAACGTTTAACACTAGTCTGACTAGCTACCAACTATTATCGTAACACATTTATTAAAGACTAGTAACAAAATAAATGCAAATTGATATTTGTTCAGATTTAACATAATGCATGTTGGAGTTTTTAACTTGAATCATGTTAACAAGTTGACTATTAAATGTTCAAATATAATCTATGTGCCGTTCAAATTCACTTTTGCTGCTGACAATAAACAAAAATATATATAACCCATGCCATTTTTTTAATCACAAGCTTTGAAACCAGGTCTAAAATAATTGAGAGTTACTGAAAGTTAACATAACATAGCGTGATGTTTAGAGACCACAAGGGACCTGTTGGTCTATCTCAGCTGTCCCATCCTCTAAATCAAATAAAAAATTAATAAAATAAAAAACAAATAAAAATAAATCCGTGTCTTATCATTCGTGTATCAATCAACCTTTCTATTAAACTTACTCAAATTTACTGTCTCCACTACATTCGAAAGCAACCCATTTCATAGGCCAATCACCCTATTTGAAAAATAAAACTGTCTCAGTTGAATACGGTTTCTGCCTTCTATAAATCTATATTTGTGTTTTATAGTTCTATAATTCTCGCTGTTAAGCATGAAAAACGTTGATTCGTCAACATTATAAATTCCTTTTACCATCTTGAAAAACTTCAATCGGATCCTTTTTAACTTTTATTTTTCAAGAGAAAACAGTCTTAGACGTCTTAATCTTTCCTCATATGATAATATTTTCATTTCATGCACCATTTTGGTAACCTTCCTCTAAACCTTGACAAAAATTCAATGTCTTCCCTTAGGTAAGGAACCCAAGACTGGAAACAATACTCCGAATGTGGTCTATACAACGCATTTTTAACCTTTTAGATTTGTATTCAAAATTTCTGTAGATACAACCTAAAATCATATTTGCCCTGTCACTAACATGAATTTCACGGATTGTGTAATTTAAATTTTAATATCATCCGTATACGTTAATAACGACGAAATTTCACCGCTCAGTACTTCAGTTATTTTTCTGAAACTTGAATTACGAGTGGTTATGTTATTTTATTTTAAATAAAGATGACTTTATCAGTAAAAGTTCTCTCCATTTTGAATCATTTCATATGTAAAAACAAACTATAGTATGACTTCACACCACTTCAAAAATTGAATACAATATATTGTATAAAACCATATTACTTACCTTTTTAAGCTTTTTTGTCATATGACTTGTCATTAATACATGTAATACATGTTTCTTGTCAAACATGATATCTCACGTATTGTTTATAAATTACCTGATTTTTTTACTATGTTACTTAGGGTGTCATTCTTTCAGAGACGGCATGGCCGGGTAGTTAGGATGCTTGACTCGTAATCTGAGGGTGGCGGGTTTGGATCCCTACCACACATGTTCGCCCCTATCAGCCGTGGCGGCGTTATAAGGTGACGGTAAATCCCAGTATTTGTTGACAAAAGAGTAATCCAATACATGGTGGTGGGTGATGTTGACTAGTTGTCTTACATTATTAAATTAGGGACGGCTAGCTCATGTAGCTTTGCGCGAAATTCAAGCCCAAACCTCTAAGAGACATCTGAGTCTTTCGTAACTAATTTTTGTGCCAGTTTTGATAGCATATTACAGTACAATAGATTCACTCAATAACAATTTAAAATAATACTATTAGGAAATAAATATAATTATTTTGTTTTATTCGTTTCTTTCCAAGTGTAAGGAAATTACTAAATCTCCATACTGGTTTATACCTGAAAATCTACGGAGAATTATTTATAAAAACTATCTAAATAAAAGATATGGTTAATTTTTAAGGTAACAAATATATTACAAGCATGCAATTGAAAATGTTTTTACTTATTTTATGTTTTAACCTAGGATTTTGTGATGAATTTATGTTGCCGTTTTTGAGTAATATAGTGTTTTTGTGAATAAACGGTTTGTTAAGAAAATTTATTTAGAATCGCTGCAAAAGGGTAAAATTAAACAAAAAAGTTCTTTCGGTTGATAAAAAATTTGGCAGATGTGCTTGCTACTCGTGAAGCCAGAAGGTTCTTGTGTCGCAGTAATTTACGCATTTATTTTTTTTTTAATTTCGCGCAAAGTTACTCGAGGGCTATCTGCAAGACTAGAAGGAAGGCAGCTCGTTATCACCACCCACCGCCAACTCTTGGGCTACTCTTTTACCAACGAATAGTGGGATTGATCGTCACATTATAACGCCCTCATGGCTGAAAAGGCGAGCACGTTTGGTGCGAGCAGGATCCGAACCCGCGACCCTCGGATTACGAGTCGAACGCCTTAACACGCTTGGCCATGCCGGGCCTTTACCCATTGATGACATTTTTAAAGAAATTGAAAATTTAGGTTTCTAGCTGAAGGTTTCTCTTAAATCTAAATATTAGAGTACTGTATTAATAATAACACTGCAAAATAAAACAAACCTTGAGCTTTTCGCGCTTTTAAAACAATGATAAATTTCTAATCCCACAGTACGTTTGGGACTCGATTCCCCCAGTGGAAAGAGTGCTAAAATAGACAAGCAAGAAGCTTCCAGATGTACATTTTAACGACGCCAAAATGGACGGTAATCTTATCCTTTGTAAGGTTTTACTAAAAGTGAAACGACTGTTCCTAAGAGAGATCTTACTTTTACTGTAAGGCCTTCTTATATTACAGTTGTTTATACATGTGGTTCCAAGGAACCTGCAACTAGCTGCCTTCCTTCTAGTCTTACACTGCTAAATTATGGATGGCTAGTGCAGATAGCCCTCGAGTAGCTTTGCGCGAAATTAAAACAAAATAAATGCGTAAATTACTGCGACACAATAACCTTCAGCCCACAAAACCAAGCTTATGCTGATTCCATTAGAATATATAATGTTTATATCTTAAAATATCCGATCCTGTTTTTCATTGTAACTTCTCACTGAGACAAAAAAAGGAAAGCGATGACGTTTTCCTTTTAGCGATCAATGAAGTAACGCTGATGGGTTGGTGAGGAAGTAACTAAACTGAAGGTTATTAAAACTTGTGAATGAGAAAACATATTTTAATATGATTAAAGACCCAACAAAACCCGTTGGACGTAAAACTAATGATACACTTAAACAACCATAAAAACAAAACTGCATTTATCACTGATAGATGTTTATAACAAGTCAATTACCTTCTGATAGCACCACCCCTACAGTTTATGTATTTCGTTGATTTGTCCTTGTATCAGAGATTTAGTTCACTTGCTTATTTTATTTTATGTTTAATCAATACAAATGTAATTTTATGTTAATAGTTTTGAAGAGTTTTGTTCGTTTCTAACAAACAATAAAATCTATTGAGCCAAAATAAATTGTGTTATAATTTGATGTAATATCAGTCTACTTGCATTGTTGTCGTTTAATGTAATATTTTCGTTTATTGTCTTGCTAAATTTAATGTATGCATATCATTGTTTATTTACAATCCTATTATTTAAGTTATGAAATTACTGACTCCAGATATGAAAGTGATTTAATGTACCAAGGTAGAACAGAGTTGGAGTTACAAGTTGAAATAATCTAATTCTTCTGTGTATTCTTAACATGATACGAACTTTGTTTTAAGGAAGTATTATATGCTATCATGAAATTAATACAACTCCTTTGGATTCACCTGTAACAGTTAATTAGTTATGAGAAACTTTGACCTGACATTTATTGATAGTTATATTGAGCCACCAAAATGAGGACATTGATCACAGGTTTTGTTGTGTTACCAGAATAATATATTACGTATTTCTATTATTGCTTAAGTAGTTTTAATCCACATATTCAGTTTTAAATTGAGATACTTTAAATAGCTTGTATTTTCTTGAATAATAGTGGTACTAAAACGTATTTAAGGAAGTCTTTGTTGTATTTCAAAAAAAGCTGGCTTCAAAGTAGCTCACAGACTCATTGAAACGGGTCGCGTGTTCGAATCCCTTTCACACCAAACATGTTCGCCCTTTCAGCCGTGGGAGCGTTATAATGTGCGGTCAATCCCACTATTCGCTGGTAAAAGAGTAACCCAAGAGTTGGCGGTGAGTGGTGATGACATACTGTCTTCCCTCTAGTCTAACACTGCCAAATTAGGGACGGCTAGCGCAGATAGCCCTCGTGTAGCTTTGCGCGAAATTCAAACCAAATCCACTAAAACTTGAATAAGATGTTTTTGTCATCCTTAAAATAAAGTTCCTAAAAATGGTTATTGTACTTCTTGCGATATAAGTAAAACATCCAGCACGTTAATACTCGACAAGTTGAACACAATAAAGTCTTACTAATCGTTCAGCCAAGAAATTTACCCTCTCTAATGTTCTTTACTATTATGTAAACAGTATGTCAGTCCCGACTTAACATTTACGTCTTTAACATTTCCTATTAATGTCACTGTGTAACAAAATTTTTACTTTTTCTTGTTCCTGAGCAGAAAGTGTTATTTTCCAATTGATTATACCTAAAGTAAATGGAAAAGACCTATTTTTCTTTTCAAACTTTGCTATTCTGACCTGGGTAATGAAATTTTCAAATTTACCTATTTTCCAGAACATTCCAGGAAAATTCAGTGCTGAGTAGCTCATAGAGAACTTTCTCGAACTTTCTAGAATGTTGTAGAACTTACAAGAATTTTCAAGCACCTCAAAGAATTTTCTAGAGCTTTCCATAGTAATATATATACAGGGGCTCACCACTCACCATTTCAGTTTAGTTCTAGCTGCCTGTGCCTAAATAAACATATAAACCTAACTGATTTTATCAGCGATGGCAACAAGAAGCTGCAAACATTCTCCAGACGCATTCTGCTGTGTATGTGGGCAATTTATCAAGACAAGAACGAAAAAGTACTCTGTGACAGCATCTGATAAAATGTGTGAAGCCTACAAGCCATATTTCGACATGCCTGTTGGGATCAAGACAAACCCTGGGCACCTCATTTTATCTGCGAGCACTGCAAAAAAAACAACTTTAAAAGGTCAGACGAACAATTTTTGCTTGCTTGAATAGTAAGATTTTATATTATACAAATTTTAAACCTTTTAAAATTTGAATATATTTTCATTTATTTTTTTTAAAATTTCCAATAGTATAGAAAAACATCACATATAAAACATTTTATATGAACATCTTACACATTAGTTATGGATGAAATAAATTTATTCTTCATAATAACAATTTTATTTTGCTCTTTTGCAGGATGGTACAGAGGGTAAAATAGAGCCATGAAGTTCGCTATTCCAAGAATTTGGCGTAAACCTACTGACCACTCAAGCAATTCGTACTTCTGCAGTTTGGACCCTTCCAAACGTCGAGCTGGAAAGAATGCATCAGCTATCATGTATTCAGACCTTCCATCATCCATCGCCCCAGTGCCACACTGCCCTGAGCTCCTTGTAACCACTCCACCAGAGAGAAATCAGCCATCATCAAAAGAGATCAACAAATCAGAAGAGGAGGTAGACGTTGAAGATCCAGATTACAATTTAAGAGGTGCAGCAAGTAAGAGAAACCTATACTACCCCAACCAAAGAGACCTCAACGACCTTATTTAAATAAAAATGTGCAAATTTGTTCGTTTTTACATAGAAAATAAGTTGATTTCTAAATTTCATTATCCAGGTCACAAAAGCCAAGTTTGACGGGAATAATGGCCATATTCTGTACTTTTACAACACAAGCAATTAAGAACTAACACATATTATCCAGGAACAAGATTTGTGTTGCAATGTGTATTTAAACACAATGTCGTTCTCGACTTAACATTTACCCCCGTTAATGTTTTCTACCAATATTTAAACACTATGTCGTTTCCGACTAGCATTTATTAATGTGTATTTAAGTTGCAAACGCCATCTAGACTGAAATTTATAATGTGACATAAATTATTTAATATTTGTGTAATTCTACAATGATGAAAAGAGCTAGTCCCATTTTACAACATTTTTAATTGGCTTACTGTTTTAGTTATTTGATGTTTTAAACCAACTGATATTGGACTTAGATTTAAATTAACAGTTTTATTTATTTTACAAGTACACAGTTTATCTGCAGGGATAAAATACATTAACAACAAAATTTCATTATATAATAAACATCCGCCAATACAATTTGTTCTATGCACATAGAAGGTTATACGAAACACTTTTTAACTTAAGTCTATAATATTTATATTAAAGAGTAGTTTCAATAACAGTATCAGTATTAACAAATATCACAATAGTTAACCCTCATTTGGGAAAAGATTCTATTCTCATTTAAGAACAGCTTACTCAAAATGTTTCACGCAAGAGACATATCTTCAACTGGACGTGGTAGACACAGTAAAATAAACAGCTTTATTAAGAGTAAAACAAATGCTAAAAACGGCTTCGTGTTTCACAGATACTCAATATTGACTTAACACATAATGAATCAACTATATGCTCCACACAGATTTAACAATAAGCTTTTCAAAAGTAGAAAATTTAAGCTTTTTTCTCTTTACATTTTGCGTTCTATAATAATGACAATAATAAGACACTTAATCAGTCAATGCTTTAACATCTTTTCATATTATATTTTTCAAGTACAAAAGTTATTTTTCCTGATTAAAAAGTCACATAGACGTGTATTGGTTTTCTAACAAATTGACTGTGAGCAGTGTTTGAAAACCAAATATTACTGTAGATAGGTAAAGGAGAATAGGTTTTATATTATCACTGAGATGCGGCGTACGTTTCAGAAAGTTGAATGATGTCCAAACGCTAAGTTCAGTTAACAGCATTAAAATTCTCAATCTTTCTTTCAAAGTTAAACTTAAAATAAACAGGCACATGTTTACATAAAAAAAACTACACCAAGAACATCCACAGTTGCAGCTAAATTAGATTACCTATAAACACTGCGTATTATTTTCAAACCGAATACATAAAGCTACACCATGAATGAAAGGAAACAGTAACATTCAACATGAACCAATGTATGTTCATCAATATATGTCCAGGTCTAAATACTCATGACTTTAAGTTTCTAGTTTATACTCATTTTTTTTTTTTCAAAATGCGTAAAGATAAAAACATCCCATGTGGCTGTAATAAACTCTCCTAATAAACTGTGGTCTTGAAACAACTTGAAAGGTTACAGTGTAAGATTTTCATATCAGTACTGAATTCATTCAATAGAAATAAAACAAAGACTAATTCTTGATGTTGTACTTCTAAAGCTCTGTAGTTGGCGTCATTTTTATAGACCGCTGTACCACTGCGATGTTTTCCTCCTCCAGAGTTTTCTGGTACTGTGGTTCATTCCTTCCAGATGCCCACTTGCTTTTAAAAGCCGCATTAAGCTTCTTTCTGTAGCAAATTCCAAGAAAGATAAGGACCCCGACTGCTGTAACAGCAGATACTATAATACCAATAATTATCTGTTGTCTTCTAACCTCTATATAACATCCGAGGTCTTCGTCCGTGACCTCTGTGAGCAATACATTTTTCAAAACAGGAGGACTTGCACAATGAACGTCTGCAACGCTTCTAGAATCCCCTGATGTGATATTATGGTTACTTAACAACTTTTGTAGCCACAACATTTTACAGTTGCAAAATAAAGGATTGTCCCTGATGTCAAAAACTTCTAATTTATCCCACGGAAGTAAATCATATTGAAAGGTGGTAAAAGCATTTCCTCGAAGACTCACATATCTGAGATTAAGAAGACCATCGAAGGTATGATGATCAATACGGTCTAATTTTCTGTTATGAGCTATCAAAAGTTTTTTTATATAAATATTGTGAAGAAAAGCGTCTTTATGAATACTTGTGAAATGTGGCGAGCCGTTAATTTTGACAACTCTTAAATGTTTTAGTCTTTGAAATGAGAGTGGCTTCAGTTCTTGAAATTTATTTTGACCAATATTAAGTTCTTCTAAATGATGGACATCAGCAAGTGCTCTGGTGGGAATTTCTTGAAGCTCGTTATCCTGCAAGTTGAGCACAATTACGGAGTGTAAGTGCTGAAACCCACCAGATTCAATTTTAACAAGACCACAGCCATCTAAAGATAGTTCCTCAAGATGTCTAAGCGATTTAAATGCTCCTTTTGGGACCTCTTCTATGGCATTTAGTCCAAAATCTAACTTTATTAGAGTAGGAAGGTCTTGGAACGCAGTAAGAGGAATGTAATCTAGCTTGTTATCTCTTAGCAACAAAGTCCTAATGTTTCCTAGTCCATAAAATCCATCTTCCGCAATGATGGCAATCCTGTTCTGCGAAAGATCCAGCGCCTTCAGATTTGGTAGATGTACAAATGCTCTTGATGGTATGTCTTCTAGAAAGTTTTCATTTAAATACAATACCTTCAGTTGATGAAGGCCGGCAAAAGAATTGTTGTGGATCAAAGAGACCATATTTCTACTTAAATAGAGAGTACACAGATGCTGTTGCATCTTAAAGTTATGTTCTCCTAGATCTACAAGTTGATTGTGTGAAACATCAAGATATTCTAGGTTGTGATATACACTGAAAGAAGCCATTATACTCTTTATATGATTGTTCTTTAGTATAAGTTCTCGGAGTTCTGGGTTTAAAGTAATTGGAACAACATCCAAGTTGGCATTCTCGCAAACAACTCTTAAACTTTGATCATCACACTTACATCTCATGGGGCACATCGCAGAGACTTCTGTCCACAAACACTGAATGTAGAAGAGAAGAACCATTATCCCAGGAGAACCTCTTAAACATTGCATGATGTTTTCACTCAAATGGAATCTGAAAGAAAATATTTCATAATAATACTTAAAACCAAAATTATCAAAGCAATATAACACAATGGTGATGTAAAAGTACCATGATGCTGCTAAGATACATAATGCTTACAGGGTTTCAGTATTTTTCTTACTAGTTGTAGAATCAGTCAGCTCTTATGTAAATAAAGAAAAGCTACAAAAGTACAATGAAATAGTTAAATAAATTTTCGTATTAAAACATACCGACGTATAAGGAAAAAATTAGGCATGCGTATATGATATAACCTAAACTATCTCTGTCACACATTACATTTTTATAACATAGCGTATATTCATATTACTCGAATTTGCATTGCCGAATAAATCGAAAAGATAATCCATGAAACCGTTGTATTATATTAAAATACTTAACGATCAACGTTATATAATACACAAATAAAATTTTATTACAAATCAAGTCAACGGGTCTTAGAAAGGCACTTTCATTTTTCTACTTCGTTCACGTCATTCTTAGGATAAAACGTGTAAAGTGCTTTTTTTCCCAACAGTTAATTTTCTGTTAAAGATTCTTTTTTCTTTGTTCTAGAGATATCTAAGTAAGCTATTGTCAATTTGATATTCGGTTCATATTCTTTAGGATGACGTATGTTGAAGTTAATTAGAATTATTCGGTTTTTTTCAGCATCATGTTATAGCATACGAAGTCTCCTAAAACGTGTTTACTTACGTTGTTTTGTTTTCATCTATCTTTTTTTTATAATAACTTTAAAAACGTTTTTAGTTCGGGTTAAATTTTCTCTTTTCCATGATTCCACATCTTGGCTTGCCATGCTAACTCTTATATTAAAACGTCTACATACAAACAAAAAGGGAGAGACCGAGAAGAAAGATTACCTAAAGTCAAAAAGATATATTAACACATAGTTTATGTCAGTTTCGAGGTGTAGTATCCAACTAAGAAACTTGCCCAAGGGAATAGTTGAATATTAATGTTATGAAACATGCAATACATTCAAACGAATAACCATCCAGTTCCAGTTAGATGCGCTAGAATCCCTGAAGCAACGCTCGGATAACTTCTGCACAGCGAACAGGAATATAAGCGACTACTAAAACAGATCCTCAGAGAAGTCCTTTCCAACAGCTGTGCATGTTGTCGTACCGTAACTGTTCTCTCTTCTGAGCCTCACACTTAGCTAGTCAGCCACTGATGTATTAGTATTGATCCTAAACTATCTTGTCGCTTCACGAGACTCCACACTTCTTCAGCTTAGGTCTAAGACGTTTAACATATCCATGTCCAGTTCCGACTGAATGAATTTATCTTTTCCTACTCTTTGTCTTTTACAAGTGTTTAAAAGTACTCTCGAACACTTGAAAACGTAATTTTTCACAGCACGATTTTGATTTTTTTTTTTACACGGAATAAGTGAGCATTAAAAATCCGGAACATCTTTCCGGTTTATACAGTTATAAGTAGAGAGAACTTCAGCGTAAAATGCTCGTACAAGAAGGAATTTAGAAAACCAGCAAAGTTGAGATTCTGGAAAATATAGATAGCTATTGGCAAATTCAGCATACATTATCTATAAATCATATTCCTTACTCTAACAAGAAGTACACAACATATTGTAGTTAAACCAAACAAGTTTACTTTTATTCATGTTCTTTTTACTATTCTATGAGAGTTTTATTTTATTTGCAACCTTCCAACAATATTTACCTCTCAAGATGTGTAGAATTTTTGTCGTAAGCTACTCTAGGGCTGTTTGCAACTACTCAACATTACTCACCATCGACTCTTGGGATACTAATTGCTAATGAATTGTGCGACTGAACGTCACATTATAATGCTCCTACGGCTGTAAGAGCAAGCATGTTTGATGATTGGTTTCGTTTAGGCCACGAGTCGAGCGTGTTAACCACACACCTACGAAGAGTTACTATTTAGTAATTCTGTATGTTTGTTTGTTTTTACAAATTGATACCAAGAAACTAAACTCTAACACCACCATATACACCTTGTCGTATTGATAAATGTGCTTACTTATGACTTGCCTAAACTTTGTGTGTGGTTAAAATAATAAATAAAATTCAAACATGTGGACTTTCAGTTTTTAATTCGTTTCTGTCGTGATGAGGTAATAACTGACTTTCTTTGAACTAAATAAAATATTGTAAAAATATTTGTGTTGATTGCCCTGAAACCACTAATTCAAGGAAGCATTAATTATTCAGTAACTTGAGCGTTACAGGTTTTAAGACTAGTTTTACTGTTAAACCTCCCACTGTAAAAGGTGAAGGTCGATTTTTATAGAATTTACACTGAAGAGTAGCCTGTGATGTTATGAAACTGGTTAGGTAATGAACACTTTGGCAAAAAGAAAGGACTCTAGTTTTTTTGCATATACATACATTGCTGGCCAAAATCTTAAGGCCAATAAACATAAAAAAAATATATGCATTTTGCGTTCTTAGACTCAACCACTTATTTGAGCAGAACTTCGAAAAAGAGGTCAAAGGCTTATCATTTCCACATGTGTGAGATAAATTGTACCTATTGGTTTGGTTTGTTTTGATCTTTGGGCAAAGCTTCACGAGGGCTATCAGCGCAAGCCGTCCCTAATTCAGCAGTGTAAGACTAGAGGGAAGGTAGCTAGTCAGCACCACTCACCGCCAACTCTTGGGCTATTATTTTATTAACGAATAGTGGGATTGACCGTTACATTATAACGCCACCACGGCTGAAAGGGCAAGCCTGTTTGATGTGACGGGGATTCGAACTTACGACTCTCGGATTACGAGTCGAGCGTCCTAACTACCTAGCAATGCCGGGCCAAGTGTATCTGTTGGGTCTCTTAGAGTCTAAGATACTTTGTACTATTTTTCGTCATATATAAGCAGTGAGAGTCGTTCTATAAACGTATTCGGTGAATACTACCGTATTGATAGCACTGAGAATAAAACATAACGTTAACTTTTGTTTTGAAGGCAGCAAAGGATACTAGAATATATAAAGAATAAGGTACAAAGAAGAAACTGGATAAAGTTATGACAGTATTCATTCGTTTAAGAATAATAAAAGAAATATTACTTTTCATGCGTAAACTATTCAAACTGTAAACAGAACGAATAGAACGGGATCGAACTGTTTTTTTACTTGAATTATCAGAACTTACTGTGTTTGCGGTATCCTGGAACGACATGTGCTAAAACTCTGTAAAGCTTTGTTAAGTAACATTTCGGCGGGAAAAAAAACGTAGCCTGGAAACTTGCCAATCCAATAATGTTAACAATATCCAACTGTTTCTCATACATGCAATAATATTAAACGAAGTTTGCTCCATGTGAGAAGTGCTACTTGGTGTTCGCTTACTTATTGATAGAATAACTTGTGTGTTATTTTTAAAACATACTCGTGCGCCTACTTTATTGATAGTAGATCATCTGACTTAACCATGGTATATTTTAATATACAACAATTAGTTATACTATTTTTAATAATCATAATATTCAATAAACCATTCTTAAAATTGTGTAAAATAATCAGAAATAAACCTGTCTCAGAAATAACCGAAATAATTTTAAAAGTTTAAAATGCAGACTTGGGCATTTTATTTTAACTACTAATTTTGATTGCTAATTACTACTGTTTTTATTTTCACTGATATATTTCATGTATCCTTAAACTAATTATTGTGATTTTACTTACAATGAAAAAAGCTTTTGCATATAATTATTAGTTGTTTTGAATTAAGCACAAAGCTACACAATGGACTATCTGTGCTTTGTTCGCCACGAGTATCGAAACCCGGATTTTAGCGTTGTAAGTCCGCAGACATACCGCTGAGCCACTGGGGGGTGCATATAATTAGTAAAGGTATGGTACAGGACTTACAAAATATGTCTGTTTCTTTCATAATTTCTTACAAATTTACATACGTATTTACATCTGTGAATAGCCGTCCCTAATTTTGCTCTTAAAGAATGGAGGCAAGACAACTAGCTAACAACACTAACCGCCAACTTTTGGACTACTCTTATCTGATCGAATTGTGGACACTCCTTATTTCACAGTCACGACCACAATGGGCAGAGCACCTTTTGTGTCAACGAATCACAGTTTGGAAACGGAAACTACCAAGAAAAACCCAGCTCCAACGAAACAAGTACTTTAAAATCCACTCATCCAACTGACACTTTACGTGACATAGGGCGAAATGGAATGGTTTGGGAAGTCTGAGGTGTAGTGATTTCCATTTATATTTTAGAACTGTTGAACTCAAACCAAAGGCGTAGCCAGGTTTTATCATTCAGATGGTGCAAAAAATTTAAAAGATGAAAATGATCTACATTTTGAATGAAATGTTCATTGAAACAAATCAAATAAAATTTAATAGTGGTTATATCAATAGAACAAAAACAAGTTTATTGTATATAAAATCTGCAAAATACTATGTGATCAATATGCTTAGCATTATCAGAGGGTCAATCCCTCAGGCTTCCTCTTGGCTCAAACCTAAACCAGACACCTTTGACTCAAACCTATAGAGCGGTTACTATTAACTTACTAACAAGATTCTCTGTCATCTCCTATTAAATCATGTTGTGAGTTTGTGAATTTGTTTGATCGCGAACATTTTCCGCAGTCTAGCAGAACCAAACTTGGCAGGAGGGCTAGTGGTGTTCCAGGTTGTATTTTATCTATATGATGTAGTTTTCCTCGTCTCGTTCTCCTGACCTTCTCGACATTCTTGTAGTGACAAACTTGAAACTGTGTACATACCCCACTCACAAGCCGTACATGGCACACGTGTTATGATACATAAACGTTTCTTACGAAGTGATTAGAGAGAACGAAAAGGAGCTTCATCGTTACAATGGATCTTTGTGAGCCACGAGAGGGCCTTTTCACCCAGAAGCAGAGTACGGCTATACCACACCTAATCAACAGTTGGCCACAAGACCGTGAATTACGAGTTGGCCTTTGAACCCTGACACAGGAGTTGGGATAGTTTATACGATTTATTATAACGCTTTATAATCTACATTCGACCACTAGACCGTGACTTTCTTCAGATGATTAAATAGTAGTTTGAGCTGTTGTTTTTATACAACTTACTGAAATTGAACTCCTTCCATTTCCTCCTAGTTTCTTAATAACACGTTAACGATATAAAATATCACTTTATAATATACTAGAAGTCTTCACTGAAGTGAAACTTGACATATCATATAAGCTTCCCATTTGATTATCCATACAGAGGTTATTAGGAGTAAATGTTGTTACATATTAACTCATAAAAAATGTGTTAAAACGTAAATGTAAGAAGTTATTTTTCCACTTATAAATCACGAAAATAAAATGTTTGACTTTTCTTATATATATGTATGCATTAATTAGAATACGTATACCGAACTTACGAGCGTGCACCTAATTGGTACGTATTAAGATCTTTATTATGTCATAGAGATGGATAAATAAGAAAGAAATTCTCAGGTCAGACCACTGACAGATTGTAGATAGGAAACAAGCAAAACAGACAAAGACTGATGTTCTAATTATCTGATTTACCGTCCAAACAGCACATGCCTAACTGCGCTAAGACAATAACCCAAGCACGGATTTCATATAGCATCACGGTTTAGATAATGTTCAGCTTCGTTAACGAAACGATGCCTCATTTAAAAGAATTCGAGAGATAGCATCTAAGCCGTACGTTTGGTCGATAAATAGACTCCCTTAGGGTCACTATAGTTACTTAAACAAAGTGATTAGAATACGTTAATCACGACGTGAATTACGTGATTCGTACTGATGCAAATGAAACTCAATAAACTTTACATGAAAGTAATTTTCATTCTCATTCTCCATAAAGCTGCTTTTCTTACTTTAATTTTCAGACATTATACACACATATATATATTTCGTTTGTATGAAGTATAGGTAAAGTGTAAACCTGATTATTATGAATCTTGAAATATTTAATTCTAACTATATCGGTTGAGAGTAGTACAGCATTTATGAAAATCTTTAACTAGGTTCAAATCCAACTTTTAGAGCGTTTGACTCGTAATCCGAGGGTTGCGGGTTCGAATCCACGTCGCACCAAACATGCTCGCCTCCCAGCCGTGGGGGCGTTATAATGTGACGGTCAATCCCACTATTCGTTGGTACAAGAGTAGCCCAAGTGTTGGCGGTGGGTGATGATGACTAGCTGCCTTCCCTCTAGACTTACACTGCTAAATTAGGGACGGCTAGCGCAGACAGCCGTCGAGTAGCTTTGTGCGAAATTCAAAAACAAAAAAATCAATCCAACTTTTAGAAAACCAGAGGTGCATCCTATTCATTGCAAGCACAGTCTGCTGTAGTTCACAGTTATTATTCCATTAGGTATTTCAGAGCAGGGACTGAAGTTTCAGTGAATCAGAAAACTAACAGTTTCAAATAGAGGGACGATCAATTCCCTGGTAACGGACCCTTCAGTTCCTTGACGTAGATATGAAAGGTTTACGAGCTAATATAAATTTTCACGTGCCCTCTCAGTGGTAGATAAAGTTGTGAAAAGTTAAGAGTTGGAAAGAGAAGTCATATTATCTTCATATTACCTTCTGCATAGTTTATTATTCTCTCTCAGTTTCTGGTGGCGCGAAGATTAGAAAATGAAATAAACTCCAACACAGAAAAACTAAACATTTTGAATTACCTTTTTCTTCCAAAGGAAAAAAGAAAAACAGTAAAATTAATGAAGCAAAACCCTAGAAGTACGTTCTTGTTGTTACCAGAAAATTATCAAGGTAGATGCTATGGAAATTCAAACTTTAGAATGTTTACAGGCTTGTAGTTGTTGTTGTTTTGAATTAAGCACAAAGCTAGACAATGGGCTACCTGTGCTCTGCCCACCATGGGTATCGAAACCCGGTTTTTAGCGTGGTAAGTCCACAGACATACCGATGAGCCACAGGTGGGGCCCTATATAGCAGAGAGCCTTATGAATATGAAACAACATATATTATTATGTAAGTAAAATACTGAATAACTCATTTATTGAAATAAAGTTTTCGAAGTAAAAGAAAAAAAAAGTGCACAATACGTTCAAACTGCAATAATAACGCACGACCATAAATAAGAGTCCTGACTGAATAGTTCTCGCTCATTTCAAATAGGGGATATATTAACGTTATTACTGACTTCCTGGCATGACTAAGTCTAAAACGATTTCTTATTTCAATATTTTTATTTTGTGATCTGAGCTTTACTCAAAAGCTCAAATATGAGTTTTTCTTATTTGTTTATATGCTTCTAAATGTAGTTTAATCTATATTAATTTTTTTCATTCCTTGAGAGCAAAATTTCAATTAATTTTCATCTTTACTATTAGTTTCGTGAACTTCTACACTTTGTGTACTGCTTACTCTGCCACGTAATACCATTAAATGTACTACGTGCAGTGTGTGATGAACAGTCCCCCGTGGGTTAACTGTGAGTTTACGCTCAATTTCGGAGTTCGTTTTCCCGTGTTGGACAGAAATTATATAGTTTAGCTTCAGAACAAGCAAACAACCTTTAAAGAAGAAATTTAATCTAGATCTTCGATTTTCTATATTGTTCATAGTTCAAGTAGGCAATGCTGAAAAAAAAAAAAAATCTAAAGATTTTCAAACCTTTAAAATAGTTTTACATTTTCGTTTTAATACATTATTAATTTTTATATGATTGGAAGAAATACACTTTCATGTATTATAAGAAAACAGGTTTGTTAGCTTTCTAAAATTCGAACCACTTTCGTAGCTCATGCGTTTAATAACCAATGGTCATGTTATAGTTAAATGTAAACAGTAACTCTTAAAAATACAGCAAGCGTCCTTCATCTACGCTGCCATGCAGTAATATATATATATGTGCATTGCGTTTGAAGATATTAGTTCTCGTTCCCTGTCCGCGCTGCTTGAGTTGTTTAGTGTCTGCTGTGAACTAATATAAGAATTTGACTTTCAAGAACTTGAGTCACAAGTCTTATGGGAAGTAGTAGAAACGTGTTAGCTTGTATATCTCGCATATGATTAAAAACTCGTTACAAGTATACTGGTAGTAAATAGTCTAGTTAAAATAAAATGACCCGTCATATAGATAGGATGTCTAAGAAAAACCAGCTATACAAAACGCCAAGTTACGTAAACATCTAACATACTGTAGCATATAAACATACCACACACACTGTGACATACAAACATCTAACATACTGTGACATACAAACATACCACACATTTCGTACGTCTTATTTTAAATTCATATTATTCTAAATTTACTTTTTATAAGTAACTTCTAAAGGGCAGTAATAATGTATGACTGTAACTAAGAAAAAAAGTCGTCGTTGAAAAATTCTTGTCTACTTCAAACTATCGATTTCCTGGTTTGACCACGTCCGAAATTCTTCTTATTTCAATAATAAAGTCTCATTTAAGCTCATTTTGTCTTAACTGTCTTTCTTCCTTTGGATATAATACCTGTTCTGTCTGCAGGTGGCGTAGCTATAATTCTGCATGTAGTGTATGAATGTGGACAGCATTGTCTTTCAATGACAGATGTGGTGGTGTTTCGAGGTTACGCCCTCCACTTGTTTGAATGCTATTAACGTGATATCGTGAGTCTCTCTAGGTAAATACAAGTTTAAAAAAAAAAATTTTTGAAGTTACTCTGTGACCGGTCTCTTTCTTTCTCCATTGCAACTACACTTGTATCCAACGGATAGGTAGGACTCTTTTATTCATCCAGTGGTTTACAAACAACAACCGATTTTGACAATGCTTCTTCCTAAATATGGACGGGTGAAGTATCTGCTTTGTCTGTTGACCATTTAGCCACCTCTGAGTAAGCTGTTCATACCTTTTCAAGCAGCACAGTTGATAAGATATAAAGAAATTGTGCATTCAGATATATAGAACTGGAATGTCTTTGCGATGATTGTAGAGATGAAACCTTCGTACATTCTACTAAAATAATAAAGGTGCAATATACGACTTAAGCCAGACAAAAGCTTATCAGCTCTCTCTATTTTGTGTTTTATTACATTTATGTGGATAAGTTCCCAAAAATTACCCCACTATTATCAGCTCTCACTTAAATGTAAACACACTTCATATGGCGTGAAAAATGCGAGCATTCGGTCCCTTAAGTGTGCTTTAGTAGAAGTCATGGTGTTGGTGTATCCATAACAGGACTGTCAGCGCCTGTTAATTACCAGCACCGACAATCAAAGTTATGTTATTGCAGTGACAGAACAGAGTGAAATGTGTAATTGAAATCACTGATCATAATGTCATAGCTCCTGGATGCAGATATCTTAAGGTTTAAAAGAAACAACTTTTAAAGGTTATTTTCTTCATAAAACACTGGCAGTATTACTTCTTTAGTTGAAGATTCACTATTCGAATGGGCCATGCATCGCTGAAATGGTTAACTTTAAAAGGTGGTAGTGGATGTTAACATACAAGATAAGATCACTTATTTCCTTGGCCTAAAACATGGAAATGCAGATGGATTGTCTTACTATTTACTGATACCCTCTTCATCTGTTAAATGTTTAGATCCTGGACACTTTGTAGGTGTAGAGACCAATTATGCCACACTGACAGCAGGCCATACTGTAGGATATATTATAAAATGTGGATGTCACAGTCAACACCTCAGGAGCTGCGGAAAAAGCAATTGAAGGGTCCAGAACTATCATGAGTGTTCTTCGTCATGCAGCAAGGTAAAGTCCTAAGAGCCCAAATTAACAAATATAGCATGGATGCATGTAATATATGACATTTCTATGAGCGGTTGCAAGTACAAGAAGGTGTGTTGTGTTCTTGTTATCAATCAACACGGAGTGATTCTCAGCCTGTGTTACGGCTAGTAGTCCCATGAGTTTCTCAAGAACCAGAGAAAACTACAATCTAAATAGGATTAACTTCAGAAAAGAATTGTTGGTTCTATTTTACAGATAATAACCTTGAAGTATGCCTACTTCCAAAAAAGGTACAAAGTCATTTGTATATGCCCTTGGTCAAAGATGACTTTACGAAACGACTAAGTTTTATCCATGGTTAATACAGATTGTAATGCTATTATTCCTAAGTTTAATTTAGTTTGTTCAAGCTTACACTACACAATTATTGCTTGCCACTAAAATGAATAAAGGTCAACGGATACTTATAGCAAATATGATCATGTTCAGTGAAGAAATCTTGATCCTTGTAAATTTTATATATAATCTTATACCTAAACTAGACGCCTCATAATGACACAAGAACGTGTAGAGAAGTTAAGGTCTAGATTTTCACACCAACAGCTAGCAAAAGCAATTGTAAGACATAGGAACAAATGCACCAAAATGGAAAGTGGATATAATAGCCTTGACACTGCTAATGAACAGCATGAAATTATTTTGGTTTTAGTTAGAAAAGACATGATCTTGTGGGTTGATGATTTGGTTTATTGACGTACAAGTTACGGCAGTGAAGAAGCATGTGAATGTTTGTAGTACATGACAAACAACTGGATCACTGAATGACTTATCAACCTCTAATGAACTGGTTTGATCTAGAATCAATTAGGATGAAAATGTTGCTTTTTTCTCTTTCTGACACTGAAAATAAAAACAAGTGGACACTGAACTGGTTGTTTCAGGATGAAACATGGGTAATAGGGGCAGTATAACTCAGAAGGTATTGTTCAAACAGAGACCAAGTGAAACCTATAGAAGAAGTTCACAGACATTAGAGATACTTTTCTGTGGATTATTAGAGTATGAGCACATCTGAGCTTCATAGAAATGTCACTTTCCAAAGTAATTCATATGTTACTCTTTCCATAGGTACACTTTTATAATGGCTGTAACTTGGCAAGTAGGACACTTTCTTAACCTATACAACTGGTTGATCTTCTACTCAATACGAATCCATCCAACCTTATATTTTCAAGCCTAAGGGTTGCTAGTTAAATACAAATTATTAACCATTTTGACTGCTTGTTTCTTATCCAGCCAAAGACTTTCATTCTATTTTGTGTTGAGGCCTCAATTTTTTACAATGGAAGGCATGATGGCCAGCCATATATTCACTGATTGCTACAAAAAATAACAATCAGAAAAGAAACATGATTGTTCGAAACCTAAAGTGGTATTTTCAGTGGTAAGCGTCAAAAAAAGACCAGAACCAACTGGCTAAAGCGGTCTTTGCTGCCTATACCAGTACCAGCACTATCACTAATGATGAGGATGCTGTAAGTAAATGAAGGTGCTTCAGGTTTCGTGATTCCACATACCATGGGTGAAGTGAAGCCTCTTTCCCCATGAATGTGGATCACCATTAATCAAGTGGTTCCAGTGAACAACCAAATGGTATAAGAAGGTAACACCATCAGTCACAGTTACCACTGACTACTCCATACTGGAGCAGATCCGAATGTTGAAAAGCTATTGACTTCTCATTTAGTACATTCCTTTATGTCTTCTCTTTCTTTTTGAGGCTCATTTATTCAGATATTCAGCACAATTTTGTAATAAATATCTTGTTGAACCTTTTGTTAAGTAGCCCAAAAGTTATCTCACTCTTACCCAAATGTGCCACACTAGTTAAAGAGTCAAGAAGAAGTCGGTATGCAAACATGTGTTGCTAAAATTTCTACATCCACCAAGATACAATTCTGGTAAAGTTGGTCAATATTTTTTTATTACAACAGAAGCTCCTAGCAACATGTAACGTGGATAAAATGAAAATTAGTTCAATTTGTTTATTGCGTCTTGTTTACACATATAATCACAGCATGGAGTTTTTCCCAAACTTGGCTGGAATTACTGGAATGAATCTTGATTAAATAGAGCACGTTCACCTATATTATGAACAAGGTTATGAATGACTCCAGGAACATGTAAATGCAGATGTGATTGTTGTGATACTTGACTCGCATTCTGCGGGTCGCGAAATCGAAACAGGGTGCCGAACATGCTCAAACTTTTATTCTAGGAGGCATTATAATGTACGGTCAGTTCCACTACTCTTTGATAAAGAGTAACCTAAGAGTTAACGCTGAGTGTTGGTAATTCATTGCCAACCCTTTGGTCGGAAGTTCAAAATGAGTGAAGGCGGCAGATAACCTCTGTAACATTTGATATGAGTAAAGAAAAAAACGAAACCATTCACGTTTAATGGACTGTTAAAAATGCACAAAAATTCAATGTCATTGTGCTTTATTTTAGCACTTGAAATAATTGAAATTCTAAGAAATTATACAATATAAAACAAGTTATAGAGATGAATCTGACACTCAAGATATTTTGAAAATTGACACAGTGCCCGTTATAATCTAAGACCCAAACGAAAACTAATTGTGCTATACAAATATGCAAGAGTGAAAACCACTTTTGTCTGTTACACTTGCATACTACTGTGTGTGTTTTCTTATAGCAAAGCCACATCGAGCTATCTGCTGAGTCCACTGAGGGGAATCGAACCCCTGATTTTAGAGTTGTAAATCCATAGACTTACTGCGGTACCAGTGGGGGGGGAACACACTATTTTGTAATTACAAAAATAATTACACACTTCACAAACAGTATCACGATACTTATGTACTTTAACTTAAAAATGTTCATCAGCTGGACTTCATCCACTGAACCACGTGTTTATAATGCGATGTTTATTTTTCACCCAGTTGTTTTAAACCAGTTAATTACACTGAAAGATTAAAAACCTGTCAACGCCATCTATAAATTTTGTAATTTTTAATTAGGCTAAAACTACAACAAATAATAAAATAATTAAGAATAACCAAAGAAACATGGGCAGAAGTGAATATTTTGCATAGAAAAGAAGAGAAATGCGATTGAAATATATAAAATGTTTTGCTGCAACTAGAACTTTAAAGTTTAATATGAGACAATGATGCTAAAGAAGGAATAGAGTAAATAAGAAAATTTTGATAGTCAAGATACAAAAGGATATACATACTATAGATATCTGTTTTTATTCAACACATGGAATTGAGTCCCGGGTTTTAGCTTTGTTAGTTAGATACACTTCTTGCTGGTCCACTCATAAACCAGAAATACAAAAAATACCTGAGTCTTTACACACGAAGATGTTTAAGCTATCCTAAAGATCACACAAATCGGTAGAATGAATGAAACATTTTAATAAAAATTAAAAAGAATAATTGTTATTGTTTGTAATTTAGCACAAAGCGACACAGTAGACTATATGTGTTTTGACCACCACGGGTATCGAAATCCGGATAAATCCTGTGCCACTAGGGGGGAAGCAAAAAGAAGAGAAGGTAGAGCATTTTGTAAAATCTAAGAACTTTTTTTTAAAAGTAGACATGACTAGACAAGAGGTTTAAGCAAAGTGGCTGTTGTTCTACAACAATGTTAGAAAGCATTTCTATCACATCAGTGAGAAATATTATACAAATGAATATTTTTATTAGAAATTCACCACTATCACTACGTCATGGACCGTCGCACAATTTTTACTGATCAGAAAGATACTGATCCAAATCATTCCGCCCTAGTGAATAAGAGGTGTTTGGTTTGTTTGTTTTTTAATTTCGCGCAAAGCTACACGAGGGCTAATTTCGCTAGCCATTCCTAATTTAGTAGTGAAAGAATAGAGGGAAGGCAGCTAGCCATCACCACCCACCCACCGCAACTCTTAAGCTAGTCTTTTACCTTCGAATAGTGGGATTGACCGTCACGTTATGACGCACCCACGGCTGAAAGGACGAGCATGTTTGGTGCGACGGGAATTCGAACCCGCGACCCTCAGATTACGAGTCGAACGCCTTAACCCACCTGGCCATGACGAGCCGAAGAGGTATTTGGAGGAGCTAGAAGCTGGTGACACAAAAACAGTAACAACATGTAAATCCAAACTTTAGATACCAATCGAATTTAAAATTCGTGGAACCAGTTGAAAATTAATGTCGGTAAATATTATATATATTATAAACCAGAACTTGTATCAGCCATACAAGACTAATACTGTTACACAGTTAAAGACTAAAGAATGACCAGTAAATAATGGATATTAAGATTGTTCCAGAATAAAGTTCCTTTGCCTTATATTGTAATACTAAACGCAATTATAACTAGTACAACAAAAATAACATTTTTATTTTGCAATATTTCATGAGAACATGAATGTTGGTATCTTTGACTATTTTGACCAATACTGTACCTTATAATGCTTTTAGAGAAATACCTAACTTTATGATATACGGAGTTTTGTATGCGCATACTGTCATATATACTCACTGTAGTGATAAACATATATTTCAGAAATTTTCATCAAAACTCCCCACCTCCAATGGATCAGTGATAAGACTGAGGATTTTGTAACGCTAAAAATCGGGTTTAGACACCCGCGGTAAGCAGACCACAGACAGTCGTCTGTGTAGATGTGTGCAACAAACAAAAACTTCATCATTGTTTAATATCTTGGTGGCGTCGATACATAAAAAAGACCAATTTCGTCATAGAAATTCAGTTTTTCAGGATCTGGAATACATACAGCAACAAGTTATCTTTTTTGTCTCTCTGATATGACATCAGCTGGATGCAATAATAAATTAACTTACATCTATTAGAATCATTAACATCAAGTAGATGTCATAAACTTTCGCTTTGGAGAACTTGCAAATAGATTAACGACCTAATCGTGCTTGTCACAGAATTACATTTGTGTGAATCAGGTTTAAAGATAAAAATCACACCATATGTGATTGAAATCACTGTCACTAAGTCTGGTCACGTGTTATACTTGTGACTTAGATTACTAAAGCCATGGCAAAATAATAATAATAAAAACTTACACAAGTAAGACCTAATTCTATGTTACATTGGATAGTATAGTTTGTTAGGACATATGAAAGACGTATTCATGGCTACTGAATATAAGGTTTATTGAAAGAGGGGAAAAGGTTTGGTTTTATCGCCTCTCGAATGATTTTTGTTGTCAGTATATCCACAGATTCCCAGTCTACGACAGTTGGGACTGCCAGTTCTACACAGTAACCTTTAGCGAGTACAAAAGCTATAGACGACAAAGAAATCTATTCAGATATATACACTGAAAAGTTCTATAGAAGAGGAAGTTCGTTGAGTTTGACAAGATACGTCGTGTCGGTTTTTTTCAATTTATCAAACGTTTGAAAGTTTAGTTAGAAAGTGAAGAAACCTGTCTTTATAATGAGTTAAAGTTGTACGGCCTTTTTAATTACAAGAGGTTAATGGTTGTCTTAAATAAACAGACACAAAGGTTTCAAAGCTTTTTATGCGTCATTTGTCGTTCTATCTAGTTTCATTGTTGGCTGTCTTTAAAGAATACCAAAAATATTGTTACGACAACGTAATAACAGGTCAAAATGTAACGGAAATATCTAGCTGGTTCAACCTAAATAACACCTCGTGCGACATCTGAGCCACATGGCCAGTCAGACATCCTAAGATTCAGGTATGATCGTCCATAATTTAGATAACTAATAACAATGGGTTCCTTAATGTTATTGTATTATATTAAAATATCTAACACTTTCTAACACTGAGTCGAGGCCCCCCAGAGGCTCAGCGGTAGGTATGTCTACGGACTTACAACGCTAAAAACCGGGTTTCGATACCCGTGGTGGGCAGAGTACAGGTAACCCATTGTCTAGCTTTGTGCTTAATTCAAAACAACAACAACAACAACACTGAGTAGAAAACTTTAAAGCTTCCTCTAACAATCAAACAACTGTGGTTAATCTCTAATATGTAGTTTGAAAATATTAAACACTCATTGCTTTCTCTTTTATACCCGTTGTGTTTGGAATGATCGGCTGAATGTATGAACATTTCTGAACACAGAAATTCAATAAGAGTTAAAAAGTGGATGAAAGATGAAACTGAACACGATAGATTTCTTCAGTGCCCTGAAATTTTCTTTATTTTAATAAAGTAATAAATAGCACATTTTAAAGGGAATTTCAATACTAGATGCTTAACGTATAGTTAATGTTGAGACATTGAAAATCATTATCTGAGATTATTCCTGAAGGAATTATTCAAAGTAACTTCTACAACTTTGCAAAGCAATGATGTTTTTCACAATACATTGGGACTATTACAAATTTTTGTTAGAGTAAATGCCAACTAACGTTCTTACGGCTGAAAAGGCAAGCAAGTTTGGTGTGACGGGGATTCGAGCCACAACCCTCTGGTTAGGAGTCGAGCGTCATAACCATCTGATTATGCTGGGCTGTGAACTTTAGGATACTCTGGTCTAGGGGTTTATAACGTTAGGAATCTCTGGTCTAGGGGTTTATCACTCATACGCATCAGGTGTCGGTCAGGTCGAAAATCTTTCAATTACTTTGCAAAGATGTTTTTGTTAACTTTAAACACATAAATTTTAAATATGAAGAAACATCTTGCTCTATGTTACGTAATAAAACTGAAATATTTATGAAGTCAAATGTAATGGCCTGATAAGTAGGACATTCATTCACAATCAAGAGTTCAGATCACATCACTGAACAGTTTCGTCCTTTCAGCCGTTGTGTTATAATGTTACAGTCAATCTCACTACTTGTTGGTAAAAGAGTAGCTCATGATTTGGCGGTGGGTAGTGTTGATTAGCTGCCTTTTCAAGTCTATCACTTCAAAATTAGTAATGGGTAACTTTAAGTAGGATTGAACTAACCAAGCAAAAAGCGTCACAGATAAAAACTTTTCAACAAATTTAAAAACTAAGAAGCGACATCTGATTCACATGGAACTGCTTCACGTCTTCAATCAGTCAGTAGGGACAGAAATAAAAAAAAATGTTTCTTTAATGTTACTATCATGATTGATTTCTCCCCCATTTCTGAAAATGTTTCTTATGTTTCAATGAACTCAGATTTGGATATAAAAGTCTCAAAGAGCAGTTTCGTTAACAATAAATAATTTAATTTTTAACCCTTTATTCACAGCCACATCATTCTAGATGAAACTCAAGAACTAAGAAAAGAAAAAGATGATCTGAATTATGAACTTTATACTAATTTGAAAGTAGCACGTGTTATAGGTCTTACACACTTAACACAGAAACACACGTTCAAAGCGTAACCCATGTGTAACCGTCGTTTGCTTTTGATAAATTTCTTGCAAAGTTACTCGAGAGATATCTGCCATAACCGTCCTTATTTTTGAAGTGTCAGATTAGAGGGAAGACCTCTGTCAACATCACCCATTAATAAATCTTCGGACAAAATAGTTGGATGTAACTGTTCCTCTTATAACGCGCTCACTGTCCCAGAATATAAAAAGCTATATTTTCTTTTTGTTATGTTAACGTAAAATGAACTGTACTTTCTCAGATTCCAATATAACATTCTGACCACTGGACTGAATACGAGTTTGATAAGGGTAAGAATTGGGAAGACGTGAAATACGTGTATTAAATGACAACAGCCAGGTTAACTGAGTAAAGAGAAAACGTAACTTACAAAACTCTTACAATGTTGTTATTTTTTTATTTATAGCGTTAAAGTATCGCAATATGGAAACAATGATTATCCTTATAAACATTTTTTATCAGCCTTGATTTCCGACTGCATGTAATTAACTCTCAAAGGTAATTAACTAAGTTAGCAGTAATTTATTTTCCATTTCCCAGCTTTATCTTGGTGTTATGTGCAACACAAGCAAGGATTTTTAAGCCAGATCAAGCGCCCCTTTTCAACAATGTATTTTCCTTAATTAATCTAAAACAACGTTTTACTCAGATCTTTACCTGCAGCATGTTCATTAGCCTTGTGTTACATAAGAGAATCTTCGCTTTTCTCTGGCGATTTCATAGACGCAGATACTTTCATGATAGCTTCACGTATTTTCCAGGACGACAAATACTGTTTTTACTTCGTGACTACAACAAGTCTCGGAATCGACAAAATGACGTTTTCTCTCTGCGCTTGATAACCTAGCACTAAAATTATTAATTTGCCAATAGCAAGGTGTTTTTACCGTCTGAAAACACACCCTTCGAAATGTCTGTCCATGTCATTTAGTACCTCTTGATTCTAACTGTTAAATATACTTTGTCAAGTGATTCTATACAGGCTCTTTGAAAATAATAAAACATATTTAGCTCACACTTTCATATAACGTGTTTATTTAAGTATATTTTATGTTTAAAAATACATTATAAATGATTCAAACTGAAACTAGAGTACAGACTCTAAGTCCATCCGAACTCGCTTTTCATTTCTTTAAGATAACTTCAATGTTTAAAAATCAATGGACCTTCAGAATTTTCTCTCTGTTCAAGAGTGAAGTACCTAAATTATAACCGTTTTTTTCATATTTTTACGCAACATTTATGTTTAAGGTCTTAACATTAAACTTTGTAAAATAACATAAGATGTATATGTACATATATTCGATAATTTAGCGCAATAGATAAAACATTAATTAATTCACTTAAGGTATAAAAGAAAGTTAAATACTCTTACTAACTGAGTTTAATTATCAAGACCAGTTGGTGTTTTGTTAAGTGATAAAACATTATCTAGTTTCATTCCATAAAGACAATCACACACTAAGTTGTTTAAGAAAGCGCATATCGAACGAGAGCATAAAACCTTTATTGTTTGAATTAAAGTAATTGTAGCAATATTATTAGGGTGTAATTTTTAGAACCTATCTAAACCCATATTCTGCCTTGTAGACTCCTGGCGGTGGATCACTTTCATTTTTCCTTACTACTTAGTTACGCACGTTGACTTATTGCATATATTTATTATTTCTTTACGAGAAAATGAAAATTTAAAGTCAGACTTGAAACTATAAATGAACTATATCTGCGAATAAAGCATATTAATGTTCTCTTTAAAAATACGATATAAAACACACCTTTTTTAATAATGAAAAACAATTTCTGCATTTATTTTACTTCAAGGAGGCGATCAATTTACTTCAGTGAAAAATTAATATTTATTGTAAAAAACTGAGGAATGATGTAATGTTTAATTAAGTCGGTTTCTTGACATATATTCATCTTTATTTTAGAAAAGCTCAGTAAATCAGACTTTCAAGAAACTTTTCTTTAAAAAAATAAGGAAATATTCGGTTAGGTAATGACGCACAAGAAACTACAAACCTGTTTGTTTGTTTTTTGAATTTCGCAGGAGGGGCTACTGGAGGGCTATGTAAGACTAGAGGGAAGTCCTCACCACCCAAAGCCAACTCTTGGACTACTCTTTTACCAATGAATAGTGGGATTGACCGTAACATTATAACGTCTCCACGGCTGAAAGGGCGAGCATGTTTGGCGCGACGGGGATGCGAACCCGCGACCCTCAGATTATGAGTCGCACGCCTTAACACGCTTGGCCATGCCGAGTCGGCCACAGACCTCAGCAAAACGTAGTGATAAATGCTTATACCAGTCGGTGAAAGTAGATTTTAAACAGATAAGGCCAGAATCATTAGTATTATATTATATTAGTGCTAAATTAGTAAATAAATAAGTATATGTGGGCCTTAAAAATGCATTTAGTAAATTGACATATGATAAAACTATCAGTATCACAGAGTACTAAATGAGTTGCCATACAAGTAAAGATATATTTTAACTCATATTTAGGAACAGCTGTAAGCAGGCAGCCCGTGTGTAGCTATGTTCAAATTCTGAAACCACCAAAAAATATTTCTCTGTTTGCGCAGGTTTTTTTAAACTGCTATAGCTCTGGTTCATGTTAAAATGATGACATATCTAGATTTCATTTTCAAATTCCGAAACTCAATGAACACGTAGTGTTACTATAACGTACCTTCTACACGGGTATTATAATCTTCAACATTTTAGCTTTTGTTCATTAACTATTGGCGACACTTATTATAATTAATGATTTTAAACTGGTAAAGTGCAAATTGTTATTAAATGACGTGTAGATGGCAAATGTAATTGGAAATTCCGATAATTCAAACTAGCGAAATAATAACGAAAATTTAAGGTACTCTTTTGAAACACACAACCTATTAAATAATTATTATTCACTGAACAAAAAAAGTGAACAGACATAAATTACTAGCATTTGAATCATTTGAGCGTTGATAATTATAACATCTGTTTGGAACGACCGCTGTACTGAAAATATCTTTACAGACTGCACGCTGTAGTAACATCGAACTTTATATTTATTAAACGATACATTTCTCAGTAAAATGGTGAATTAAATATGACCAAAGGTATGAATTCATTATAGGTAACTAAGTGGCACCTGTTCTAACTAATATATATATATGTTATAGAAACTGAAACACAAGTAACAGAAACCTCTCTTTATTTCTTTCATTATTCGATAAGCAGACGATGCTTTTACAGATCATTTAAGCCTAATGAGTTACATAATACTATAACTTTATGAAACACCATAAAGATGCAAATAAAAAAGTACCTCGTCAAAATTTTTAGGTCTTTCATTTCGAGGAAGATATTCAGAGTGTAAATTGTAATTTGTCACAAACAAACCATTCTGTTAGTCACATACTTCCTTTGAGCTCAACTGACGTTCAGTCTCACTCATTCTGTTATTTATAGACCTTGGGTCACGATCCATAATCGTTCTCGTTCATTCTGTTATTTGCCTTACCTTGGGACTCGGTTCATGATAAATTCTCACTCATTCTATTATTTATCACTCTTAGGTCACGATCCATAATCGTTCTCATTCATTCTATTATTTGCCTTACCTTGGGACTCGGTTCATGATAAATTCTCACTCATTCTATTATTTATCACTCTTAGGTCACGATCCATAATCGTTCTCATTCATTCTATTAGTTGCCTTACCATGGGACTCGGTTCATGATAAATTCTCACTCATTCTTTTATCTAGAACTCTCAGGACTAGGTTTGTGATTGATCTTGGAAACCGGATATTATATGTATATAAACACTGCTATATAATACAGAAGGCTTATATGAAATGATGAAAGTTTAATTCTGTAAAATGAATAAAGAAAGAGCTTGCATTATAAACTTAAATGGTTATACATCATAAATTATGGATCGAATTACTTAGAGCTTGTGTGTTCCAAGTTTTGCGTTGTTTAACATTTGTTTTAAGGGTTACACGAACTACTAGAAGAGTGTGGTACAAAATCATAATCCCTGTCAACTTTAATATTCATGTTATGGTTCTTATTAAACCAGGACAACATTAACCTCCCTTTTCTATAAACGAGAACCTAAATTTAACAATTCAATTTGTATCTGTAAAATTACATGACACGATAGCGAAAAAATATTATATTGCAAAGAAGGAGCACGTGCGATCGTCTAATTTCTGCAACGTATAAATAAAAGTTCACGTTGTATTTCAAGCAAAAATACAACTGTGTCTAATCGAGAGCCAGATGTAACTAAACCTAAAACAAAAGAAGCGCTATTTATTCCAGTATACGTATACAAACATAGTTTGAAAAAAAATAAACATATACAAATCCTGTGTACATACGATTTTGAATGGTGTATTTTAAAATAAGTAATAATAATAATAATAATAATAGATGATAATAATCTGATTGTAATGTCGAACAGTTTAACTTAAAATAAGTTATCCGCTTATAATTGCGTCTAACAGACGAATTTGAAATATCTAAACATTCTCGAACGATATAATATATAATAAGTGATCCGGTCACATTTTCAAACGGTGTTATTTCATATATGTAACCCGGTTATAATTATGTCTAACGGAGTGATTCAAAATCAGTAACACGGCAACAAAATTTACCGAGGTAATTTATTGTTATATAAAATATATATACAAAAGGCTGTATGTATTCTGCCCACCTCTCGCACCAAAACTCGAATTTGGTGTTATAATCATTCGTACTAACCACTGAGCCTCCGTAAGATGATAACCAACCTACTCTACAGCATGATGATAATAACCAACCCACTCTACAGCGTGATGATAATAACCAACCCACTCTACAGCGTGATGATAATAACCAACCCACTCTACAGCTTGATGATAATAACCAACCCACTCTACAGCATGATGATAATAAACAAACCCAAGCTACAGAATGATGACGATAACCAACCCACTGTACAGCATGATGATAATAACCAACCCACGCTACAGCATGATGATAATAACCAACCCACTCTACAGCGTGATGATAATAACCAACCTACTCTACAGCATGATGATAATAACCAACCCACTCTACAGCGTGATGATAATAACCAACCTACTCTACAGCATAATGATAATAACCAACACACTCTACAGCATGATAATAATAACCAACCCACTCTACAGCATGATGATGATACTCAACCCACGGTACAGCATGATGATAATAACCAACCCACGCTACACCATGATGATAATAACCAACCCACTCTACAGCATGATGATAATAACCAACCCACTCTACAGCATGATGATAATAACCAACCTACGCTACAGCATGATGATAATAACCAACACACTCTACAGCATGATGATAATAACCAACACACTCTACAGCATGATGATAATAACCAACCTACTTTACAGCGTGATGATAATAACCAACCTACTCTACAGCATAATGATAATAACCAACACACTCTACAGCATGATGATAATAATAAACCCACGCTACAGCATGATGGTAATAACCAACACACTCTACAGCATGATGATAATAACCAACCCACGCTACAGCGTGATGATAATAATAAATCCACGCTACAGCATGATGATAATAACCAACACACTCTACAGCATGATGATAATAACCAACCCACTCTACGGCATGATGATAATAACCAACACACTCTACGGCATGATGATAATAACCAACCCACTCTACAGCATGATGATAATAACCAACACACTCTACAGCATGATGATAATAACCAACCCACTCTACAGCGTGATGATAATAATCAACCCACTCTACAGCATGATGATAATAACCAACCCACTCTACAGCATGATGATAATAATAAACCCACGCTACAGCATGATGGTAATAACCAACACACTCTACAGCATGATGATAATAACCAACCCACGCTACAGCGTGATGATAATAATAAACCCACGCTACAGCATGATGATAATAACCAACCCACGCTACAGCGTGATGATAATAATCAACCCACTCTACAGCATGATGATAATAACCAACCCACTCTACGGCATGATGATAATAACCAACCCACGCTACAGCGTGATGATAATAATCAACCCACTCTACAGCATGATGATAATAACCAACCCACTCTACGGCATGATGATAATAACCAACCCACGCTACAGCATGATGATGATAATCAACCCACGCTACAGCATGATGATAATAACCAACCCACTCTACTGCATGATGATAATAACCAACCAACGCTACAGCATGATGATAATAACCAACCCACGCCACAGCATGATGATAATAACCAACCCACTCTACGGCATGATGATAATAACCAACCCACGCTACAGCATGATGATGATAATCAACCCACGCTACAGCATGATGATAATAACCAACCCACTCTACAGCATGATGATAATAACCAACCAACGCTACAGCATGATGATAATAACCAACCCACGCTACAGCATGATGATGATAATCAACCCACGCTACAGCGTGATGATAATAATAAACCCACTCTACAGCATGATGATAATAACCAACACACTCTACAGCATGATGATAATAACCAACCAACGCTACAGCATGATGATAATAACCAACCCACTCTACAGCATGATGATAATAATAAACCCACGCTACAGCATGATGGTAATAACCAACACACGCTACAGCATGATGATAATAACCAACACACGCTACAGCATGATGATGATAACCAACCCACTGTACAGCATGATGATAATAACCAACCCACGCTACAGCATAATGATAATAACCAACCCACGCTACAGCATGATGATAATAACCAACCCACGCTACAACATGATGATGATAACCAACCCACTGTACAGCATGATGATAATAATCAACCTACGCTACAGCATGATGGTAATAACCAACCCACGGTACAGCATGATGATGATAACCAACACACTCTACAGCATGATGATGATACTCAACCCACGCTACAGCATGGTGATAATAACCAACACACTCTTCAGCATGATGATAATAACCAACCCACGCTACAGCACCTAATAGAGTAAATTAAATTATTTTATTTTAGTGTAGTCCACTCGAATGAAAATTTTAGTGATTATGGAAGTATACACTAACTTCTTTAGTCAGTATTATTTCGCTTTAAAGATTGTTTGTTAGTTTTTGAATTTTGCGCAAAGCTACACGAGGGCTATCTTCTCTAGCCATCCCTTATTTACCAGTGTAAGGCTAGAGGGAAGGCAGCTAGTCATCACCATCCACCGCCAACTCTCATGCTACTCTTTTATCACCGAGTAGTGGAATTGACCGTCACATTGTAACGCATACACGGCTGAAAGGACGAGCATGTTTGGTGTGACGGATATTCGAACCTGCGACCCTCAGATTACGATTCGAGTGCCTCAACCACCTGGCCATGCCGCGTCCTTTTGAAGAACCTCGAATTTTTTTACTTAGGTAAAATGAGTCAAAGAAAAGGTCACGTGGTTTAATATATTAGTTTCAGAATATCTTTTAAATGAAAAGAAGTTGTGAGATCTGTCATAAGTTTCCTTCACTTTAAAGTTAAGACTACAGAACAACTTCTCCAGAGACTTAAAAGTATCCAGATTAGATCAACATTGGTTGACATTAAGGTTAAACTTATATAGGAAGTTGATGACACATGGCTATTAAGTAAAACGTATTCATGGCGAGGTAGCTATGATGCTCGACTAACAATTTACTGAAAAGCTACCAAAACTACACGGAACGTTTACCAGGCATTCGGCCGTGAATCTGTTACTGAACGTACAGTTCAGTGTTGGTTCCATAGGTTTCGACATGGAGATGAAAGTCTTGAAGATCACAAAGGTCGTGGAGGGAGGCCATCCTTAGATGAAAACAGATTAAGGGAAGCAGTTGAGATTGATCCTCCCACAACACTATGTGAACTTGCAGAAAAGCTTGTGTAAAATCAAGCTTTGCCAGCCACCTGAGTGCGATTGGAAATGATAAGTGGATTCCGCATGAGCTGACTGAAGATCAACAAAATCGAAGTTATGAGACCTATCCAGGATGACGCTCGAAAAATTGTACAAATTAGGAATCGAGGTTCTGCATCATCCATCTTATTCTCCCAGACCTTCCCCTACAGATCTTCGTTTTTTCAAACACTTTGACAACATTTTGAGCAATAAACACTTTTTAAACCCGACAGCTGCAGAAGAAGCTTTCAGGGAGTTCTTTGACCATATAAACTCTGATTTCTACAACAGGGGCATAAAAAGCATCGTTACACATTGACCAAAGTGTGTTGAAGCAAATGGTTCTTACTTTGATTAAAACATATTATACAACACTGGTTTATACTTTTCCAAACTTCGCATTTCAAAAACGACGTTTGTGTCTGGAAAACCTAATAATTTAGACACAATATTTATGTATAAAGAAGAAGGTTTCTGTGTAATGTATATACAGCAAAACCGAAACCAACAGTGTATCGTGATTTCCCAACAGATGTAAATAAGATTAGTTTCTGTTGAAACTTATCCAACAATAACATGAATGAAGCCATTATTTATTTCAGTTTCGAAGTCACTCGTGCCTTATTCATTACAGTGGGAAATTCTTTGGCATAACACAAAGGCAAATAGGAAAATATAAAATCCTGAGTTCTGAAACAGAAAATTTGAAATTGATTACATCTTGAACATGACTGAAATCTCCTGCTCGTTTCACATCAGCGGTGTCTCTTAAAAACCAAGGAACAGCTGAAGCCAGCAATCAGTCATTACTTGGTTTCTTCCAACATTAGTTAGCTTAACCCAACATTAAGGCATAGAGTCTTAACAAAGATAGATTTGTGTGCGAGTAAGTACTAATTAATTTGGCTTTTTTTTTCCTCGTCTCGCTGTCTCTATAATTACATGTAATAAAGGTAAGTTGAATAGTTAGTTGGACGTGTAAAGAAAGTAGGATAACAGTGACACACCTATACTTTAACTAATACGATGGGTTTTTCTTAATCTAGAGCGTTGAATTACTTGACTTTTTTTTCAGCTTTAACGATTCTGCTTTCAAGTACTTTTCAATCGCTATAGCCATTACCAACACATAAATATATGTACAATTATGGGTTTAGCACCTATCAAAATAGCACAGGAAAGACGTGAGATAAAACTAAGTAAGAAATAAATAAGTAATAAACATCATTATTTCAGCTGCTATATTTATATTATGCTTATGTCACACTAAATCTGTCTGTGTACAACATAATTAAAGAAGTAGCAAAGAGCCGTAATTAAAATTAAAGTACTTCACCACTATAATGACGCTATGCAATGAATTAGTAAGTTACTACAGTTATGTAATGATGTTATACAATGAACTAGTGAGTTACTTCACCTCGATAATGACGTTATGCAATGAAATAGTGAGTTACTTCACCTAGATAATGACGTTATACAATGCACTAGTAAGTTAACCTATATAATGATGTTATATAATGCATTAGTAAGCTACTTCAGTTATATAGTGATATTATATAATGCACTAGTAAGTTGCTTCAGTTATATAATGACATTATACAATGCACTAGTAAGTTAACCTATATAATGATGTTATATAATGCATTAGTAAGCTACTTCAGTTATATAGTGATATTATATAATGCACTAGTAAGTTGCTTCAGTTATATAATGACATTATACAATGCACTAGTAAGTTACTTCAGCGATTTTAAACTTATTTGTGCCAGCTGTTTTATGTATCTCTTGAAATATACATATACATATATACACTTTACTGTTCTGGATTTTTGCATATGATTATTCATTTTTACTTCCTCAATCTGTGTGTATCTGGTTTTACTGATTAATATAATAATTATATGTATTTAATGTGGACAGACTTGCTCGGATTTACACATACATATATCTTTAACATATAACCAACCTTCTGTTATGTACACATTATTTTAACTTAATAAGTAGTCTAAACTGAATATTGAACTCTTCATTTCAAATGGTTGAGAACCTATTTTGGTGTTTTTTATGTCTTGCTCTATTTCTCACATCCTTCCGGTCCGCCATGGCCAGGTGGTTAAGGTACTCAACTCCATGGGTCTCGGGTTCGAATCCCCGTCCCACCAAACATGCTCGCCATTTCAGCCAGGGGGAGTTATAATATGACGGTCAAACTCTACTCGCTGGTAGAAGAGTAGCCCATGAGTTGGCGGCGGTGGTTGTTGATGACTAGCTTAAATATATATGCACTAAACCATCATTAACATTTTCTAGAAATATTTTACATATACGTTATTTTTTAACCATATATTTCGCTACCCGAGTTTAATGGTTACATTTTCTCATCAGGACATTAGCTAATGGCCAAACAATGAGTAAACTTGTCATTATAATGTGACAGAAATACACATAAAATGGTTTTTGGTGTCAGCAAATCCTTTGGCAATGAGGACATGTTTTATAATATTAAAATAAATTTTAGTCGCAATGCTTCAGAAAAGTGACTACATTATATATATATACCTATATTATTTTATAACCCAAAATGCTTAGCATCTGGAAAATACCAAGTGTTACAAGTATATGTGGTTTATAACCTCTAAATGTAATTTTGTTAAACACCATGATGCCAATCCAGTGATAGAAAACAGCAGAGTGAGCTCCAATGCGCATTATAGATTAACGAATTAATAAGCTCATATAGATACGAAATATCGATTTTTCCATACACTTGCATAAAACATTGTAATACATTGAAAAATAAATGTTTTACACAGTATTTTAGCATAAAACGGTTATAGGCTTGAGTTAGGTTAAACATTTTTACAACTAATAAGTTTTCCAAACCATATCCCATAGTTCTTTATAGAACGTAAACCTTTGTCTGAATAACGTATACATCTTATAAGCGAGCCGTTGTTTCCATAAAATGCACAAAAAAAAAACGTTGGTTAACATTCAAAACGAAACAAATCAGGGTAAATAATATCATTTTGATAATAATAACACGTAACTGAATTATAACGAATTGTTTCATGACCATTAAATATGCGGTACTGTACACTATTTAACACCTGAACTCAGTTATACTAGAACATTTGGTTTTAAAACCACTGCACATGAAAGCAAAAATACGAAGGCTATAAGACATAAACTTAGAGGAATTTCGAAGTTAATTACTAATTACTAATATTTAATTAAAATAATCTCAAACCTCGTCGTTCAGACTGCAAGACGAGAAATGACTATGTGGATTGCAATACTGGACTGCTTTAGTGAAAGTCCAGTGATTTGAAAATGATTGCTTTCTTACAATCGAGTTATGTTACTTTGTTAAACTGCTCTTTGTTACTTTAGGCCTTCTTTGAGGTACAATACAAAACGACTTGGCTTTAACGTACTTACTTTATTGTTAAATTGAAAACATAACTACATAACAGATTTATCGTATAAATAACAGCTATAATCGAATCGTCCATTTCATTTTTAAAATAGAAACTTTAACTTTTAAGGCTTAGATGTTGTTGTTTTTTGTTTGTTTCCGATTACGTGATTTACTTCTAACACTAATAATGAAAACTGACATTTGATATTAAAATAAATAATATAATTTTAATATATTAATTAAATAATTCAGTTTGTCTCCAGTTACGTATTTAAACATTCGATTTGGTGAGGTTAAATCAAACAAAAATAACATAAACCCACCTGAGTGCAATATTGAAGTTTGTAATAACCTTCAGCTTTCAGTCAAAAACAATGAGTCTGGCCTGAAGTCGATGCATAAGTTGAACTAGTTTAGTCTTAACAAGTGTAACAATTCCTTGTTTTTGTAAGATACAACTATTGCATTCTTTCGAGAGACAGAACTCCAGATCTTCTGAAATACTTTCACTAGATCCTAATTGTGATTAAAAATTAAAAAACTTAAAAATATTGTTACCAGTAGGACTGTGGACCATTCTCTTCTTGTCCGTCCACGACCACGCGCTCTTCGCAACTGCCTGAACCGAATCCTGACAGCCGCATATCCATCTAACTTTTTTTTTCTCCGGGCGAGTTCAACCAGACAACGTTACTCCAAGGGAGATAGAAACGCTGATAAAAATGAACTTTGTTACTTTGCTTCAACCATTTATTCGTGTTTATACTTCGTCAGAAGAGGCAGATGGCTTTTGTCAGGAAACTTAACCCTCATCAGTCTGTGAACCTTGTAGTTTTACTTAACGCACAGCACGTGGCTTGATAATGTTTAATTACTAAATGATTTGTGGCACACACATCTTCCTCTGTGCGATTTTAACGATTGCAAAATATGTTACACCAAATCGCAAGGGTAAAGCTTTAATGGTTGAATATATCATCTTGAATATATATATACATAGTAGTCAGCCAATGGAGAGTTTACCGAAAAATTGTTTTGCTCTCTTTCGACAACAAAGCCCTGATATTCCGTAGTAATAAATATATGTTGAATTTATTTGGTATGCTATACGTTGTTTGAGGTTGAATTAAAACACAGTTTCAAAAAATTGAAGCGATACCACTCAACTTTGATGACATGTGGCTTTTCAGTTGTTGTTTTGTTGGGTGTTTTATTTCTGAATTAAATAATTATGTTGTTTGCCAAAATTCAATAAATAGGTGTAATTTTGTGTTAACAAAATGTTAAGTTTTTACAAGAGTGAGTATAACCAGTTATTATTTTCTAATCAACTTATGTACGAAAGACAGCGATACAAAACCGCCACCTCTTGGGTTACTCTAATCAAGTAGTGAACCTTTTCCCACCTCCACAGCTGAAAGGGCGAGTATTTTCGTAATTGGATTATAACACGAAATCCTTACATTGGAAATCGAGCACTCACAAAATCACAAAAAACCACAATCACCACAAAAAACAAGCAATTTTAAGAAACTTAACGTTCTGTAACACTTTATTTCGATATACTTAATAGTTTATACATAAATTTAATAGGCTCGTTTCTATTTTTTATTGTTTTTGTACACACTACGACGCCAAAATCCGAGAAATGATTTCCCGTGGACAAAACGCAACAAATAACTGAATGATGAACGTTGCGTTAAAACGAACTTTACAATGGTGCAGTTGTACTACTGTAATGCCTAGTTTTTTTAGGATAACAGATGGGCAGTCATCATCTCGACTTTTTTTTTGGGGGGGTGACTGTTGTATTGGTTGTTTTGTGTTTGTTTTTTAATTTTGCGCAAAGTTACACAAGGGCTATCTATGCTAGCCGTGCCTAATTTAGCAGTGTAAGATTAACGATCACCAGCCAGCACTAACTTCTGGACTACTATTTTACCAACGAATAGTTTGATTAATCGTCGCATTATAACGCTCCCACGCTTGAAATAGCGAGCATGTGTGGTGTGACAGGAATTCGAACCCACGATCCTCGGATTACAAGTCGAATGCCTTAACCAACTAACCAAGCCGAACTGTTATAATGAGATTAAATTGTCTGTTTGTTCTAATGAGTGTGTTTGTGTTTTTCTTATAGCAAATCCACATCATGCTGTCTGCTGAGTCCACCAAGAGGAATAAAACCCCTGATTTTAGCGTTGTGAATCCGTAGACTTTCCGCTGTACCAGCGGAGGACTGTTCTAATGAGACAGCTTTACTCTAAGAACTAAATTTGTGTGTTTCATTGGAACAGCTTTATCGTAATGACATTATCTTTGTGTTCTAAGGGTACAATCATACTATAATAACCTCCATATGTATGAATAAACTAATGCTGCAAATGCACCTTTCTAAGGAAGGTTTCAGGAAAACGACTGCAGTGTACTAATTTTTCCTTATTTTTTTTTACACTGCTAAATGAGGGACGGCCTTCGTGTAGCTTCCACCAGCTCCTCCAAACATACAAACACTACGATTCTTAGGTCAAATCCCTCAAATAGATTGGAGTAGCTAATGAGTTGGTGGTGAGTTCTATTGACTACCTGCCTTCCCTCTGGTCAATCATTTCAAAAATAGGGACATCTACAGCATACCTGAAACAAGTAAAGAACAAATAGATTTCAGAATCATAAGCCAACGAAACCTTCACAATATACAGGTGAGTTTTTAAAATAATCTATTGTTGTCTTCTCAAAGGCCTATTTGATTGAATTGTTTTATTATACGACTATTAATAGCTGGAGTACATTTCCCCCAAACTGACGTTATGTAACTTCATTGCTAATGAAGGGGTTATCTTAAGACATGAAGTTACTTCTCTTACATGTAATTGTAAAAAAATAAAAACCAACCTCTTGCTATCAACTCTTGGGCTACCCCTTTACCAACAAATAGTGGGATTGACTATCACTTATAACGCCCCCACGGCTGAAAGGGCGAGCATGTTTGATGTGAGGGGATTCGAACCCGCGACTCACAAATCTGCAAAACACAAAATGTAAGCCACATATTCACATGTATTACTGCATGGACACGACAAACCTTCACGACAAATTTGGCGAAGATCTATCGACAGGGCGCGAAGCAGTGGTAAAAAAACGTTCATAAAATCCGTAAAACTCAACACTGAAAATTTGTATGTACTCCCACATGGATGAAATCAATTTTGTTGAAAATCAATCCACATTCCGCGAAATATTTACATGGACATACAACAGACAACACTATTTTATTTATACAGATATATATAAAGCATTCATCGGCCCGACATGTCCAAGTGGTTAAGGCACTCGACTCGCAATCTGTGAGTCGCGGGTTCGAATCCTCTCACACCAAACACGCTCGCCCTTTCAGCTGTGAGGGCGTTGTAAGTGATGGTCAATTCAACTATTTGTTGGTAAAAGAGTAGCCCAAGAGTTGATAGTGAGAGGTGATGACTGGCTGTCTTCCGTCTAGTCTTACACTGCTGAATTAGGGAATGCTAGCGCAGATAGCCCTCTTGTAGTTTTACCCGAAATTCAAAACAAACAAGGCATTCATCAAGAACTTAACAGATATACAAATTAAACTGATTACGAAAGGTTTACAGTAGTCACATAAATTCTATGAATAAAAAAATGCTGTACTTAGCAACATTAAATACAATATCTTCGGAAATACAGAGTCAAACTTTGTCAACGGAAGCACTTGAAATGTCAAATGTCAACGAAAGAATCAAATTAAAGTTCATATATTGTGTTTGAATTCCAAATAACTTTTTGTTTATTATAGTATAACATGGTTTTTAGAAAACTGTTCGTGAAACAAATATAGTATATTAGTGTTCCAGCTTGTATTCAGTGGCAGGTAATGCCAAGATACTACAAACACGACAACTCCATTAGCAATAAGAATATTAGAACACTTGTAACAGTGGAACACATAGAAATAAAAAAAAGAAACTTGTACAAAGTTCCAATGTTTACATGTAACGTATACTCATTGCATTTTCTATTTCCGTTGAAAGCAACTGAACGCGACAAAAAAGCCATTTGTGCATCGAGTATTTCAAACCTCTCGCTTCATTGTTAGCATAAATAAACTTATAAACTTTGGACTGTATTTCTTCTGGATGTGCTATTTCATACTGTAAGTATTGCTAGTAAGAACCTTTTATTGTATTTCTTTTCGACGTGTTATTTCATGATGTTTCTTATGGATTGCCCTCAGTGGCACAGCGGAATGTCCGCGGACGTACAACGCTAGAAACTAGGTTTCGATACTTGTGGCAGGCATAGCACAGACAGCCCATTGTGTAGCTTTGTGCTTAATTACAAACCAACAGAAATTTTACTAAGATATATCATTTCGTATTGTAAAGTATTTTCTTTCAAACTACTGTTCAGTGGAGCGAATCTGGACAAATCACCACCATGGTATGAAATATCAACATCGGAATATTCTTTAGTTTGAGATATGAGAAAATGGGTTACGTTTTCATGATTTTTCAATTTGCTTTATTTTGTTTATTTGTTTTTTCTTGTGTGCAAATAAAACTACATTTAAACGCAGTTAAAACTTGTCACGTGTTTTAAGGTTGATTTAAATTTCTGACATATCTTCCAATTTCACTGAGCTACTTACGTTCTTAAATAGTTTGTCTCTGTGGTATGTTCAGGATGGTTAGAGATCCTTGGATACGTTTTGAGAGAATCAAGCTTTCTAAATGCTCAGAACGTTTTTAAGTTTCGTTTTTATTCATATACTCAGAGAAGTTTTGAAATTCTCATATATGCTCGGGATGGTTTGAGTTTTATACACGTGCTCAAAGCGTGTCGTTTACACGTCATTATTTTGTTATTTGATATACGAGTGGCTGATTTAGAGGGATTTACGTTTCTCAAATGTTTTCAAGTTCTTCGAGTTTTTACATGTGGACATAAAGTGTTTAAACTCTTCACGTTTACTCAGAGAAATCAGCCTTTCCTAATTTTTTTGTTTTAGATTGAAAATTTTGTAAAATAGTCTGTATCTTAAAACTAATGTACTCGACAATCATAAGTTTTGTTCCATAAATTTTAGTCAGGATATCCTGTAATTATGAATCAACATGTCAAGTCTCATGTCTAAATGAAACCACTGTAATTATTATTAGTTCTGGACAGTTTATATTGTTCATTACAATATCTTACTCACTGAGATGCATTTTTATCCAGGTCAGAAATGTCTTGTTGTTGAAAGAAAGAAGAGAAACAGAGGTAATACTAGAAAAGTGATTTGCGCGAGCAGTGTAATGTATTATTTATAGTAATGGTAACTTTATATTATGCTATATTATACTTTTATATTACTTCAAACATATAGTCATTCTCGATATGGTGTTCTGTTTCTTGCTAGCACTTCACCCAGACAGTGCAACCGTTGGTTAACTGAGTAGAGATGCAAAACCTAACTTATGCTTGTTAACTGTAACCTTAGCTTTTAGCTTGTAAACGTAAGCTTTATTATGTGTTATATAAGTTAAGGTACATATATTTATTCTTAGTCGTTCTTACTTAAAGTGCCGAGAACACAACGATTTGTTAGAGAAGATTAATTAGTTTCGAGATGATGAAAGTTGAGATTCACATGCCAGGTTTCGTCGCGCTTCTTGTCCGTACGTGATGTATCGTGTAATATTACCAAACACTCACCAGGATACCAACACAGAGACTGACGTAACACTTATACTTATGATTATTTTGAAAAGAAGATATTAAAATATTCAAAATTCATATATGTTTCTGAAAATAATCAGAAGTTCACTAGTATATTTATTATTTTTAAATCTGTAAATAGCACACAACAAACTTTTGTTTAATTGTTTTCATTACATTTGACATCTACAGATAGGTTGGTCAACAGTATCAGTATCAGTTGTTCAAGTTGACATTTTTGGTTTATTGATAGTTATAGAGCTCATGATAAAGGTTTAAGTATCTAAAATCCAGCTTTTTTTTGTGGGTGTCAGTTTATTTTTTAATTTAGTGCAAAGTCACACGTAGGCTATCTGCGCTAGTCGTCCCTAATTTAGCAGTGCAAGACTAAAAGGAAAGCAAATAGTCATCACCACCCACCGCCAACTCTTGGGCTACTTTTTTATCAACGAATAAGTTAGATTGCCTGTAACTTTATCATGCCTCCACGGTTGAAAGGGCGAACATGTTTGGTGTGACGGGGATTCGAACTCACGACCCTCAGATTACGAGTCAAGCTTCCTAACCATCTGGCCGTGCCGGGGCAAGTTGAAGTTACTTGAGCACAGACGTTTTATTGCTTCATGATAAAGCCCAGAGACGCCATCTTGTGGTACAGTTCAAAGCTGCGTGCTAAAGTTCAGGAGAAAGATTAACAATAAAAAAAGTGTTATATTTGTTATGTTATATTAATATTTTTGTCTTGACGAATTTCCTCGTCATCACGTATTCCTATAAATGAAATATACAAAACGATTTCTAACTCAAGCCCACCCCATATCGTCATGCGTAAAGGAGAATTTTTTATTAGTCATAAGATTATTTGGCTGTAACATTGTCACACTTATTCATACATGAAATAACTTTTGTGATCTCTCGAGTCTAATAAAACATACTTTTTATTGGCATTACTTTAACAACAATCTCAATTATTCCTCATTATATCTTAGTAGTTGTTTGTTGTTTTTCAGGATATTTTGCGCATACCTGTCTAATTTTGAACTGATAGACTGGAAGAAAGGCAGCTAGTCAATTTCTACGCACCTTTCAGACTTATGTTGTGTGATCGAACAGTGGAGGTTTTGAACGTTTAACTTATAGCACTTCCACAGTTCTAAGTTGCGGAGCACGTTTTTGCGACAAGACAACAAAATTTGTGTTTCTTTTCGTGGACAATAAACAAGTAATTAGAATAAATAACTAAGATTTAAACATAAAGCGCCTCCTAGTGGCACAGCGATAGGTCTGCGGACTTACAACACTAGAAACCGGATTTCGATACCTGTGATGGACAGAGTACATGTAGCCCATTGTGTAGCTTTGTATTTAATTATAAAATCAAATAATAAACATAAAATATAATAACATACCGTTATTACAGGTTTGAGAGTTGAAATAATGCATTAACCACTAGTTTGTTGTTCAGCATTGCGAGTATTCAAACCTAATCTTCGGAGTTATAAGCTCTCATATTCGTGGTTGAACCATCGAGGTGGGGTTTGGTTTGTTTTGTTTTGAATTTCGCGCAAAGCTATACGAGAGCTATCTGTGCTAGCCGTCCCTAATTTAGCAGTATAAGGTTAGAGGGAAGGTAGCTAGTCATCACCTCTCACCGCCAACTTTAGGGCTACTCTTTTACCAACGAGTAGTGGGATTGTCCGAAACATTATAACGGCTGAAAGAGCGAGCATGTTTGGTGTGACGGGGATCGAACCCGCGACCCTCAGATTACGAGTTGAGTGCTTTAACCACCTGGCCATGCCAGGCACCCGAGGTAGGGGCAACGATTAGTTAGTATAGTGTGTGTTGTGTGTATTTTATTATAGCAAAGCCACATGAGGTTATCTACTGAGTCCACCGATAGTTAGTATAGTGTGTCTTGTGTGTATTTTATTATAGCAAAACCACATGAGGTTATCTACTGAGTCCACCGATAGTTAGTATAGTGTGTGTTGTGTGTATTTTATTATATCAAAACCACATGAGGTTATCTACTGAGTCCACCGATAGTTAGTATAGTGTGTGTTGTGTGTATTTTATTAGAGCAAAACCACATGAGGTTATCTACTGAGTCCACCGATAGTTAGTATAGTGTGTGTTGTGTGTATTTTATTAGAGCAAAACCACATGAGGTTATCTACTGAGTCCACCGATAGTTAGTATAGTGTGTGTTGTGTGTATTTTATTAGAGCAAAACCACATGAGGTTATCTACTGAGTCCACCGATAGTTAGTATAGTGTGTGTTGTGTGTATTTTATTATAGCAAAACCACATGAGGTTATCTACTGAGTCCACAGATAGTTAGTACAGTCAACGATAGTTTTATAATGGATCTATTTTAAGCATCGTTTACTTTTTATGATCACGGTTCATTTATTAGAATGAATAAATGGAGAGAACGTGAGAAAATAAATAGAAATTGTATTTTATACGTACATTAAAAACCGTAAATTCTATGTGCCCTATGAATAGCAATGTGATTAAATAGTTCTTTATTTAATAAATCTGTTGTTTTAGCAATGTCTAGTTGAATAATAATTTTGTTTCTTTTTTGTTTGAAAATTTAGTTTTACTTTTTAAATACATTCTATTAACTTACGATAAAAAATTAATTATGCAAATATATAAAAAGAAGAGCTTAAAATTCTACGCTTAGTAGAAATACCACGCGGTGATGAGCCATCTGGATTTAGTTACACTGTTCGGAATTAACAAAGATGATATATTTCAGACAGGCATGATTATAATAACTGTACCATTAATCACATTCAGTGGTTCATTCCTCTTTCCAGCGTGGTTACGCTTCACTAATGATTCTATATGCCATCTTCTCTTCGTTAAGGAGAAAACATCGAAAGATACTATCAAATTTTAAGGTGGAATATCACTTGATAAATTGTCTCGCTCAATGGATATATAGATAGGTGTAGTACTCTACACTTAAAAATACAATTTTGTTGGTGGCCAAATTAAAGCCATACACAGATGCGAACAACAATGTTTTATGATAACAATTCAACCTTGATGGTCATTTGAAACCAAAATTCTGGACTGGGTTAATTCACGTGCGAACGTCAATCTTCAGTATAAGAACACTTTAAGTGTTCACGTGGATTCGAAGTATTAGACTGACGTAGATCACGTGCGAATAACGATCTCTACAATAACGCCAACACCATTAGGTGCTCATTTTGGACCGACGTTTTTGATAGGATTATGACCCGGCATGGCCATGCGTGTTAAGACGTGCGACTCGTAATCTGAAGATCGCGGGTTCGCATCCCTGTCGCGCAAAACATGCTCGCTCTTTAAGCCGTGGGGGCATTATAATGTGACGGTCAATCCCACTATTCGTTGGTAAAAGAGTAGCCCTAGAGTTGGCGGTGGGTGGTGATGACTAGCTGCCTTCCCTCTCGTCTTACACTGCTAAATTAGGGACGGCTAGCACAGATATCTCTCGAGAAGCTGTGCGCGAAATTCAAAAACAAACAAACAAACAAAATCTTCTTGCGTCGATAGAAACATTTCAGAATATCTTAGTTAAGATTAAGACTAACATGAAACCTGTATCGTGTATTGCTACAAATATGTCTGAACATCTCAGTTGACTAAGCATTCTGATATTTGGTTGGCAACTTTCATTCATATCTGTAGTCATAAAACTTGGCGTTGAAAAATAGCAACTAAAACATGTCAATCTTCAGATGGTTATAGTGTTATTCTCAGAACGCTGGTGTACACTGTTTCACTGCAATAATCTTTAATTTTATTATATCATATCTTGTATTTAGGACTAGGTAAACATTTCCAAATAGTCCAAGCTCAGAGTTAAAACTTGAAAGGTTTTATTTTGAATAAATTGACATGGATATAGTATTCTTTTCTTCCTTTTCTTGCAATTACAATCGGATAAAACGCTAAATAAAAGGCCCCCTTGTGGCTCAGCAGTATGTCTGCAGACTTACAACGCTGAAAACCGGGTTTCGATACCCGTGATGGGCAGAGTACAGATAGCCTATTGTGTAGCTTTGTGCTTAATCCAAAACAACAACAACAACAACTACTACTAAATAAAGATTATTTATAAAACAAAGCTCACCGATTTTTCAAACAATTTTGGGGCTGTGAGTGCAGCATAACAATATCAGTCACATCCCGCTATTAGCGTAGCCAAGAAACTGGGGTTGGATGCTGTTGAATAGATCTCTAGTTCATTATTTGAAAATAAGGGGCGCCTATCAACAGATAGACATTTGTGTAACACTGCATTAAAATTTGAAAAGAAACAAACACCAATTAGTTCACAATTAGGAACAGCTATATGCAAATATCCTAAGTATAACCCCACGTGAAAATTCTGAAACAAATAAACAATTACTTTTCTAGTAATAAACAATGTAGCCACACCTGATAATTCATAATACTTTCAAGACGTTCACTTATTCCTTTTAGACCAAAAACGTGGTTAACAGCAATGGTGTTAAAATAATGAACACCAGTGTGTTATTATTACCATAAATTATTGTTTTTTGACATCACGAACTTCTAGTTGGGCAGGCATATCAAATTAGCTTTATTATTTATTGGATAAATCTTTAATTTTTGTCAAGGTATGTTTTTACTTTAATAAAAAGTTAATGGATGTTTATAAACAGTTTGAAACTAATCGATAAAATATTAATATAAAACGAAGGGCGTTGAGTGGAAATGATTTAAAAGAACGTAACAACTTAGCGTTCAAAGAAACTTAAAATAAACTCATATTTTTATTGTATTGAAAACTGCATATTCTAAATAATTCACTTATCCACATTTTGCCAAATAGTTAAAAAAGGATATGCAACAGACAGTAGTATTCTATTGATACACACGCATCTGTACCAGTTGATAAACATGATAACACCTAACTCACCTTTGTAAAAGTTAAGAGATTAATCAGTTTATGTGTCACTAATAATAATAAAAAAATAGTAGACAGATAATTACAGAATATTGCGACAGAGACTGACAAAAAGTTACAGTGAGACAGCTAGACAATGAGACAGATTAATTTTCTCTGAAATAAGGGATACGCTTGTTATTTAATAAAAACGATATGTAATATGTACTTTAACGAAGAAATAATCATCAATAGACAAAGTATCTTTCATCTTTACTGGTCTAATCTCTGTTCCCTATATATATATATTTTTCGTCATTTTCGTTCTGTTTATTTTTATTTTTCGGGGGGGGGGAGTTAAAGAAGAAATGACATTTCTTTTTATTGCGAGGACTTTATAGTTTATAATATTTTGTACAAGATGCACTTCCGCAGGGTCCTCGAAAGACTCCTAATTCAAGTGTATGTAGAAATATTTTTATTTTTTGCTTTCAGAGTTCTTATGTCAAGCTGTGTTGTAGCCTACAAAGTGCATAATTCTTCCCGTGATTCATGGCATGCGCATGCTTTACTGACATCTCTACAGAAAAAAATTGCAAAGTTAAGCTTCCTTCATGTGACGTTATTTAGTGTCTTCTGACTGATTGACAGAAAACATGCTACAGTGTTGTGGCGTGAATGGTTAAAATGGATGACTTTCTTCCTCATGCGCCCTTCGTTCCCCTTTTGCAAACATAATTACCCAATTATTTTGTAAACGTGCATGTGTGAGATAGAGGAGAAATGGACTTAATGAACAAGTTGCTTTATTATCCTTCTATTTTTCTTGCGAGAATATTATACCTTATAATATTTTATAGCATCTAATTAATCATTTGGAAAGAAACAGTAGAAAAATAAAAAAATATATAACGTAAACATAACTAAAACCCCAGAAAGTTTAAAATTAATTTGATACTAAACAAGGTGAAACATACGTACTATATATACATATACACACACATTATACTGATAGAATTTTTAAAATAATATCAAAAATTTTCAATAAAAAACTGAACAGCATATTTGATATATAGATGTTAAACTCACAGCACGAGTTGGTCTTGTGGTAGATCTCTGAGTTTCGAAGATAGTGAACCACGTTCGAATCTTTGTCATATCATTTAATGCCTGAGTGCGTTATAAGATTAGCAGGTAATTTCCTGTGAGTTGTCGAGAGTGTTTGTTTACTCTACCCCCCCCCCAATCATGACTCAATTTCGGAACGAAGGAGAATATATTCGGTATCTTTACAAAATACAAGAAGCTTAACTTAATTGGGGCATTGCATGATTCTACAGTTATCTTATAAAAACATTTCAGAGCTTTGCCAGAGACTCCTGGGAGCCACAAAATGGGAAACATAATAATACATGTATAACATGCCAAAGAATGTACCTCAGTTAAGAAGTTATTCTTCCTCTCTTCATACGGGCCCGATATGGCCAGGTGGTTAGAGCACCAAATTTGTAATCTAAGGGTCGCAGGTTCGAGTCCCTGTCGTACCAAACATACTCGCTCTTTCAGCCGTGGGGCGTTATAAGTGGCCGTCAATCCCACTATTAGTTGGTAAAATAGTAGCCCAAGAGTTGATAATGGGTGGTCGTGACTAGTTGCCTTCCCGTTAGCTTTACATTACTAAATTAGAGGCGGCTAGCGCAGATAGCCCTTGTGTAGCTTTGCACGAAATTCAAAAACAAACCCTTCATACGTGTACAATCCACCAGGCGTTTGTGTTTAAATGCGTAATTTTCTCCCCAACTTATCATACATGTTTAACACACCAGACGACTGCACTTAAATACATGAGTTTTTCATCAGCCCATTGTATGTGTTTAATGTGCTAGAAGCCCTACATAAATTCTTGGTTATTATTTTTAGTTTCATCATACATGGATCTCTGTACACGAATTGATAATGAATTTCATTAGAATCAAGTTCTGGAAATTTTCTTTTATCTTTGTCTTCTTTACGATTCATCAAAATAAATGGTGTCGATCATTCATTCATTGATTGATTTCAATTGTTTAATTTCACGGTATAGGTTTTACATTCGTATGTGCTTTTTTACCAATGATGTGAAGCGAAAATATTACCTTAAAAATAACGCTGAGAAAAAAATCATATCTTTAAAATTTTGAAAAATATCCTGAGATATATTTAAGGTTCATGATTAGTCTCTCTTATTTCCGCCAGAGCGAATCAGTTCGTAGCGCTTTTTTGTATTAGCTCAGGCACGTAGGACAATAATAATTTATACTTATACATTTAAATTATATAGTATATTCAAAGAGAACCCCCCAAAATTATATTTTCAATGTTATCTTATGCTGAAATATGTTTAAAGCGATTTAGATTAAGGCTGCACTTTCACAATGTAATCTTTCAAGAATGATTTATAAAATCTAGTATTTCATCACAATCTGATTTAAATTAACACAAAATCTCGACACGCGTTTTCCGTTTAGTAAAATTTATGAACTGTTGAAAATCACGTTTATTTTTTCTTGAGAAAATACTATTCAAGTTTTATATTGCACGTATAGTGTCCCACGTATTAATCATGAATTTTTCTTCTCTTCAGTATAATGTGTAGTTTAAGGGAAGAAAAGACACAATACGCGAATGACGTAGAGGCCTAATCTTATTTCATTCGCTACATCAATCCCTTCTAATCCGTCTACTCGTTCAGCGCCGTGTCTCTGCTAAAATAATCCAAATAGTTTTTTTATTGTGTCAGTAATATTTTAACCCAAATATTAGTTATCAACTAACTAATTACTTCAGTACAACTTCAATTCGCAACGAAGGTAACGTTAGCAAAGCAACTATTAACAGATTTGTTTGTTTCCTTGTTTTGAATTTCGCACAAAGCTACTCGAGGGCTATCTGTGCTAGCCGTCCCTAATTTAGCAGTGTAAGACTAGAGGGAAGGCAGCTACTCATCACCACCCACCGCCAACTCTTGGGCTACTCTTTTACCAACGAATAGTGGGATTGACCATGACATTATAACGCCCCCACGGCTGGGAGAGCGAGCATGTTTGGCGTGACGGGGATGCGAACCCGCGACCTTCAGATTACGAGTCGCACGCCTTAACACGCTTGGCCATGCCGGGCCACTATTAACAGAATCAGCCTAAAAGTAAAAATTCATTGTATAAGATTTGTTTGTTTCTTTTAAAGCAAAACCGCACTGGTCTGCCACGGCGAATCAAATCCACGATTTTAGCTTTGTAAGTCCATGGATTTGCCGTTGTCCCACTAGGGATAGTTCTTTCAGGATCTGTTTTAGGTCTATCTGCTAACTTCTATATATAAATGTATATCATTTTTACTTTTATATATTCGAGCATAAAAACGTTTTTTTTTTGTAAACTTCCATTTTAAAGAAACTTACTGTTGTACCGATGTAATTTTCTTCTTAAAATACAAAATAACTTGTTTTTAGGCAAACTTAACACTTCTTTATTTTAACCTTAGAAAATTTTAACGTGAATGTTTTCATCTTTTGCTTGTTCTTTGTTTCTTGTTACGATGGATACATCTGTGCATCTGTTTTCTATACATCCAAACAGCTATCTCGATGAGTGACGTAAGTTTATGTCGTTACCAAGTGCAATCATCTGATAAAAGAAAATTGATTGGCGGTTTGTTTGTTGTTGTTTTGGGCTTAGATCAATAGGCAGTTTTGTTTTCCAATACAAAACTTAGATTTCAGTTTGAATATGTGATCGAGAAATGAATTGAAGCATTTTCATCGTTGTAAAGAAGAAAACAGTAAAAACCTCTCTCTATCGCGTGTTGGTAGAATATATATTTAAAAAGGAATGGTTATATTACGTTACATTTCTATATTTTTATTTTAAAAAATGAAACCTTTCTAGTTGTAAATAACCACAGCTAAGCATTTTACCTTTACTTCAGTTTGTTTGTTTTGAATTTCGCGTCAAGCTACACGAGGGCTATATGTGTTAATTCAGCAGTGTAAGACTAGAGGAAAGGTAGCTAGTCATCACCACCCACCACTAACTCTTGGGCTACACTCTTACCAACGAATAGTGGAATTGACCGTTACATTATAACGGCTGAAAGGGCGAGCATGTTTGGTGCGGCTGGAATTCGAGCCCGTGACCCTCAGATTAAGAATCGAGTGCCTTAATCACCTGGCTATGCTGGACTGTCAGGTGTGGAAGCGGGAGCTCATCTTGGTTCAAAGTGGAACTTCTTTAATAAGTAAATTTAGTGTCCTGGGAAGGAAAAAACAAAAATATTAAGTATTTAATAATTCTTTTATTATTACTGCAAATATATATTTTTAGTAAATTTATTCTGATAAATATTAAAATAGCGTATATGTTTCCGCATATATGCGCAGTGTTACTACAAAAGCTGTTGAAAAACGAGAGGCTATAATCAAAGAAATGACAAACATAATTGTCAATAGACGAGAGGAACTCCCGAGGAAGTGGGGGATTTGTTCACACCCCTGAAATTCCCCCGGATTTGGATTTGATTAGATGCAGTTATTTTTTATGGAGAGCACTCAACGGTAATCCTGAGGGTTTATAACGTTACAAATTAAGTTTCGATACCTGCGGTAAAGAGAGTAGAAATAATCCGTTGGGTGCTTTTGTACTTAACAACAACTACTCTCTATACCAATGTTGTTGTTTTGAATTAAGCACAAAACTAAACAACGGGCTATCTGTGCTCTGCCCACCACGGGTATCGAAACCCGGATTTTAGCGTTGTAAGTCCGCAAACATACCGCTGAGCGACTGGGGGGCCTATACCAATGTGACTGAGCATAGGAAAGTCTCCGAAAGTTATGAAATATCCATGATAAGTTACTTTGGAAAGCGGGCCCGGCATGGCCAAGCATGTTAAGGTGTACGACTCGTAATTTGAGGGTCGCGGGTTTGCATCCCCGTCGCGCCAAATATGCTTGCCTATTCAACTGTGGGGGAGTTATAATGTGACGGTCAGTCCCACTATTCGTTGGTAAAAGAGTAAGCTGCCTTCCTTCTAGTCTTACACTACTAAATTAGGAACAGCTAGCACAGGTAGCCCTCGGGTAGCTTTGTGCGAAATTCAAAAAAACAAAAACTTTGGAAAGCTTTTTCTGTTGGACAAAGAGAATTGTATTTTTCGTGTAACAAACGCAACAGTGCAAAGAACGTATGCAACTCGACGTAAAATGTCTTGTATTGGGTTTGTAACTACAACCAAGTCTGTGTAACATTTATAGGCAACTGTAGAGTCCTCATTGTCAAACTCTTTGAATTATCTTTTGACATATAAGATAAGACAGATTCATTTTATTTTTTTTTCTTCTTTTCCTGATGTTAGTTGATCTTGCGGTTCTAATAAAAGACTACTCATGCTTCATGAAATAAAAGACTGCTCATACTTCATGAAATAAAAGACTGCTCATGCTTCATGAAATAAAAGACTGCTCATACTTCATGAAATAAAAGACTGCTCATGCTTCATGAAATAAAAGACTGCTCATACTTCATGAAATATAAGACTGCTCATACTTCATGAAATAAAAGACTGCTCATACTTCATGAAATAAAAGACTGCTCATACTTCATGAAATATAAGACTTCATGAAATATAAGACTGCTCATACTTGAAATAAAAGACTACTCATGAAATAAAAGACTGCTCATACTTCATGAAATAAAAGACTACTCATGCTTCATGAAATAAAAGACTGCTCATACTTCATGAAATATAAGACTGGTCATGCTTCATGAAATAAAAGACTGCTCATACTTCATGAAATATAAGACTGGTCATGCTTCATGAAATAAAAGACTGCTCATACTTCATGAAATAAAAGACTGCTCATACTTCATGAAATAAAAGACTGCTCATACTTCATGAAATAAAAGACTGCTCATACTTCATGAAATGAAAGACTGGTCATGCTTCATGAAATAAAAGACTGCTCATACTTCATGAAATGAAAGAAGTGGGAACTGCACTGCCAAGAACGAAACACCAATTTAACATATCACAGAAGGTCGCACGACATATCCTTGTGGAACTGCAGATGTGTTATACGTGTGTATGATACACAGATATGATCCTGAGATAGGCGAACCTATACAGCATAACCATGATTACAATATATCTGTGTGTGTTTCCTTATAGCAAAGCCACATCGGGCTATCTGCTGTGTTCTCCGAAAGTAATCGAACCCCTGATTTTAGCTCTGTAAATTCGAAGACTTAGCGTTGTCCCAGACATGCACTAAATTATATCACCTTTCTGTCTGTAAGGAAGCAGCTTTAAGATACGTGACTGGTTACGTAATGAAAAACGTACAAACATTCAAGATTTGTAAAGTGACACTTTACACATATGTAAATATATATGATATTCAAAAAATAGCACTGTTATCCTATACCGATAGACAATCAACTATAGCACTTAGTTGTTTTGTGCTATTTCAGTAACAATATTTGTATTATGTTTGAGCTGTACTTTTTACTTTATCATAAATTTACTGTTAACAAAACTTGTCGCTGTATTTTTCACAACGGCAATTTTACAAACATGTATTTTTGCAATTTATATTTTTGTTTTCTTCATTATTGTTACAGAAAAACCAACAAAGAAAAGTGTTAATAAATTGAATTGTGCATAGTAAAGTGACAATAAATACCATAAAAAGTGACATAAGACAAACATCTCAACCACCATATCGCCACACTTGTCATTAACGTGGTCACATTCAACTATTTAAGGACCAATAATATGACTAGTTTCTGGCGTAAATACGGTGAAACTAACCACCAACGTGCAATCCAGTTTACTATAGATATCAGTGCTAACAGCAAAGTTTTGAAAAGTTGGTTGCCCTATATGTTTTATGTCAGATAACATTTTTAATTAGAAAGGTTTTTGCAGTCATGTGCACGAAAAGAATCATAACTGAAACTTTCCTTTTTAAAACAGAAAAAAAAAATTGTTTAGAACATTTACAAACATTGTTTTGTATTTTGCATCAGATGGACGAGTTTTGTTTATTTGTCGTTAAGCGTAAAGCAACACCATGGGCTATCTGTGCTGTGCCCAATTTGAGTTCCTAAACATAGTTTTTAGAGTTATATGCCACCTGGTAGGGGGGGCAGATGGGTGACATCTATCACTTTACCGAATAAAAAACTTATGCAGATGATTTGAAAGTTCCAGTACAATAGTTGTTTTATTTCTATGAAGAACCAGTTCTAAGCCGTTATTTACCAGGTGAGTATTTAAAAGATCTATCAGCATGGGACTGTACAAATCGAAATAATGTTTAATTTTGAGACTCGTTTATACTCAGTAATAACTAAAATTATTTTTAACTTATATATTAAGTCTTATTCAGTTCATGAAATAATTTCAAATATAGTATTTCATAATTTACAAAAAAAATAAAACCAGTTTCACACATTGCTTGTTTATAATTAAGCACGAAGTTAACGATGGGCTATCTGTGCTCTGCCCACCCGCAGTATCTAACCCCACTTTCTAGCGTTGTAAGTCCGAAGAAACACCGCTGTGCCACTGGGGAGTTCAATTTTAATAGAAACTACTCATAATTTATGTTTTATTTCTGAGTGTTAACTAAAAATGTATCAGTTCTTTAATTATTAAAAAGTTACAACATTATACAAAATTACTGAAAAATCTATAAAAGCTTGAAGCAAATACTTCATTTCATCTGGCTATATGTCGTACACTCTTCTTGTCGCTAACATGACGAGTTAAGGTTATTAAATAAAACGCAGAGTAAAGATATACCATATCTTCCCTCGCTTGATCAAACTCTGGTTCAAAATGAATAGTAGTTTCATGTATTCAATTCTATTCGTAAATATTTTACAACTACAGATATTTGTAGTATTGGAAAGCAGAAGAAATATCTTAGAATAAAGACAGAAATAATCTTTATGTGTATATATATTACACTGCTTTTTTTAGCACTAACAGAATGTCGGTGACTCAAGACTCGTATGTATTTGTTGTGTTTTAGCGAGCAAATATGTAATCGTTTCAGAGAACGACCTGTAAATTTCTGCTCCTATTTTCTGTCTGAGTAGCTCAATTCGCATCTACTGGAGAAATATAAGGTTCGTATTACATTCGATATTTGACATATGGAACATAACACTTCAGCGAACACGACAAAAACACTACTCATTTGTCATCCATCAAGGACACATCTTGTTCTTTAAAAAGCGATGCTCATTCAAAACGCTTCTTTGAAAACTAGTTTATATATGATAGAAATAAGGTATTTTAATTAAAATATATTATTCTTTTCACAAATTCCTTATCATATTTGAGCATTTATTAATAAAAAAGGTCATATTTAATAATAGATGTGAAAATATAAAATTGCACTATTTTAAGAAAATTCCGAAACGAGAAACGAACAAGGGAAATAATACCACGAAAATAATTTAGTAAAAAAGAAGCATTACGAACTGTTACGCAGTTACATGTTACAGTTATAATTTATATGAAACATGGAGAGGTTGAAGTATCACAAGGGACAACATTAAAAACTATTAGACAGCTAAATGTTCTAGTTTATAATTGATATCAAATATGGAGAAGTTGAAGTGTGACTAAGGTCAACATTACGAACTCTTAGACAGATCATGATTCTAGTTTATTATTTATATGAAAATTAGAGAGATTGAAGCATCACTAGGGACAACATAACGAACTGTTAGACAGTTAAATGTTCTAGATTATAATTTATATTAAACATTGAAAGGTTGAACTATCAAAAGAGACAACATAGTGAACTATTACTCAGTTAAATGTTCTAGTTTATTATTTATATGAAACATGGAGAGGTTGAAGTATCACTAGTGACAACATTAGGAACTGTTAGACAGCTAAAGGTTCTAGTTTATGATTAATACGAAACATGGAGAGGTTGAAATATCACAAGTGACAACATTACGAACTGTTAGTAGGCTAAAGGTTCTAGTTTTTAATTTATATGAAACATAGATGTTGAAGTATCACTACGGAGAACATTACGAACTGTTAGACAGTTTAAAATTCTAGTTTATAATTGATATGAAACATGGAGAGATTGAAATATCACTAGGGACAACATTACAAACTGTAGACAGCTAAGTGTTATAGTTTATAATTGATATGAAACATAGAAAGGTTGAAGTATCACTAGGGACAACATTACAAACTGTAGACAGCTAAGTTTTATAGTTTATTATTGATATCAAACATGCAGAGGTTGAAGTATCACTTGGGACAAAATTACGAACTGTTAGACAGTTAAATGTTCAAGTTTATCAATGATATGAATCAAGAAGAAGTTGAAGTATTACTAGGGACAACATCACGAACTGTTAGACAGTAAAAGGTACTAGTTTATAATTTATATGAAACATGGAGAGGTTGAAGTATTAATAGTGACAACATTACCAACTGTTTGACAGTTAAAGGTTCTATTTTATAATTGATATGGAAAGAAAGAGATTGAAGTATCACTAGGGACAACATTACAAACTGTTAGGCAGCTAATTGTTATAATTTATAATTTATATGAAACATAGAGATATTGAAGTATCACTACGGACAACATTATGAATTGTTAGACAGTTAAATGTTGTAGTTTATAAATGATATGAATTATGGAGAGGTTGAAGTATGACTAGGGACAACATTACGAACTCTTAGTTAAAGGATTCAGTTTATTATTGATATGAAACATGTAGAGGTTGAAGTATCACTACGGACAACATTAGGGGCTGTTAGAAGGTTTAATGTTCTAGTTTATAAATGATATGAAACATGGAGAGGTGAAAGTATCACTAGGAACAACATTACAAACGGTTAGACAGCTAAATGTTCTAGTATATAATTGATATGAAATATGGAGAGATTGAAATATCACTACAGCCAACATTACGAACTGTAAGACAGTTATAGGTTTTTGTTTATAATTGATATAAAACATGGAGAGGTTGACGTATCACTAGTGACAACATTACGAACTGTTAGTAGGCTAAAGGTTCTAGTTTTTATTTAATACGAAACATGGAAAGGTTGAAGTATCACTACGGACAACATTAGGGGCTGTTAGAAAGTTTAATGTTCTAGTTTATGAATGATATGAAACATGGAGAGGTTAAAGTATCACTAGTGACAACATTACGAACTGTTAGTAGGCAAAAGGTTCTAGTTTTTAATTAATACGAAACATAAAGAGTTTGAAGTATCACTAGAGACAACATTACGAACTATTAGACAGTTAATGGTTCTAGTTTATATTTTTATGAATCAAGGAGAGTTTGAAATATCACTAGGGACAACATTACAAACTTTTTGACAGCTATGTGTTCTAGTTTATAATTAGTATGAAACATGGATCGGTTAAATTTACACTAGTGACAACATTTCGAACAGTTAGACAACAAAAGGTTCCATTTTATAATTCATATGAAACATAGAGATGTTGTAGTATCACTAGAGACAACATTACGAACTGTTAAACAGCTAAAGATTCTAGTTTCTAATTAACATGAAACATGGAGAGGTTGAAGTACCACTAGTGACAACATTAACGAACTATACGACAGTTAAATGTTCTAGCATATAAATGATATTAAACATGGAGAGGTGGAAGAATCACTAGGGACAACATTACGAACTGTTAGACAGTTAAATGTTCTAGTTTATAATTTATATGAAACATTGAAAGGTTGAACTATCAAAAGAGACAACATAATGAACTATTACTCAGTTAAATGCTCTAGTTTATTATTTATATGAAACATGGAGAGTTTGAAGTATCACTAGTGACAACATTAGGAACTGTTAGACAGCTAAAGGTTCTAGTTTATGATTAATACGAAACATGGAGAGGTTGAAGTACCACTAGTGACAACATTAACGAACTATACGACAGTTAAATGTTCTAGCATATAAATGATATTAAACATGGAGAGGTTGAAGTATCACTTGGGACAACATTACGAACTGTCAGACAGTTAAATGTTCCAGTTTATAATTGATATAAATCATAAAAAGGTTGAAATATCACAAGAAACAACATTACGAACTGATAGACAGTTAATGTTCTAGTTTATAATTAATATGAAACATGGAAATGTTAAAGTATCACTAGGGACAACATTACGAACTGTTAGACACTTAAATGTTCTAGTTTCTAATTGATATGAAACATGGAGAAGTAGAAGTGTGACTAAGGTCAACATTACCAACTCTTAGACAGATCATGATTCTAGTTTATTATTTATATGAAACATAGAGAGATTGAAGTATCACTAGGGACAACATTACGAACTGTTAGACAGTTAAATGTTCTAGTTTATAATTTATATGAAAAATTGAAAGGTTTAACTATCAAAAGAGACAACTTTACTAACTATTAGTCAGTTTGGTGTTCTTGTTTATGTTTATATGCAACATGGAGAGGTTGAAGTATCACTAGTGACAACATTACAACCTGTTATACAGTAAAATGTTGAAGTTTTTAGTTTATATGAAACATGGAGAGGTTGAAGTATCACGAGGGACAACATTACAAACTGGTAGACAGTTAAATATTCTAGTTTATAATTGATATGAAACATGGAGAGTTTGAAGAAACACCAGTGACAATATTACGAATTATTAGTCAGATAAATGTTCTAGTTTATAATTTATATGAAACATGGAGAGATCAAAGTATCACTAGAACAAACATTACCAACTGTTAGAAAGCTAAAGGTTCTACTTTATTATTTATATAAAACAAGGAGAGGTTGAAATATCACTACGGACAACATCACGAACTGTTAGACAGTTAAATGTTGTAGTTTATAAATTATATGAATTATGGAGAGGTTGAAGTATCACTACGGACAACATTAGGGGTTGTTAGAAAGTTTAATGTTCTAGTTTATAAATGATATGAAACATGGAGAGGTGAAAGTATCACTAGGGACAACATTACAAACGGTTAGACAGCTAAATGTTCTAGTATATAATTGATATGAAATATGGAGAGATTGAAATATCACTAAGGACAACAATACAAATTGTTAGACAGCTAAATGTTCTAGATTATAATTGATATGAAATATGGAGAGATTGAAATATCACTACAGCCAACATTACGAACTATAAGACAGTTATAGGTTTTTGTTTATAATTGATATAAAACATGGAGAGGTTGAAGTATCACTAGTGACAACATTACGAACTGTTAGTAGGCTAAAGGTTCTAGTTTTTAATTAATACGAAACATGGAGAGGTTGAAGTATCACTAGAGACAACATTACGAACTATTAGACAGTTAAATGTTCTAGTTTATAAATGATATGAGTCAAGGAGAAGTTGAAGTATCACTAGGGACAACATCACGAAGTGTTAGACAGTAAAAGGTACTAGTTTATAATTTATATGAAACATAGATGTTGAAGTATCACAACGGAGAACATTACGAACTGTTAGACAGTTAAAAATTCTAGTTTATAATTGATATGAAACATGGAGAGATTGAAATATCACTAGAGACAACATTACGAACTGTTAGACAGTTAAAAATTCTAGTTTATAATTGATATGAAACATAGAAAGGTTGAAGTATCACTAGGGACAACATTACAAACTGTAGACAGCTAAGTGTTATAGTTTATAATTTATATGTAACATAGAGATGTTGAAGTATCACTAGTGGCAACCTTACAATCTGTTACACAGCTTAAAGGAGGGGTTGAAAGTTCGGAAAAAAAAACTTGATATATTCTCCAATGAAGAACAAATTAATTAACATAAATGAAGGTACAGCATATTTGAATATTAGTGGTATTACTAAACGTCTTACAAATGAAGCGTTTTAAAATTACCTTCAGATTAACATTATACTGATAGAAAACAATCTGTGAAATAAGGTACGATGTTGGTAGAATATGACATCATGTGATCTTTTTTTTACTCGAAATTCGAGTATTTAAGTTAGTTATTACTTCTCTTGAAAAGGGCTGAAAGGGCGAGCATGTTTGGTGTAATTGGGATTCGAACATGCGACTTTCAGATTACGAGTCGAGCTCCTTAACCATCTGGCCATGCCGGTCCAAATATATAACTATAGATTAAAAATACCTTACTTTGACTACCTATGCCTTTATTATTAACATAATATTTATGTTACTAGTCTTTGGTGTACGGATATACCTTATTCAACTATTTCCTTCTTACTTCTTATTGTATTGAAACTTTACAGTTATAGTTAATATTCGGAAACTAAAACCCTGAGTGAAGAGTAAGTTATCAAATTATCTAAGGACTCCATCCGACATAACCCAGTCCTTTGAGGATGACTGGTTTGACTTGTTGAAAATAGTCGGTATTATGTTTCGTTGATTCTTTAATTATCAGGCCCGGCATAGCCAAGCGTGTTAAGGCGTGCGACTCGTAATCTGAGGGTAGCGGGTTCGAATCCCCGTCGCGTTAAATATGCTCGCCCTTTCAGCTGTGGGGGCGTTATAATGTGACGGTCAATCCCACTATTCGTTGGTAAAAGAGTAGCCCAAGAGTTGGCGGTGGGCGGTGATGACTAGCTGCCATTCCTCTGGTCTTACACTTCTAAATTAGGGATGACTAGCACAGATAGCCCTCGAGTAGCTTTGTGCGAAATTAAAAAAACAAACAAAAACAATCTTTAATTATCTATGACTCATTATGTTCACGTGTCATTATTGATTTTGTTATGAATTTGCACAAAGTAATTTCCTTCTTTAAACATGTGTTTCTTGAACTATCACATATAAACGCGTCTCTTGAATTCCACATATCTAGCTTAACATTCTTCATGCGCCACAGATCTAGATAGTTCATATGTCAGAAATATCTTTCTGAATACATATACCTTGTTTCAGATTGTACAGTATCCACACATTTCAGATTATCAATGATCAAATTCACAATACTATTCTTAATTAATTATTGTTTGAAGAAGTCATAATACATATATTTAATTAATTATGTGTGTGTGTGTGTGTGTTTTCTTATAGCAAAGTCACATTGAGCTATCTTCTGGGTCCACCGAGGGGAATCGAACCGCTGAATTTAGCGTTGTAAATTCGTAGTCTTACCGCTGTACCAGCAGGGGACTTTAATTAATTAATTACCTCTTATATATGTATATATATATTAAAGGCGTGAAGTGGTTTAAATTAACTTAAAATGTGAAGCGTTAATCAATAACCTTTCAAAATGATTTACAGCAGATTTCCTGTAATCGTAACAAAAAGAAATTAATGTTAATTAAGTTTCTTGATGATGAGAAACCCACTTGAAATAAAAATCTATCTTAGAACAGCTGGTATGGGTATAAACACTTTTATTGATAAGCAGAGAAAAACGTTTCGACCTTCGTAGGTCATCTTAAGGTTAACTTGAAGATGACAGGTCAGTTTCTTGTTATGTCTTTATGTTGTCACTTTTGTCTTGAAGGTTTTAAACTTTTATTTTAAATAAAGTAAATGCATAAACTGTCCTATAATTACACTCGATAATAATTTTGTATCTGAATGAATTTTTTATCTTTCAAGGTTTCCTGTTATTTGATTATAAATATTTTTAACAACATATATAAAAATGACAATGCTAATTTATCAATTGAATGATTGATTATTTGGAAATAACCACAAAGATAACAAAGGGATATTGTGCTTTGCCTACCACAGATGTCAAAACGCGGTTTCTAAAGTTGTGAGTGTGTAGACATACCTGCTATGCCACTCAGGAAGTAAAACTGACAATTTTAATGTATCAAATCGTTGTCAGTAATGGTGGGGTATCAGATACATAAAGGTTTTGGAAAAAACGACCACTTTAAAATTAATACTTTTTCTTTATGTTTTCTTTTTAGGTAAATAAACAAAGTTTTTTTTTATAGTATCTCAACTTCAAGCAATATTATCAAGTTTCATCTCTTGGCTTCTACTTGTGCATCTGACAATAGCAATTTTCAGTTTTTCACGCTACAGTTTGTTTGTTTTGTTATTATATACAAAAGTACACAAAGGGCTATCTTTGCTCTGCCCACCACGGAAATCAAAACCCGATTTCTTGCAGTATTAGTCCGCAGACATACCGCCACGCCATTGGGGGCCTAACGCGACAGGCTTAGATAGTCAACGTGAGATATTTTTAATCTATGGTTATATATTTGGCCTGGCATGGCCAGGTGGTTAAAGAGCTCGACTCGTAATCTGAAGGTCGCGGGTTCGAACCCCATCACACCAAACATGCTCGCCCTTTTAACAGTGGGGGCGTTATAATGTGACGGTCAATCCCCCTATTCGCTGGTAAAAGAGTAGCCTTACACTACTAAATTAGGGACGGCTAGCACAGATAGCCCTCGAGTAGCTTTGGGCGAAATTCAAAACAAACAAACAAATGGTTATATATTTACCACAAATAATTATACATAAAAAAAGAATTTCTGTGTTTCTAATGTTTCGCTCAATCATCTTTTCAATAAATTTCCTGATTCATTACAACTAATTCTGATGCGGTTAAAATATTAAAATTCCTTTCTCTGAGCACAGCACATGTAGCCTATTATTCGGTTTTGCATTTAAAACAAAGGCAGTTTTTTTTAAATATCAGTATTTGTTGCTACAACATGCCATTACCAGGCTTCATTGGAATAGATAATATGTTTCTTCCTTTCATAACCATTGTTGGAAAACGTCTTATTTATTATACACAATATATAAATATATTATATTAATATCAAGTGATTACAAAAACAACTCTAGAAAATATCAGAAACGTTAAATATTTGTAACTTAAACAAAACTAGAAAATTAAAAATATTACACCAGATAAAAGAACAATTAAAGTTTTGTCTCGGTCAACTCATGGTCGTGAAATCTTGGCTTGAATAAAGTGTTATTCTTCCTAGATTGATGAGATATGTTTTCGTTTCACCTAAGTGAAAAACAATTTATAATGTAAAGTGTAAATTAAAGTCTTTAAATAACAATAGTGGTGGTAAAATTATGCTTAAAATTGTTCCCAAACGTAATTATGTTCTACTTTCCCCTTTCTTTCATAGAGAATTCAATGCTCTCTAACATATCTCAACAGTAAACCTTTTGTAAAATGCATATTTTTTAGAAGTTCTAGTGTTCAGAGGAATTAAGATCTGTGTGTTAATAAATAACCTTCAAATCCCTTAAGTTGGTTTACTCAGCGTATCCAGGAATGTCGTTTTGGTGGAACTCTTCACTTATGTATTTTAATCTATCGCAGTGTTAGATACTTGGCACATTTGTCTTTCTTTTTTTACTTTTAGGATGTCCGAAAAGCCTGGAACCATAGACACTTCATTGAAGTTTACAGAATGTGTTCCATATGCTGTCCTTTTAATTCCAAACACGTTTGGACTAACAGCGGGATTAACTTGACCTTCTTGTGCTTACAAGTGATTACAAATCTGAAATTGATTAAAATCTGCAGATCGCTTATGATTTCATACGTTTTCAACACCCTGTAATATTAACACTAGTTGTTTTTTTGTCTGTGAAGAACTATTTCTTACAACCTTTACTATCAGCCTGTTATTTAATTAATTATTTTAAGTGTACATTTTGTAAAATCAAGAAGTCTATGCAAATTAAATAAATTAGGCATATATATATATTTATTGCTAGTGTTCGCAGACCTCCGATTCCTGCTACAAGCTACTGATTTGAAAAACATTAAAAAGGAATATTACAATCATATACAAACCGTGGCTTCTCCAATAATACACTTGAATATCAATTTCCATGTATGTGTGTTTTTTTCACCTTTTCGTTCAAATGCCTTCTTCAGCGAATGTCTAATGTAAAAAAAATTAATATAATTAAGTTTAAAAACCTTTTTAAAATATATCTTTCATCTTTTTAATTTCTCTCGACTGAAAATTATTATGTGAGTTGATCATAACTTGCAAAGAAATTCCATTATATAGCAGCAGTTTCATATATTGAATTCTAGCCATAGACCAAGTAAAGATTGTGTAACGTGTGAAGCGTAAGCGATAGTAACATAGACAAGAAAAAAAGCGAAAAAAAAATGAAATTTATATCAGTGTCAAAGTGCTGCTTTTAAAAACTATGAAGGAATACCACTGTAGCTCAGGGATCATGACTTTTACGGGTTTCTGCCCAGCAGATGAATACGTGACTGTTTAGAGAAACGATTTGGGTCTTTTATATATATATATATATTGCTGTCTCAATGATCCAATTCACATTCACCGAAAAACTTTCATATGGATCTCCACTTACAACATTTGTCATATGCAACATAACTCTTGCCATCTAGCATCTTTCATCAATGTCTTACGAAGAGTATTTTATCATTCCCTCCTTCCTTCTTAACGTTCTCTTCGCTGAGAATATAATTATGGGGTGAAATGTCTCAAAGCATAGAAATGTTTTAAAGCTACAAATACCACGCTAGAGTTAAAGTATAATATGCTCAGAGAATTGCCACATTAGTATCTTAAAGTTATCAGTAAACAACCGAGTTTTTAACGGCTGAAAATTTAAATGTTATCGTTTTGGCATTTTGGTTTGTTTGTTTGTTTGTTTCGAAATTCGCGCAAAGCTACACGAGGGCTACCTGGGTTAGCCGTCCCGAATTAGCAGTGTAAGACAAGAGGGAAGGTAGTTAGTCGTCACCACCTACCGTCAATATGGCGCTACTCGACACTGTTCAGAACACAAAGTCAAAACAGACTCCGCCTCTGTTTCTCCGGCCCCCCAGTGGCTCAGCGGTATGTCTGCGGACTTACACGCTAAAATCCGGGTTTCGATACCCGTGGTGGGCAGAGCACAGATAGCCCATTGTGTAGCTTTGTGCTTAATTCAAAACAACAACAACAACTGTTTCTCCGTATGCACTGACCATGTTTATTTACATTCAACGCGCTGGCGTTAGAGGTTTGTTTGGCAACTATTACGTCACAGTACTTTTTCTAGCGGCAAACGTAAAAATTGTTCGGATTGCCGCTCGGAAAGGGATCTTTCTGCACCAAGTTCTATATTTCATTTATTAGCACATATTTTTTATAAAAAATATGAACCTGCAAAATCAATCAGTATAAGTAGTTCTTTTGATTGCAAAGTTTTCTTTTTTCTGTAAAATTCACCTTTAACAGCAAACAAACTATTATTCATAATTAAGCACATATGCAGCGAGCGCTTTTAGTGTTCGAATTTCTGTGACGTTTATTTTGAGTTTCTTCCAAGAATTGCATTACTTGCTGGTGCAAAGTAACACATGTATTATATTAAAGTGCTTTGCATATTTGATTAAACAACAGATCAACTTAAAAAAAAAACCAAACAGGACCCTGTTATTTCTTAATATATTTTTAAATCTCGAAACAATAAAATCAACATATGGCGTGACATCTAGCGGCGTAGTTTCATACTGTTAAATACTACGAGCTCCCAAAAGGTTTAAGGAGTTGGCTTTCTAGTTTGTTAAAGACGTAATTAGCATGTTGCTGAACTAATGGAACTTAGAAAGAAAAATTAAAACATATAACCATAATTTGAATATGTTTTTTTTATACGAATGTCACGAAAACATAAAACATAAGAAATTAAAATAAAAAAGATGTAAGATTGTGTGTGTTTTATAGCAAAGCCACATCGGACTGCTGTTAAGCCCACCAAGGGGAATCGATCCCTTGAATTTAGCGTTGTAATTCCGTAGACTTATCCCTGTACTAGTTGGGGGCAAGTACGTAAAAAAGAAGTGTATGAAACGAAACATAGACCAATTTGAAAAAAAAAATTGGTTTACTTGCAACTATGTTAAGTGAACTAGCTGGAACACAAGTCTTCTGGACGGAAATTATGTACATTTATAATTGATGAAAGGTTATCTTAGGACATGAAAAGTTGCTTCCCTTATTTACAGTTGTAAGAAATGCATAAATGCCCATAAAAAACTGTAGAACACTAAATGTGAAACTGCAAGTTTGTTTTCGTATGGACCCAACAAACCTTCATGCCAAATTTGGTGAAGATTCATGAAGAGGGAGCTAAGTAGTGGTAAAAAGTGCAGAAACGCCCATAAAAATTACAAATTGCAAAACTAAATATTTGTATATATCTTTCCATTGACCCAATGAACTTGCCTGATGATTATCCATCTACAGAGCACGAAGTGGTGGTGAAAAACGCAAAACTGAAAATGTAGATGTACCCTAGAATGGATTTTTCTTTGTTTTTTTGAGTTTTTTATTTCGCGCAAAGCTAATTCGAGGACTATCTGCGCTAGCCGTCCCTAATTTAGCAGTGTAAGACTAGAGGAAAGGCAGCTAGTTATCACCACCCACGGCCAACTCTTGGACTTCTCTTTTACCAACAAATAGTGGGAGTGACCGTCACATTATAACGCCCCACGGCTGAAAGGGCGAACATATTTGGTGCGACGGGGATTCGAACCCGCGACCCTCAGATTACGAGTCGAACGCCTTAACTCACCTGGCCATGACGGGCCCCAGCATGGACCTAATGAATCTCCAAACCAATTTTAGTAAAGACACATCCTCACATACGAAGTAGTTACACAGACGTACAACAGAGAGTAATATTACATTTATATAGCTTAAAAGGAGAGATAGGATGAGAATATTTATCATACTTTAAAATCCCCATATAATTCAAGCAAGGAAATGTCATAATGGATCTGCTTAAATGAAAATATTTTCAAAACGTACAAAAACCAGACTTCTCATGATTGGAAACGGGTATTACGGACCAATAAGTCCAAGTTTGCAATCTATTAAAAACACACATACAACATCTAGATATTGTGAAGAAAAGGAATTTGCTAAAAAGTAGAAAAACTGGAGTGTTGATGATTGTAAAACGGTGTTGTGGACGGATAAGTTCAGGTTTGAAATATTTGGTTCAAAGTGTAGATTGTACGTTCGGTGGAAGAAAGGTTAAAGGAACTTACTTCAGTGCATAGTACCGACCATAAAACATGGGGGCGAGGCGAAGTGAGGGCGTGGGGGTGATCTTCTGCTGAAGTGATAGGAGATATTTGGAAAATAGATGAAATAAGGTCAACGTATATGATAATAATATATATTATAATCTCTCTCTCTCGGTGTTTGGGTATGATATGTTCGTACCCTGGAGGGTCAAGTTATCTTTTTCCTACCCATACTTATGTGGTCTTCCAGTATTTGATATTTATAGTTACTTCATTTTTGGGTCAGAGTCAACTGAATATTTCTCCAACCCTTTTCAGGGCAATATCCATGTATTGTGATACGTATATGGGTATTTTGCCCTATCAGCAAGATGTCAAGTTTGTTGGTGGCACTTTTTTTTTTTTTAATTCATTATATGTATATATATATATAAAGATACATACATCTTTATTATATATTTATACATTTTTTATTTTTTTATTTTTATGTTTATAATATATGTTGGCCGGGAAAAGATGTTTAGGACTAACTTCATCATGTATGAGGTACCTGTCTAGTTTGCATAGTAAGTTGTTTTTATCCAATATTTATCGAAGTACGTTATTGTACTATGTAGGAGTCTATCTGGTATGGTTGGTATGTTCGAATATTTGTGTATGAATTGAGATGATGTTGTTCTTGGAACTTTGTGTGCTGTTGTAAGGAGTGTGTTTTGGATTGTTTGTAGTTTTGTTTTAATTATTTTATTGCTTACAGTTATCCATGCTGGACCTGCGTAGTCTATTACTGGTCTAATATATGTTTTGTAGATTCTTAGTAAGTTATCTGTAGATGCTCCACTGTTTTTATCAGTTAGACTCCTAGCATAGTTGGTTCTTCGCCAGACTTTGTTTTTAATTTCGTTTACCTGGTTAATCCAAGTTAATTTTGAATCATAGGTTAGGCCTAAAAATTTTGCCGATGTGGCTGTCTGAAGTAGCGTACCATTCATATATATTTTTGGCTGTAGTTTTTTGTGTTTTGTTAATTTCGTAAAGACTACAAGTTGTGTTTTTCTATTCTATATTTTTGACAGTATTCACTTATTCTATTTGGTTGTGGTTGGATGTTTGTGGCTGCTATTCTTGGTGTTGCGGCACTTTCCAGACTGCCACATCATCAGCGAACTGTGAAGAGAATCCATGGTTAGGATCCTTCAATGGCATATTGTTTACGTACATGATGAAGAGTATAGGGCTAACCACCCCTCCCTGAGGGACACCAGCTTCTGGAGCAAAATACTCAGAAACGGTACCCTCTACATTCACTCTACACTTTCTATTTTCCAAAAAGTCAGATAGCCAGCGAATAACTCCACACGGTAGTCCCATTTCATTCATTTGGAACCTTAGACCATCGTGCCAAACAGTGTCGAATGCTTTCTCGATATCAAGGAACAAGCGACAGTGCATTCTTTTTATTGAAGCTATTTATTATAGTTTCGGTTAATCTGATTAAGTGATCTGTTGTGTGTCAAAATTTCCTGAATCCGTTTTGTTCTTCTGGCTACTTCGATGTTATCTCCTAGAATGTAGAAAGTCTATTACTGATTATTCTTTCGAGAATTTTACCTACACAGCTGGTCAGGCTTATTGGCCGGTAGCTATTAGGTTTATTTGCTGGCTTTCCTTCCTTATGGAACATTAATATATTAGTGAGCTTCCAAGAAACTGGGATGTATCCTAAGGATAGAGATAGATTAAAAAGTGATTTTAGGTGGTCAAACAATTTCGGAGTGCCCTTTTTTAGAAGGATGGCTTGTATTTCATCTTCACCTGGAGATTTGTTTTTTGTGTTTTTTATTGCTTCAATAAGTTCTTGTAGGTATATTTCTTTCGTTAGTATCATTGTAATCTCTCTCTCTCGGTGTTTGGATAAGAAAAGTTCGTAACCTGGAGGGTCAGGTTCTCTATGACCTCTTCCTCCTCCCCGGACTTATGGTCTTGCTGGATTGGTATTTGTAATTGTTGAACTGTATATTATTTAGATCCTTTTCAAGGCAATGTCCATGTATTGTGGCACATAGTTATTATTTTACTCTATCAGCAGAATGTCAAGTTTGTTGGTGGCACTTTTTAATTATTATTTAATATTTATTATTATTATTATATTAATGTATTTATTTATTTTTATGTTTAAAATATAAATTGACTGGGGAGAGATATTTAGGACTAAGTTCATCATGTATGAGGTACCTGTCTAGTTCGCATAGTAATTCGTTTTTCATCCAATTCTTATTAAAGTACATAATTGTACTATGTAGTAATTTGTCTGGTACGGTTGGTATGGTCGAATATTTGTGAATGAATTGAGATGATGTAGTTCTTGGAACTCTGTATGCAGTTGTGAGGAGTGTGTTTTGGATTGTTTGTAGTTTGGTTTTAATTATTTTATTGCTTACAGTTATCCATGATGGAGCTGCATAATCTATTACAGGTCTAATATATGTTTTATAGATTTTTAGTATGTTACCTGTAGATGCTCCACTGTTTTTACCAGTTAGACTCCTAGCATAGTTAGTTCTTCGCCAGACTTTATTTTTAATTTCGTTAACATGATTGATCCAAGTTAGTTTTGAATCATAGGTTAGATCTAAAAATTTTGCTAATGGGGCAATCTGGAGTAGTGTGCCATTCATATATAATTCTGGCTGTTGTTTTTTGTGTTTTGTCAATTTCGTGAAGACGACGAGTTGTGTTTTCGCTGTCTTTATTTTTATTTTATATTTTTGACAGTATTCACTTATTATATTTAGTTGCGGTTGTATGTTAGTGGCTGCTATTGTGGGATTATTATAATAATACTCAATTTTGTCTGTCTTGAAAATGCGCGAGCTTACTATCTAATTGCGCATGCGCAAGTACGCCGTTTCAACGAATGTAAACAAATGGCGAATGTAAATATACTTTAGTTGTTTCACACATGTTATACAACATATTTAAAACTTATAATTAAAAAAAAAGTTCTATCGTTAGGTCGTAAAATAACATTATAAGCTTATATTATGGATAGTATTCAGTGCGTTAAGGTTTAGCCCTAACTAAACTAAAGGAAAAATGTACAAAAGACACAATTTAAATATATCCTTTTATCGAATATATATATATGTAGAGAGAACATAGAATATACTTCTGTAATTAAAATAGAATTTTATTAATTTTAAAATTTTGTCTTCAAATAAAGAACTCATTTCACCACAAATGTCTTACGGGTTTTTGCTAGCATTTATATATTTCATAAATATATTAAACTAAGGTTAAATTTGGAAGTGACAGCACATGTGTTTATCCTTTTTGTAAAACAACTGCTTCCTTTCAAGTAAGTAAATAACTATTAATAATTTTTGTATTTGTTTTTAGTTTCGTTTCTCTTATTCGAGATTGTCTTTTGCTGTACAAATACAAAGATTTGTCTTCATCTAAAAACTGTGGGCTACCAATATTCATATTATCCAAAAATAGTTTCAAGACAACATATACCACATTAAAGATATCTGTCTGATTGTAGAACCACTGAATCAAACCAGGTGATCACAGCTACGTTTTACAACCCAATATGCCACCGCGACTGCCCCTACAGTTATTCAGCGGTCAGCTTGATGGTTTCTATAGCTGAAGCTCGAGTTTCAATATCGCGGCTAAAAAGAGTATAGTTAGCCCATTGTGTAGTTTTGCACTTTAAAACATCAATAACGGACAAACTTATTATGGTCGTAATAAACTAAACCCGAGTATCACTGATATCTTTGACAAATTAAATCAGCTTATCACTGATTTACGTATTGATTGTCACTGTCATGTTTGGCAACCAACTCAAATTTTCACTATCACGTTTCACGAATCAATTAAATTATCATTGCTATACTTGGACAAACCAGCCCAGATCCTCGCTGCCTCGATTCACGAATCAACTCAATTATCATTGCTATGTTTGAATAAAACTTAGTAACACCTAACATATATGTAAACGCCAGAGAGTTTCTCAACATATCACTCTGGAGCCTCGGCATGGCCAGGTGGTAAAGGCACTAGACTCGTAATCTGAGGATCTTGGATTCAAATCCCCGTCACCCCAAACATGTTTGCCTTTTCAGCCGTGGGCCATTATAATGTGAAGGTCAATCCCCCTATTCGTTGGTAAAAGAGTAGCCCAAGAGTTGACGGTGGGTGGGTGGTGATAACTAGATGCCTTCCCTCTCGTCTTTCACTGCTAAATTAAGGACAGCTGGTGCAGATAGCCTTCGTGTAGCTTTGCGAAAAATTAAAACAAACCATATCATCTGGTGGTAGTGAAAATTATAGCTTTACAGTTACTCACGTAGGTTGTGTACATCTAATCCAAGGCTGCCTTTTATCCATAAGACAAAATAAAAACGTTGTCCCACAACACTTATGTATGAAGATACATTAAATTAATTTATTTAATGGGATTTGTTACCTATTACACTACATAGACGTCTTGGAAATATAGGTTATTTAATTTTTAACGGAAACAATTGTTTCATATGAATTTTCGTTGTTGCATATGCCAGCGTCTTATACCCTTCACAACGATAGACTGTAGTAATTCATAAACACTGCAGTATCTCTACTGTTTAAATTATTAAGAAAACAATGTCGAACTGGTGTGAATTTCGCGCAAAGCTACACCAGTGTTATCTGCGCTAGCCTTCACTAATTTAGCGGTGTAAGACTAGAGGTAAGGCAGCTAGTCATCATCACCAACCGCCAACTCTGTGGCTACTCTTTTAACAACGAATAGTGTGATTGACCGTCATATTATAACGCCCCTACAGCTGAAAGGGGCGAACATGTTTAGTGCAATGGGGATTTGAACCCGCGACGCTGGGGTTACGAGTCGAGTGCCTTAACTATCTAGCCATGCCGGGCCACCGATATCTTACTATACAGTAACATATTTCTATTGTATTTTAAATATTTTATATAAATATATGCTATTTTATGCCATAATTGGACTTATTATATATATATATATATATATATATATATATTTGGTTGTTACTAGGTTTGTTATCACTGTAGATCTCAGTTATGTGGTTAGTGACCTATATGTTTTCACTCTGATACATTCATAAATATAATTATAGTTAAATTCAGTAATATGTTTACTATTATTTTAAATAACCACAAAATTTATTATAAATCAACTTTTTTTCTGATAAGCACGTTTTAGATTGTAATATATTACCATTTGTAGTTATAAGGTTTCTTTCCCAAGAGTAAAATGTTTTTTTTTATAATTTAATTGGATTTTAATGGCCTAGAATTCTAAACAAAAATGTATTTGCACTTTAGTGATTATGGCTTTCATAAAGACCTCAGTTGTAATGATAGAATATTGGAATTTTATTGATGTCAGAAATAAGCGAATTTAGTTTTCTTTTGATAAATGACCAGGTTAAGTGTGCTGTTCGGGGAAAATATCTGTTCTGTTTTTATTGAATTAAATTCTATAATACTCCTGTTCTTCAAACAGTTTTACAACAAACTAAATAAGCAAGCAGCGTGTAAAGGATTATCTAGGATAGAAAGTTTTAATATGTTGTTTTCCTGCAAAAAAAACCAATAATGAGTTCAAATAGTTCAACCATTTTGTTTCTTTGATGTGTTGTTTTTATTTTTCATTTCTATAACTTGTCTATATGTCAACTTACGGTCATCTAAGTAAAAAAGCAAACAAAAATTTTAGAATGAATGTAAAATGATGTAATCATCCATATTTGATAATCTAGTTATCAAATATGGATGATTACATCATAGAGCAAAAGTGATAAACATAATGTTTAAAATCAAATAACATAAAACACTAAGTAGTGGAAAAATTAATAAATGATTTACATTTTTTATTTGAAATCTAATTTTCAAGTTGAATTGTACAAACTTACAAATTACTTACTTTAAAATAACGTTTAAAAGTATTAAGAAAAAGAGAGTTATTCACTTTTTATCACATTAGAAAGTTTGAAAAAGGCAGAAAACGATTTATTAATTTTCTGCTATTTATGACGAAGGTTTTTAATGAGAATTTATTCTAAGCTCAATGCAATATATGTGAATCAGCGATATATTAATTTTAATTATATTCCATTAGGACAGTCACCCAAAATGTCTTTTAATATCTTTTTTATAGAAGTTTATAAAGGAAAGGGGGATAATTTGTTTTTAGGTTATTTGCTGAAAGAAAGTTTAAATATGTTTACCGAAATCGGCAATTTCAAAGCTAACGAAATTGCAAATAATAATTCCTTTGTAGTTCTACAGATGGCAGCAGTGTTGGAGAGCTTATTTAACAACAAGAGGGGTGCGTGGACCTAGTGTTGGTGTGCCAGCAATTTGAGTGCATACTTTGAGGCTGTCTGTACCTGTGTTATAAGAGTTGTGTCAACTCTCACTTTTTGGTTTAATCAAAGCAACCCAAGAGTTGACAATGTGCACTGTTGATCATCTAGCTTTCTTTTATCAGTTCAAAACTAGACCATCGGCCTGTCTACGTTTGCGCGATACAATTATCTATAAGCGAAAAAAGTTTTTATTTCTTTAATAAAACTAAAATTTCATAAAGGTATCATAATTTATCCAACATAATAAGGCCAGGAGGCTAGTGCGCTCGACTCGTAATCCAAGGATCGCGGGTTTGAATCCGCATCAAACTAAACATGCTCGTCCTTTACAGCCGTGGGGGGCGCTATAAAGTGACAGTCAATCTCACTATTTGTTCGTAAAAGAGTAGCCTAAGAGTTGGCGGTAGGTGATGATAAGTTGCTGCCTTCCCTCTAGTCTTACACTCTTAATTAGAAACGGCTAACTCAGATAACCCTAGTGTACCTTTGCTCGAAATTCAAAAACAAACAAACCTAATTAGCTGACATGAAAAATTCACATGAATGTATAACGTAATGTAAATAATGTACGTCGAGCAACGAGCTTGATATCTATAATAATTACAACATCCATCAGACTTCACAGAAAAACAAACACTGTGTTTGTGGAATATTTTAGCTTAACTTCAGAGAGTTGAATATGTTATATCGAAACGATTTTGAATATGCATGGCCTGGCATGGCCAGGTGGGTTAAGGCGTTCGACTCGTAATCCGAGGGTCGCGGGTTTGAATCCCGGTCGCACCAAACATGCTCGCCCTTTCAGCCGTGGGGGGCGTTATAATGTGACGGTCAATCCCATTATTCGTTGGTAAAAGAATAGCCCAAGAGTTGCCGGTGGGTGGGTGGTGATGACTAGATGCCTTCCCTCTAGTCTTACATTGGGGACGGCTTGCGCAGATAGCCCTCGAGTAGCTTTGCACGAAATTCAAAAAACAAAAAAAAATTGAATATGCAAATAAACAAGTCACCTGATAACCACAATCACTATAAAGCCATGACTGTGAATATTTTCCAACGCAAAATATTCTTATATTTTCATAACTAAGGAATGTACAAAATGAACTAGTCTTATAATTAAGTGTTTTGTATAACTTTTTCTGGGCGATATTGGTCATCAAATATTGTAACTATTACAACAATGTGCGGTCTTATATGAGTAATGCACGTTTCTTTTTATTTCTTTCAAAATTATGATACTTTATAGTTTTTAATATTTGATGATAAAAAAATTTTAATTTATTTGGAATTTATATCAAGGTTGATTTACAGAAACATTAACAATTCCAGGTCATCTCTGACAAATCATATGTACATACTTTCCATATCATATTTATCTAGCGTAGCACCGATGAAATAATTTTAGTTCAGCAATGAGTTGAGATTAGTTCAAGTCATTTTTGTTTGGTTGTGTGAACATGTAATTATAGAGCTGATTTTCAACTTCTTTCAGGGTGTTGTGTTCATGTTCCTTTAATTGTAAGATAATGTTTTCTTCGACCAGTACAAACACCATAATAAGAACAAAAAATGAAACAAGTACATTGTTTGTACCTGGTTTCTATCTTATCTTTCTATTTGTAAAATTTGTTTGTTCACCAGCTTCTAAACTGAGTTTAATTTTACTCCATTTTAAAGCAGCATCTATTTTGTATGATATCAAAGATATGATATCATGATATCGTTAGACGAGGTTAGTTTCATGTGTCGTTATTTGTTTTGTTTTTTATTTTACTCAAAGGTACACGATAGTTATCTACGCTACCCGTCCTTAATTTAGCAGTGTAAGACTATAGAGAAGACAGCTAGCCATCATCACCTCTTTTACCAGCTAATGATAGGATTGACCATTACGTTATAGGGTCCTCGTGGCTGAAAGGACAAGTACCTTTGGTGTGGACTGAGATTCGAGCCCGCAGATTGCGAGTTAATCGTCCTAACCACTTGGCCATGCGTTAGACAAGGACCACTTTTTGTATTTGTTTGCAGTTACTTGGTTCACTTTCGTAATAAACTTTTTAATCTTATCGAACAAAGAAATCTTCAAATTCAGGTTACATCCTCCGGAAAATTTAGCATTTCGGAAGTAGTTCCATTCGAAACATATATTGAAACAAATGGCAACATAAGACAAATAAACATTTTGTGTAAACCAACCTTCTGAGAATCATGAGTCTAGATTAACTGTAGGAATATAGGTTCACACGTTTTGATATCTTGTAGGCATCTGTATGCAGCTTACCTTACGGACATCGTGTACCTGAAACATCGAGAAAAGGCATCTAGTTACAACGTGCTAGTTCATAAGTGAATTGAATCTCTGGATGAACTAAGTTCAGTTTTCTTACGAAATTGTTTAATGTTCTCGTTTTTAACAGGAGAGAATGTGAATGTGTCATTAGCGTGTCGTACTTAGTGACTAGATTTATCATTTAACTTATTGAAGAACGTATTTTCAAAGTCGTCTACGAACTTAATGGAACAACAGAGAAAGCATACTCAATAATGAAGCGGGATTTCAACTTAACCTTTCTTTATCTCTAATTAGTTGATGAAGGTTGAGCCTCATGAACCGTTTTAAAACTGAGAGAATAAGACATCGAAAATAACTTAAAGTTACCCTGTCCCATGCCTATTGAAACCAGCCTACATTTTATGTTCTGTTAATTCTTTAATAACAAAGGTTTTGCTTCTTGAACACTATTGTGTGTTTCTTATAGTGTTTGGGCTGCTAATCACGAAAGTCACATCCAAATTTCCGTTCAATCAAAATCAGTTTTGCTACAATGGAAAAACGATATCAGGGCAACTTGAATCCGTCAATGTTTGCTGACTACTGTTGGACACTGCAACGTGATTTACCGGACATTGAATATGAACGAAAATCAGGAGCAAAACACTTTTAATTATGTTGAACTTAATAGCGTATTAGAAACATAAACGCAATTAAATACGTTATTACCGGTAAACAGTTAACTGTCTATTTTTCAGAGTTCCAACGTGATGAAGCAAAACCAAAACTATATTTGTGCATACCCACCAGGTACCTGTCACAATCAGCAAAACTTTTCAAAAAAAATTGTTGTCCAGTGTAATGTGTGTATTATTATGCTTTTGTGTTGGTAATGGTTTTTATGGTCCTTTCGATAATGTATTTATGGACAACATTTTACACGTTTTATATTCAATGCTCGTATGCTACTCAATACCCTAATAATTTATATTTAGGACATAAGCTACTATTGGTCACTACAATTAAGGTTACAAGTATTCCCTATCCCTTACAAGTATCGTTGTCATTTTTTAAATTAGTAATAGCCAATAAACATAGTTCTTGCGTTACGTATTACAAACTGAAATAAACAGAATTGAGTTGAACTGTAATTTTGATTCAGATATTAATTAACTTTCAATATGCATCAAGTTTATGATATTTACCAACAATATTAATACACTTTATCTTTTAACACAAATATATTTTAATATACAACCAGTAATACAATTTATAGTAACAGGTATTACAAATAATTGTTACATATAACGATTTGTATGTGAAAGTTTTACAAACTTACAAACAATAGTAAGACTTCTATCTGGTCTGGAACTGAATACCTTATCGATGGCTCACGACAAGCGAATCAATTCTGTGTTGATACACATACGCTTTAGTCAACTGGAAACTAGTTACCTTCTTCACTGAGCGCACGTGACTTTTTCACTGACGAATATATGTAATGTTTAGTAGAAACAAAAACGTTCCAAGTTAATTCATTAAAGTTAAATAGTTTGTAATGTTCCAAATCTATAAACATTCCTGGTCAAATACATGTAGTTTCCTAACTGAAAAGCATTAATCATCGCTATAACTTCCAAGACTGGTAATATACCAACTGTACCAAACCAACAACAATATACTGTCGCTCAGCGTGTTGCAATGGCTATCTTTTATAAACATTTAGGCGAAGTTCTCGAAAGTTAAATTGGCAACAGTAATAGCAATCACTTGTGTTTGCATAAACAAATCGTACATTGTTGATTCTTACACTCGAAAATCTTCTACAAATTTAGGAAATAAGCGAGAATTTTGCAATATACATTTAATAATATTTGCTTATTTGACTGATTGTTTAAAATCAAGCTCAAAGCATCACAATGGGCTATCTGTGCTCTACCCACCATGGTTATCAAAACCTAGTGTCTAGCAATTTAAGTTCACAGCCATTCCGCTGTACCACTGGGAGGCATTAACAGTATAAATGACATACATTTCTAAATATATATTTAACCAAAAATATCGATGTTAAAATAAATACAAGATAATATTGTTGTTTGTTTTTTTAATTTCGCGCAAAGTTACACAAGGAATATCTGCGCTAGTCGTCCGTAATTTAGCAGCGTACGACTAGAGGAAAGGCAGCTAGTCATCACCATCCACCACTAACTGTTGGGCTACTCTTCGACCAACGAATAGTAGGATTGATCATAACATTATAAAAGTACACTAGGTTTACCTTGCAGTAAAAATAAACCTGAATTTAAGGAATAATATTTTGCACACATATTAAAATGTAACAGCGATAGAAAAATTATATTATTGTCTCTCCATTATACAAGAAAGTTTCCCATTTATACTGACAATAATTCACACAGATAACAGGCTCAGCACGTTTTGTATAAATACGTTAGATGGTGAAGTAGTGAGAGACTTAAATATGATGACTAATTCTGTCAAATTGTTTTTCTTTCCTTTTTATCAATAGCTTCAGTAATAGTTAAATATAAATCAGTCAGTGAAAGTGGTCACTGTTGGTACTGATGGTGTTTCTCCAGTTTCACCTTTTATTACATAGGGTATACATAAGATTTACGTACTTTTAATAATTACTGACATAATTAGGATAAAAGCGGAGACACTGTTTATACTCGCAATAGGTAAACAGTTAATTCTACAATTGCATTTCGTCTTGAAACCCCATTACTTTGATGGAAATATCCCTCTACGTTCATGTACATATCAGTCCCAGCAAAAACAGAGCCACGGGTAAAACGAAACAACGACTCTTCTGTGTAGAATTAATAAAAATGATCGTGTAAATGATTTGTTAACCTTTATAAACCTCTCACCAGCGTGGGTGTCTCTTAGCAATATAAGAAACAGGGGGTTAGGAATAATGAAGGCTGAGAAAATTCAAGCCTCTCCCTGATATAAGATGTTTTTAAGAGAAAGATAATTGAATAAACTGAAATCACAGCAACCTTATTCGACCTCATTTAGGATGCTTTGGATCGGTAAAGATTATTAGCACCAGTCTGTATGAGGTCCTAGAAGTATTAACACCAAGGCCCGGCATGACCAAGCGTGGTAAGGCGTTCGACTCGCAATTCGAGGGTCGCTGGTTCGAATCCCGATCGCACCAAACATGCTCGCTATTTCAGCCGCGGGGGCGTTATAATGTGACGGTCAATCCCCCTATTCGTTGGTAAAAGAGTAACCCAAGAGTTGGCGGTGGGCGGTGATGACTAGCTGCCTTCCCTCTAGTCTTATACTGGTAAATTAGAGACGGCTAGTGCAGATAGCCCTCGAGTAGCTTTGCGCGAAATTCAAAACAAAAAATCATTATCACCAATCTGGATGAAGTCCTAGACACGCAGTTGGTTTGTTTTCTTATAGCGAAGCCACATCGCGCTATCTGCTAAGCCCACCGAGGGGGATCGAACCTCTGATTTTAGCATTGTAAATCCGTAGATTTACTGCTGTACTAGCGGGGGGTTACGCAGTTGGTACTTTCTATGTGTTTGTTTGTCACTTTTAGAATTTGACGCAAAGATACGGAAGATCCACCTACACAGAGTTGCACCTAATCTTAAAACTACCAGACTAGAGGTAATATATCTCCTTACCAACAACTAATATCAGTTCTTGTAACAAACTCACAGACCCAAAACGTGGAACTTATTTCTACGGCAGTGGAGGGAACACGTTTAATTCATAGTTTGGATACACTAGTAGAGGGTCACTCTAGTTTGGATACACTAGTAGAGGGTCACTAGTTTGGATACACTAGTAGAGGGTCACTCTAGTTTGGATACACTAGTAGAGGGTCACTCTAGTTTGGATACACTAGTAGAGGGTCACTCTAGTTTGGATACACTTTAGTTTGGATACACTAGTAGAGGGTCACTCTAGTTTGGATACACTAGTAGAGGGTCACTCTAGTTTGGATACACTAGTAGAGGGTCACTCTAGTTTGGATACACTAGTAGAGGGTCACTCTAGTTTGGATACACTAATAGAGGGCCACGCCTGACTCTTCCAAAGTGTCAAGACTTCCCAACTAGTTTCAGTTCGTTTAAAATGTTCCTATACCGTTTCCGTTTTAATGGGGGAAAAGTGTAGCCATGAGAAAGAAACTAGAGTATTGAGTTATTTCAAAATGAAAATTTCGAAATGTTTTACGTACTTTCAAGTTTCGGCAAATTTTGTTGGCAAAGTAACAATAAAACCGAAATACCAGGAAAAGTATTGGTTAGTAATACAGACGTGTGTAGGATTTCAACAGAAATCCGGTTCATTAAAAATCCATTATTATTGTTGCGCCCTCACGCAAAATGGCAGTTAAAGACAGAATTTCATGTAGTTGTAACTCACACATTTTGTACAAATATTGGTATTACTAAGACTAAGTACGCTTGCACATTGTATCCTCGTTCGGGTAAAAATTTGCTATAAAAGTCATTTATACGTTTCTTTCTTGAAATATATAAAACTTTAATGATGTAGTAATTACAACATGTTAAATCTTCCTAATTCATTTAATTATCAAATGTTTGTTTTTCTAAAGACAGTTAAAATGAAACCTATTTCGTTTATTTTATAGTTGAGCTAACAGAAGAAATAAAAACTTACTGTTAAGAAATTTACCAGACGGGTAAGCCGTACCTTTACGGACTTACAACTCGAACATCCGGAGTTTGATTCCCTGCGGTGAACAGAGTGCAGAGAATCCACTGAATGACTTTGTTGAAAAAGTTTAATTATTACATGGAATATTCTAGACACCAATAATATGAGAATCCTATGCTTGAAACAATACAGTTAGTTTCAAAAGAAATAATATAAAATGATCACAGAGATGAACACAGGGGAGGACAGCGGTGAGTCTGTGAATTTACAGTGTAAAAACCAAAGGTTCGATTTCCCTCTGTGAACACAGCATATAGCTCGATGTGGTTTTGCTATAGGAAATCACACTTAGAAACACAATGTAGAATATTAGGAAATAAAAGGATTACAGTAAAAAACACTCAAGAATATGGTCGCATTCTAGCAACCGTTAAAAATATTTAAAAAGAAAATATTATTCATTACCAAAACTAAGTCTATTTAAGTCATCATATAAACAAATCAAAACATATTCATGAAAAAATCACAAAGGTTGTTAAAATTCATTCATTTCCTTCTCGGTTTTGGTTCTTTTCTTTCAAAAATCATTGAATGCCAAACTAAAAACAAATAATTTGATTTAATCTGAAGTCTTTCGAGTAAAAAAAACACCTTATAATTAGTAGTTTATATAAAAAAGACCATAAAATATTACATGTGTGAAAAATATCATTTATTTGTATTCTAAAATTTAGTTGTTGTTTTTTTTTTTTGGAATTTCGCACAAAGCTACTCGAGGGCTATCTGTGCTAGCCGTCCCTAATTTAGTAGTGTAAGACTAGAGGGAAGGCAGCTAGTCATCACCACCCACCGCCAACTCTTGGGTTAGTGGGATTGACCGTAACATTATACACCCCCACGGCTGGGAGGGCGAGCATGTTTAGAGCGACGCGGGCGCGAACCCGCGACCCTCGGATTACGAGTCGCACGCCTTACGCGCTTGGCCATGCTAGGCCCTAAAATTTAGTGTCCTATTTGTTCGGAACTTCCTCTGCCTTGTTTTCTTGTTATCTTCTTTGTTTTTTACACATAATTCACGTTCTACAACAAAGAAGTCGACGTGATTTAGGCAGAGAGTGCGTCTGAAAACACCTGTTTATAGAATATTCCTAAAATTTAAAGATTTTGTTTTGTTTTTTAAATTAGTGGTTTAGCGACAAAACAAGAAACTTGAGAAGCATTGTTGGATGATTACCGTAGTCTGTCATTTTGTATCTTTAGTCTGTAAAAAAAAAAAACAACTTAATCTGGAAAGAAAAACGTCGAACAAGCAAGAGCACTCGACGTTTCGCATGTTCTGCAGTTCGTTTCTTTTTTCTAATTTTCTTCATCATACTGATAGTACGTTATGACCAAATTAATGTTCAGTTTTAGTGTAATTATGAACAATAACAAAGAAGGTTTTCGTAAAGTATTTACATGAAAAAAAAATATATAACTCTCTCCGTACCAATGTATTCATGTTATGTTCACTTATAACAAGTTCATTCGTAAAGTGTTTTTGTGCCTTCATATAAAACCTTTGCATGAGTTACATTGACAGTGCATTTAGTTAGTGCACTTATGTACCAATGCAGTTTACATAATCGATGAAAACTTTGTTGGAAGTCTTACTATGTCATTTATATTTAATTAATTAAAGTGATGTACAGGAATAACACGTAATAACCGGTTACCGAATGGTTTGATTGTTTCAAACTAAGAGAAGAAAGCTGCTGATATACATGTATACGCACATGCATATATATATATATATATAGCACTTCTAATGCTTAAATATATATGTTTAGTACGAAATCAAATCATTACGTTAAACTGATTTTTAACAATCTTCTGCTGTTAAACTAGCTTATGGCGTTAATAAAAAAGTCGTTATACAATTAAAAAACATAACTAATTAAATAATAGAAGTACTTTACTAACCTATTTGACAGCCGGTGGTTTCCAAATTAAGCCAAACAAAGACATTCCATTAAGGCCCTATTTAAGAGAGATCAAAAAATTCACACATAAAAAACAGAGTTTATTTTACTCTTTTATTGAATGGAAGGGGTTCGATTCCCTTCGGTGGACTCAACGGGTAGCTCAATGTGGCTTTGCTATAAAAACACATACACAGTGTAAAAAGAAACAAGCGTGTTGCTATAGATCTAATTTCTTAATTTTCAAATAACAAATGATTAAAGTTCTTGGAAGTAAGATAAGGGCCAGTTAGTTCCTATATACGATGACTTTCATCAGCAATCAAAGTTTGTTAGTGTAACTTCGTCATAGAACAGTATCCATTTAATAGGTTAGATCACGTTTTCTAAGTTGATTCGTTCCTATAATAGAAGGATTCATTAATCACATCCTATTGTGGAGTTTAAAATATAATAATTGCTGCAGTTTTCTAACGAAGTTCTATTAGATAAATGTTTATTTCACAACATCTAAGGAATTAATTTATGTACTCCAAATTAACGAAAGATCAGCACTTACGATAACGGCGAATATACACATACGTTTGAAGTTGCAGTTTTCACTGCAATCAATAGGGTCAGCGAGCTCTCAGGCGAACTTATTTGCAGGTTACAGTACTTGGAAACTAGAGTAAAATTAAGCACACATATAACTAAATATCTTGTCATATTTTGATAAGAAATATGATACAGGTCCAAGTTAACGAATGACGGATTAAAAAAATGATAGATATATTCGAACTTTAATATGTTACTTAAAATCATTTGTGAAACGGCATGGCAAGATAGTTAGGGAGCTTGACTCACAACCTGAAGGTTACGGGTTCGAATCTCCGTCACATCACCACCCATCTCCAACTCCTGTGGTACTCTGTTACCAACTAATAATGGTATTGACCATCACTTTATAATGACCTCATTTGGGAAAAATTCAAAACCAACCAACAAACAAAATCATTTGTAGTTTATGGTATATGGACAAGAAAGCTAATTTTTACAACTTTACGAGAAATGAAAGAGTAACCGGCTAACAAATCATCACCTTTTATGCTCAAGTATCTTAAGGACGATGACGTAATTAAAAAAGGCCTTTCAAAAAAACACATTACACTGAAACACGTCGATAGTTTCCTAATCACGAGATTTTTGAATATATCCTAATTAATGTTAATCATCGGCCCCTGTTTATCAGACTAATTAATCCTCAATCTCGTGTACGGTCAAGAGATGGAACTTCTTATTCTAAACATTTCCCTGTTATTAACCCCTTGACTGCAGCTGCTTTAAATGCACGTGAAATTTTTGCGAGTCGTATACCGTTTGCATCATACCCACATTCAACTGACAGAGACCGACCGTACCCTGTACAGTAAATCAGCAAAAACTGGGTTAGGGAAAACCTAATTAGTGTGAAAGTAATAAAAATAATAGTTTTTGTAGGTATAGAACGAGTGGATGTGGAAATCTGTCAATATTCATCTACTATTTCTTCGGTGTGCCTCTGCTTCCAAACATGCTTGCCCTCCCAGCCGTGGGAGCGTTATAATGTGAAGGTCAATCCCACTATTCGTTGGTAAAAAGAGTAGCCCAAGAGTTGGCGGTGGGTGGTGATGACTAGCTGCCTTTCCTCTTGTCATAGTGCTAAATTAGGGACGGCTAGCGCAGATAGCCCTCGAGTAGCTTTGCGTGAAATTCAAAACAAACAAACAAACAAGCCTCTGCTTCTTAACCATTCCAGCATGAAATATATTTAGTAATAAAAAAAAGTTTTACGTAATTATAATCACAAATACCACCTTTTAGATAGTTTATTTTCACATTTGAACAGTTTCAACTGTCGTTAAGCGCAAAACTACAGAATAGGTTATCTGCCCTGTGTCCACTCCGAAAAATGGAAATCCAATATTACCATTATGTCACTGGAGAGCTTTACTGGCAAAAATAGTAAGTTAACATATCGAAAAATTAAATGTTATTCATTATTCCATATTTAAACTTTATTATGAAACAACTCATTACTGTAAGGTATTCTGGCTTTGATGTTATTGAAGTAAATGACAAATAATAAATATTACCTTACGTATATACAAAAATATATATTAGTTTGTTATAACCAAAAACAAGCCGAAACAAAAATAAATAAAATAAAAATGCTGCACTAATTTAAAATATACAAGGATACAAGCTATAATGTGGAGTATAAAATGTACCCTAGGGTTTGGAGGTGACTACGCAAGATGACCCACATTGCGGTGGGGAGACACCGTTTATTAGTCTTAACCTCCATTTGTCAGTCTCACATACAGAAATAAAATAATGTGGGTCCTACTTCCATAGTCACTACTTAAGCCTAGGGTATATTTTGTATCTCATATTATAGCTTGAACTCTGGGATTCCTTAAATTAGCGCAGCGTTTTTTATTTTTTAATTTATTTTTATTTCGACTTGTCTATGGTTACAACAAACTAATGTAATAAGTCAGAAGTTTGGATTTCTGTTTTTATCGCAGTCTTTTCTTTTGATTTTGTTTTAATTTAATTAACTCCATCCGTATAAAGTTTATCTACAAATTTATATATATATATATATATATATATAGTACCGAGACAAATTTGCTTTAATTTAGTTGTAAGAGGGGTTTAATACAGTTTATCCTACTACTAATTAGGCCAGGTAGTTAAGGCACTCGACTCGTAATCCAAGCATCGCTGGTTCGAATCCCCGTCACAACCAAAATGCTCGTCTTTTTAGCGGTGGGGGTATTGTAAATTTATGGTCAATCCCACTATTCGTTGGTAAAACAGTAGCCCAAGAGTTGGCGGTGGGTGATAGCACAGGTAGCCCTCGAGTAGCTTTGTGCGAAATTCAAAACAAACAAACCGTGTATTAAATGGCTTACTCCAAACGTTTGCCCCCTAATGGCACAGTGACATGTCTGCGGACTCACACCGCTAAATGCAGGTTTCGATATCCGTGGTGGGCAGAGCACAGGTAGCTCATTGAGTAGCTTTGTGCTAAGTTTTAAACAAACTCCAAGGTTTATTAATGATAAATAAAATTATTTTCCGTTATTTCTTATGTTCTTTTTTTATATCCTCAATAGAAATGGATGAAACCCTTAATCAAATCAGAACAACAGGTATCTGGACGTGTTTTACTTGCCTTACAGGATCATAGCCATGCCGGCTGTATAATACCTTCTTGTCTGTAATTAATATTAAACGTAAATGTCCTTTAAAATATATTTTTACGTTTTCTCATCTTGCAGAAAAGTATATGATGAAATCTAACAAACACTATGATAATATTCATATTTAAATACACATATTGTTCAAATCCTTAAAGATAAGGCAGTAGCGATTGTCTGAGAGCTCCAACGATTATACTAATCCTCAAAATCCTGTGTTACATGCGCATAATTATATGGAGATTGCATGCATACCAGAAGAGTTAATGTGATTCTACAAACATATTACTGATTAATGGATGTTAATTTATTATTTACATTATTAATTAATGTTCTCAGTAACTTAACACGGTAAAAGTATGAAAGGTCAAATTCTGCATTTTTTTTCCGAACATGTTAATTGTCACAGTAATATAGAATGTGAAAAATGAACATGCTAGTTGTCACAGTAATATAGAATGTGAAAAATGAACATGTTAATTGTCACAGTAATATAGAATGTGAAAAATGAACATGCTAGTTGTCACAGTAATATAGAATGTGAAAGTGAACATGTTAATTGTCACAGTAATATAGAATGTGAAAAATGAACATGCTAGTTGTCACAGTAATATAGAATGTGAAAAATGAACATGTTAATTGTCACAGTAATATAGAATGTGAAAAATGAACATGCTAGTTGTCACAGTAATATAGAATGTGAAAAATGAACATGCTAGTTGTCACAGTAATATAGAATGTGAAAAATGAACATGTTAATTGTCACAGTAATATAGAATGTGAAAAATGAACATGCTAGTTGTCACAGTAATATAGAATGTGAAAAATGAACATGTTAATTGTCACAGTAATATAGAATGTGAAAAATGAACATGCTAGTTGTCACAGTAATATAGAATGTGAAAAATGAACATGTTAATTGTCACAGTAATATAGAATGTGAAAAATGAACATGTTAATTGTCACAGTAATATAGAATGTGAAAAATGAACATGTTAATTGTCACAGTAATATAGAATGTGAAAAATGAACATGCTAGTTGTCACAGTAATATAGAATGTGAAAGTGAACTTGCTAATTGTCACAGTAATATAGAATGTGAAAACTGTATTTATTCATTTGATTTCTATTGTCCTTTAAACTCAGACGAGAGAAATTACATGGAGAACTTCTGTATTATCAAATGGGAAATTATCATTAAAAATGAAACGAATAAGCACAATCGAGGGTTTGAGTTCTGGTCGGTCCCAGTTTTCACTTTTTGAGAATTATTTTGTTTTAAAGCTACTAATGTACTTTCATATTTGTTCACTAATCATAACCTGATTTTAGTTAAAAGGTTCAAACTGGACAATGTTTCATATTAAGGTTGTTAAACATTTAAAATATATATTTGTTTATTAATCATAGCCTGATTTTAGTTAAAAGGTTCAAACTGGACAATGTTTCATATTAAGGTTGTTAAACATTTAAAATATATATTTGTTTATTAATCATAACCTGATTTTAGTTAAAAGGTTCAAACTGGACAATGTTTCATATTAAGGTTGTTAAACATTTAAAATATATATTTGTTTATTAATCATAACCTGATTTTAGTTAAAAGGTTCAAACTGGACAATGTTTCATATTAAGGTTGTTAAACATTTAAAATATATATTTGTTCACTAATCATAACCTGATTTTAGTTAAAAGGTTCAAACTGGACAATGTTTCATATTAAGGTTGTTAAACATTTAAAATATATATTAATCATAACCTGTGTTAACGTTCAAATAAACTACTCATCAGAAACTCCTTGAGCGTATTTTGTAGTTTTTGTCCAAAAACTAGGGATATCTATGTAGATGTATTTTTGTATTTTTCAACAAACTATAAGAAACGACTAATACGTCCTTTTATCCTGATTAGTAAAGTAAAAAAAAAACAAAAAATCAGCCCGGTAGGAAATCAGTTAAGTAATAATTTTAATGAATCATACTAACAATTTATATAAATTAATTAATCCTTGAAAAATAAACGTATCTAAATCATTTTTTGTATGAAAATCCAAATGTTACAAAAGTATAAAATTGCCACTACGCTTCTAAGTGAGTATAATATACAGCCATCTTTTTTCTTTATAATTCTTAGCACATATGTGATGTTTTACCTTCCAAGAGCAATATTGTTTGTAGCCGTCTTTCTCTTAGTTTCTAGAATATATATGATCTTTTAGCTTCTAATGTCAACGATGTTTTCTGCCATTATTTTGCAGTTTCTAACGTGTGCGTGTGTGTGATGTTTTACCTATTAATCCTAGTAATGTTTAAATTATATCTTAATTTTTAATTCCAGGAATGTTTAATTAACTTATTGTTTCAGCAAGACTTCACAGAACAGAATCAACTATCATCCCATCTTCGAACACAGAACGTTCGTGTCTCCAATAATCAGCTTGGAATGTAGCTTCATTTGGGTTCTTTCTGTTCATTCAGTCGTTCTGCTAGTCGTAAAACGTAAATCAAAGACAAAAATCTTGTCTATCAATCTAACGAGGACCGTGAGCGTTTATCTAAAATGAATGTAATGGAATAAGAAACGGCTTTCAGTGATTGTTTAAGAAAAGTAAAAACTAAACGTCAAAATAAGAGAGCTGGGTTTAACTGCTAGGTTTATTTGATATATAAAACAGACTACGATAACTAACTTCTTTGCCTTTCAAAATGACACAGATTTAAAGTAAATCCAGTGTCAATTCTGTTTGTTTTTACATCTTTCTAAATACCTCATACATTTATCTCTCTATCTGTCTGTTTTTGTTTAAACCACTGATTAATTAATAGATATGTTTACCATCTATGAAATGTACCACTCAATAATTTATTGTGCCACTTCCATTCAGTAACTTATCAGTCAATCATCTACCTGTGTGTTATATGTAAACAATTCGCTCATTACGCATCTAATCATATGTACGTATTACTTACATACCATTATTTCAGTGTGAACATGTATGTACTTTCAATTGAATGTGTAATGGGCAGAAATACAGCACGATCAGCATATTTGTAAACGCACTGTTATATAATAGAAACTACTGGGATCTTTTATCAACGTGCAATCCGACTTAAAATTGAGTTTAAACCATGCTAATTTTTACCTTTGTGGATCATTGTTATTATAAGGTGCAGTACAAGGACAAAGGTCACGCAGAGCAGAAAAATAGAAAGAAAACGGTTAGATGTAGATTTGCTTCATGATATATTTGCTTGTGGATCTAATAGTTTCACCCATCACGCTCAGATTGCTTTTAACTGATATTCTTACTGTCCCACGTCTTGTTCATTTTCAAAAAATTGAGGTAGTGTGTGAAATTTGGAAAAAAAAAATCCATTAACATGTTAGACGTCGGGTAGCAAAACGTTTGATTGGGTTAAACACTAATCTACGGAAACGGGGATATTGTTTGTTTGTTTTTTGAATTTCGCGCAAAGCTACTCGAGGGCTATCTGCGCTAGCCGTCCCTAATTTAGCAGTGTAAGACTAGAGGGAAGGCAACTAGTCATCACCACCCACCGCCGACTTTTGGGCTACTCTTTTACCAAACAATAGTGGGATTATAACGCTCCCACGGCTGAAAGGGCGAGCATATTTGGTGCGACCGGGATTCGAATCCGCGACCCTCGAATTACGAGTCGAACGCCTTAACACACTAGGCCATGCCGGGCCAAAAAGGGGATACAAGTCTGCCTTAAATTATCCCAACTCTTTTATTTCTTAATGTACATTTAAATCATTTTTAAATCAGTTACCTGCTAAACCATTTTCCCAAGACATGGATTTATTTTGTATCTAAAATAAGTATTATTCAGCCTTCTAAAGCCTCTCTTAAGGCAGTCGTTCAGTATATTCAACTTCAAATGTTTTCTCAATCTTAATATGTGTGACGGTTTACATGCAAGACAACATAACCTGTCAGCTTCTCCTATAACATCCTGCCACCAAGTGTCAAATAGACATATCTAAAGTTTACAAGGTATATGAAAACATACTTCCAACAAACATCTGATCTCACAACTCTTCAGTATGTCTCACGTGACAGATATCCTGACCTTCTTTTGAGAATAAGAACTCTTCCAAATTCTTCCCGCCTCTTTTTGACTCTATGAAACTTGAGTTAAATTTTGTAATACCACCCCATACCTTTCCATCTCAACCGTACTTTACGTTTTTACCCTTAAGTGTTATCCTTGATTTTATCACTGATTGTTGGTCTCTTCTCGTCTTTTGGATTATACGTGATTTTGTAATGTACCCAATAATATTTTGGTCCCTCATCTAACACCCTAACAAATTATACGATAAACTTAGGAACTGCTTTGGTGACTTTCGCTAAAAATATGTGACGCAAAACAACATCGTACATAGATCGCAAATCAAAAGTGGAATTTATATCAGATAGAATTCGTATATTTATTCGCACATCTGCACACTTTAGAACAGGAGCTGCATTATATAATTCACTGTTATATCCCAATATTTGATTAAACAAACGTAACTTAACATTTGACGTTGGATGTTGTTATCTTAGTTGTGTTTCCTTTAGTCTATCAACTCAGAAACTCTGTGTAGAAATACCCACTTTCTAAGTTTGCACGAAATTTTAAAACAATCAGACATAAAGCTATGTGACTTAGAAGCAGTTACCTTCAGTTTTTATTACTTCCATGATATATCACGTTTTATGTTCCATTTTAAGTTCATAACAGTATCGCATGACATCACGACCATGCCATCTTTAATATTCCCATTCATTCTTGAGCTCCAATGTCTTAGATGATAAAGTGCTAATTCACTTTAGTTTCGTGGTGATAAATACCTTAAAAACCTCCAAATGCTAATTACATCAGTTCTGCTATTTAAAAAACAAAGTTAGAATTCATGTACTAATTTTACAACAAAACTGTCATGTGAAGGCCTTATATGCGTTGATATCATTGGTTCTCAAAACGAAGATTAATCAATAGTAAAAAAAATTATAGATTGATAGATATTTTAATCATCTTTCAATATATGTGGATCCTTTTTCTTCTGTCAAAAACAAGATCACAAAAGTTTGGCCATTTCTAACGAATCCGCATTTATTCCGATGATCGTATTAAACCTTTTGTAAATCCCAATATAATTTACATGCATTTTTTAACAAAGTCTATTTCAAAAAGTTCTATCATCTGTAATTTCAGATGAGCTCAAGAATGAAAGCTAAAATTACATATGTTCTAATCACCAGATTTTTTTCTTTCTCTTGTAGGTAGCACCCACTGCTTTCTTCAGTATACTTCTCTCAGTTCACTTCAATATGCCTCACCTTTACAATGAGACGTTATAGAATTAATGGACGGGTTAGGCTACTGAGCAGTTCACAACGAGGTCTTCACTAATTTTAGAAAGCGTTACTCAACCAACCTAAATACCGGCTTAGGCTCACTAAGAACTGTTGGTGAAAAGAATACCAGATGAAGATTTTTATAACGAGTAAGTTTGATTTAAGGAGTACTGTTTAAAAACCTTCAATTAAATGTTCTTCTCACGAAGAGTAAATTAACACACCAAATTTTTTATTGTTTTGTTTTCAAACCTTATCCTTCATGTTTCAATAGCGCATAGAAATTTATCTTTATGTCATTTTTCGAATGTAAATCTAATGTATAACAGTATGAGGTCGTACTAGTTTTAAGACATGTGATATATGTTTAGCATTATTATTACACACACACACACATATATATATATATATAACTTGTATAATATATTTTTATACGAGCTGTGCGTGGCTCAGAAGTTAGTGTATTGATCTGCGAAATGGAAGGATGAGGGTTAGATACAAATAAGGACTCTGTGTTATGAAAGAGAAACCCTCTATGCAGTTTAAAGATCTTGTGGCGGCGAGTTCTGCTGACTGGATTTCTTCGTTTAGATCCTCAAAAACTAGGAAGAGTACAGCTGAAACCTGGACGTTTTTGATGCCGTTAAGGTTCATGATTTCAAGTTGTTGTTTCTTCCTATAAGTTATTTATTCACGCTTTATGAGGCAAAAAAAATCCAAAGTGTTTTAAAATAAACACAAATACAATGACAGTATCCTATAGTCGCCTATAAAATGACCACAAATACAATGAAACTATTCTATACCCACCTATGAATTGACCACAAATACAATGACAGTGATCTATATCCGCCTATAAAATGACCACAAATACAATGAAACCATTTTATAGCCGCCCATGAAATGACCACAAGTACAATGACAGTGTTCTATAGCTGCCTGTGAAATGGCTACAAATACAATGACAGTATTCTATAGCCGCCTTAGAACCATTGCTCTGAGGAATAGCTCTCACTTAAATAGACCATAACATTCTCTCAATAGTATCAGTATTTTCAACTTAACAAGTGTGGTGGCGCTGAGTTGATTTACAGCATCTGTCAGTTTTTCAATGAAAACTATTACACGTCATGTTTAATATTTTTCTAATTTATAGTTTCTAACCTAAAACGTACTTGAAAATGATATGCATGACTATGAACTCGTACACACACGCACATAGACACGCATATATACATATATATTTGCAAACATAATGCACGTATTAAAAAATATAATTAGAATAAATTAACTCAATGATATTTGTCCTTCTTCGTGGGAGTCCAGCAAATCTCGGTTTGTATTTTCATATATGAATATAATTTCTTTTTTTCTTTGTGGCAAACGAAAAAGCGTTACATCTAAATATTGGCTATTACTTCTTTAGTATAAAGAAGACTTTTGAGGTTAAATTTTCAGCGCTTTTATCAAACTGAAGCAAATACGAGAAAGCGCTTACAACAACTCTGGCAGCCTGGAGGTGATTTCTTTTTTTTTTTCTTTTTCAGCTCAGGATTATTTGCATAACAATATCCATTGTCCCAGCGAGCTGGAGAAAGAGCTTTCAACTTTGAATCATCAAATATATATCACATGGAACATTAGAAACTATATAAATTTCCTACAATAATTGCCAACACGCAAACAAATGCTGAGGCGTGACAATAGATTGCAAGTTGTCTCGCATCTCTTATGAGTTTACCAGGACTTCGCAATAAGAGTATTTCCAAAATCTGAGCAGATAACATTTACAATATTTTAAAGGGATTATTCCTTAAGTGCGTTTGACATATAAAACATTTACTTGAAGAATAAAAATCATTTTCAAAAATCGTAACCATCCGAAAAATGCATCCGATATTAGTTTTCTTTCGTTTATAAATAATTCTTTAGTGAATATCGGAGAGTGTAAAATAAAATATTAGTTTTATAATGAAGTTTTTATTTATAACTTCCTGTTTGTCTCATGTTACAGTAATATTTCAACACTTTATGGAATATATTATATACATAATCGTAAAGACATAAAATAGTTTTATTTCTAAAAGTCTTATTTAAATCTATATTTTTCCACTATCTTTTCTAAGTTTGGGTGCCCGGCATGGCCAAGCGTATTAAGGCGTTCGACTCATAGCTACTCGAGAGCTATCTGCGCTAGCCGTTTCTAACTTAGCAGTATAAGATTAGAGGGAAGGCAGCTAGTCATCACCACCCACCGCCAACTCTTGGGATACTCTTTTACCAACGAATAGTAGGATTGACCGAAACATTATAACGCCCCCACGGCTGAAAAGGCGAGCATGTTTGGTGCGACGGGGATTACGAGTCGCACACGTTAACCCACCTGGCCATGCCGTGTCGTACCTCTAGGCTTCACTGCTAAATTAGGGACGGGTAGAACAGATAGCCCTCGTGTAGCTTTACGTGAAATTCCAATCAAACCAATCTTGCGCAAAAAGTAATGAGGTCAAATAAACTTTAGAATTGCAAACATAATGAGCTAACTACTAATGAGTGAGCGCCCCCTGGAAACTCTGTAAAAATAGATTACTGCATCTTGTTATTTATGCACTTGGATTAAATGCGATTAGAGCATGGAATTATTTTATGTTTTTTAAGACTTCTAAAACAGGTGTAATAATAAATAAAAAGAGTTTGTTTGTTTTTAATTTCGCGCATAGCTATATCAGTGCTATCTGCGCTAGCCATCTCTAATTTAGCATTGGAAGACTAGAAGGAAGGTAGCTAGTTATCATCAGCCATCTCAAATTTTTGTCTACTCTTGGCCACTCTTTTACTACTGAATAGTGGGATTGAGCCTACATTATAACGCTTCCGCGGTTGAAAGAGTGAGCACATTCGGTGTGACGGGGATTCGAATACGCGACCCTCAGATTGATGAGTTGAGCGTTCTAACCACCTGACCATGCCGAGCTCAGCTAGAAAAATAAAATGGTGAATACCTGTAAAATCGGTCTATATTTAATGTATTGAGCCAGATTTATAAAAGTGACTTCGAAAATTCCAAGAAAAATAGGATCTTGGAATTAACTTGTTAAATGTGTTCTTATTGCCTTAAAAAATTCACAGAAATAAAAATAAAAATCTAATGAAAAATACATATATCCAACAAAAAAGTTCAAGATTTGTCTAAAATTTACAAGTAAATGGATAATATCGAGTATTGTCTGAAGATTTAAAATCAAGAGACAATTTCGAGCTGTCCTTAGAGAATCGGCCCAGCATGGCCGGGTGGTTAAGGCACTCGACTTGTAATCTGAGGGTCGCAGGTTCGAATACCCGTCACACCGAATGTGCTCACCCTTTCAACCGCGGAAGCGTTATAATGTATGCTCAATCCCACTATTCAGTAGTAAAAGAGTAACCAAAAGTTTGAGATGGCTGATGATAACTAGCTGCCTCCCTTCTAGTCTTCCAATGCTAAATTAGACCGTCATTATAATGTCATGGTCAATTCCACTAGTCTTTGGTAAAACAGTAGCCCAAGAGTTGGCGGTGGGTGGTGATGACTAGTTGCTGGCTTTGCGTGAAATGCAAAAGAAACCAAACTCATTTTACTGAAATTATCCATAAATATTTTAACGTATAGAACTATTTTTCAAAACGCTGCCATATTTACTGAATTCAATGTGAAATCTTTTTTTTTAAATAATTTGCCAGCAAAGACGATATTTTGTTAAATTACAGTGAACTACGACTCTAAAACCTTCATTTTTAAACACAGTTGCATTTTCTCTGAATATACAGTTGACGTGATAAAAATGTATATATGTCTATATGAATAAGCGACAGCATATGTGAGTATCTGTTCCCTATACTTTTCGCACATTTCTTGATCAACCAGCACCGAACTCGACACAGCGATACGGCACGACACGAAAAAGGGCTTGTGTGTGTATGTTTTTTTTTCTTATAGCAAAGCTATATCGAGCTACAGCTGAGCCCACCGGGGGAAAGCGAACCCCTGATTGTAGCATTGTAAATCCGTAGACTTACCGCTGTACAAGTGGGAGGCCATGAGATAAGTCGTGGGAGGACTCCCCTATCTAATTCCTTATTTATATAATTCTTGAAAACAGTATGTCTTTATTTAAAGTATTGGTACCTTTATGTATTTATTGTACTTTTTATGTTTATTAAGTCAATAAAAAAAATAGAAACACAATTTCCTATCCTTTGCTATAAAAGCGTTTTCATTTCACCTGTCCAATGGCCTGGTACTCCGACTAGAAGATATATATATTACTTTTAAAATATTTTTTTGAAATCTGATTGTGAAAAAAAACAAACTAGAAATATATACATAAAATATATTTGATGCAGATTAAACATTAATTAATATGTATTTCTCTGTGTAATGATAAAAAATAAAATGTAACAGAAAACATCGTGAATTAGCTAAAGTTTCTGCACTTATATCAGTTCGGCCGCTGGTCTTTTTACCGTAAATTAACAGCAAAATCTTTTACAGTTTAAGCAAAGTTCATATCTAATACATTTTGTTTACTTCTTTCCACATTAGATGTGAGAATTTAATGATAAGGAAGGATTTTTTGTTTGCTTATAGTTAAACACAAAGCTATTAAACTTAATGGTAAGGAAAGATTGTTTGTTTGCTTATAGTTAAACACAAAGCTATTAAACTTAATGGTAAGGAAAGATTGTTTGTTTGCTTATAGTTAAACACAAAGCTATTAAACTTAATGGTAAGGAAAGATTGTTTGTTTGCTTATAGTTAAACACAAAGCTATTAAACTTAATGGTAAGGAAAGATTGTTTGTTTGCTTATAGTTAAACACAAAGCTACTCAATTTAATGGTAAGGAAAGATTGTTTGTTTGCTTATCGTGAAACACAAAGCTACTCAAAAGACGATTTTTGTTCTTTTACCACGGGTATCAAAAGGCGGTTTCTAGTGTTGTAAATCTACAGACAAGAAGACTGCAGGATTAGGCTCTTACAGGTTTTGGTCATTTCAACCTGAACAGCACTTTATAAGGGTTAAATGACCAGGTCGGAAACTCTTAGAGCTCAGACATGACCGTCCCTGGACTTAAAGATCTAACCAGAAATAAATCAGCTAATGAGAAGTTTCTGCCTATTGAGGATTTCGTGTTACACGAATTTTGAAAACGGAATTAATGTATCTGTATTAATGTATCTCTTATAACGCAACACCAGAGGAAAGTATAAAGTATCTTTATCGGCGTCGTAGATCGAACTTTCAACCTTAGAAACCGCACGATAATTAACAGGTCACGCCCGGCTCCTAATTCGTACATTTTGAATGTTTCGATCAATAAATCCAATAACAGTGGAGAATTTTATTTACTGTATGTAGAGAGTTGATTTTGAAGGACTTACATTCCTCAGGTATAAGAACTTCCACTACTTTTCACGTGCAGCAGAATTATTTTATTTTAGACTGCATTTGCTGAGTTAGCGCTGGGTTTGTCTAGTAATGCATTTCAGATATAGTTAGACAGAAAACGATGTCCAACCAACTGTTTCAAACATCGGTTCTGTAAAATTGCCAATATTTGCATTTCTCTAAACGTTTGAATTAATTTTGTGTTAAATCAGAGAGTTTTTTTTTCCAGAATCTACAGCTTTCTGAGTCATCTGAGTTGAGTGTAGTGTTTCAATGACTAGAAATTTAAGAATCACCAACTTCAAATATATTTAACTCGTTGCACTTGAAAAATACGCCGTGTCAAATATCAGACTTGCATGGCTCCTTTTTTTACTGTTTGTTTGTTTTGAATTTCGCGCAAAGTTACACGAGGGTTATCTGCGCTAGCCGTCCCTAATTTAGCAGTGTAAGACTAGGGGGAAGACAGCTAGTCATCACCACCCTCCGCGAACTCTTGGGATACTCTTTTACCGAGTATTGGGATTGACCGTTACATTGTAACGCACACACGGCTGAAAAGGCGAGCATGTTTGGTGGGACGGGGATTCGAACCCGCGACCCTCAGATTACGAGTCGAGTGCCTTAACCACCTGGCCACGCAGGGCGATCTTTCTTTACTACTCGCTCTAATACTCTCAGTATTCCTACTCAGCTTTTTGTATGGCTTATCCTTTAAGTGGGACATTCCTGTACTTATAACTTCTTGCAGGATATCTCTTATGTCTGAAATATCACAGTAAATTATGTACTATTAACAGAAGAAGAAGCGAGCTACTAAAGGTGGTGACTAACAAAACTTATGTATTCACAGTATTCCTTACTGGAGGCCAAAATAATTCAAATAAAAAGAGAGAAAAAAAAACATTACTATTAATTTATTTAGTAACTTAGAAGTTTCTTAAACTACTACATTTATGGCAGCCTATTTCGTTTTGTTTTTTTAAATTAAGTTATCACATTAATTGACTCGTGATATAAAATTTTCAAATTTTATTCCTTTTGCAAAATGATATATTAAGAGACATTAATATAAATTGTATTAAACTTAATTCACCTTCTATAGAAAAAATTGTAATATGAAATAAAAACTTCGTTCTTCCAATGACACCAAGTTTATAATATTTCGTGCTAGACTTTTCGTGGCTTATGGTGTCATAATTAGTTATTAAAGTGTAAATTTATTTGAAATTAGCAGCTTTACAAAATGGCAAAAAGCGAGTGAGTGCGCGTTTTTTTCAGAGTTTAGACCTCTGCAGGAAGAATAGATAAACACTGGAAGGCAGGTCATCTTCTTATCTCTATTGGCAATCAAGAAGAAAACTAATCATTTTATGAGTTGTAGAAAATATGACAATCAAAGTGGTTTGTGTGGTTTGGGTACATTAGTATTCAAATCTTCTTGCTCATAATGCACCTTCAATTTTGCACAGTTTGGTTGATTAAGCACGTTCTTCTCATCGCTGAATGCCCATCAGGGCACGAAAATAAAGAGAATCAACTCTTCACGCCTCGCGTCTCGCGCAGAAAAGGCATTGTCAGCTCTCACTGCATTGTGTGATCACCGGAGCGTCACTTTTCTGTTCTATGCGTTTAGACTTAGCTTAGTTTTTGATGTGACTAACTTACAGATGCACTTTTATCATATATATACTTTATGTGGTCTATTACCTTAATATGAAGAATACGTAAGATGTTTGGAGAAAACTCAAGCGAAGCATTCAGTGGATGCCTATTTCGACCACAATTTGATAGTATTTTAAACTGAGTAACTGACAAAAAATATATATGTAAAAACAGCTGGTTTGGGTTGAGAAAATTCTTTTTTGTAGAGGAGCGAACAACGTTTCGACCTTCTTCGGTCGTCGTCAGGTTCACAAAGAAAGAAAGAGGTAACTGACCGGAAGCTGACCACATGCTTAAAAGAGGTTGTGTAACTGAGTGTCGGAATGTAGATGGCGGTGTTAGATGTTTGAATATATAATTTTATATTATTTATTTAATTATTTTAATATAGGTATAAAGATGTTCCTTTATATTGGTTTATTTTGGGTTTAAGTTGTTGTATAAGTAAGGCTTCTTTAATTTTGCGTTTGTTTATGTTTGTTTCTTTATTTAGTATTTGGGTGTTTTCTATGCAAATCAAATAAACACAACATAATCATAGAAAACACCCAAATACTAAATACTACACTCAGTTACACAACCCCCTTCAAACATGTGGTCAGCTATCGGTCAGTTACCTCTTTCTTTCTTTGTGAACCTGACGATGATCGAAGAAGGTCGAAAAGTTGTTCGCTCCTCTATATAAAAAAAATTTCTCAATCCAAACCAGCCGTTTTTACATGTATATTTTTCTCTATAAGTGGGTTTTCTCGCCATCACTGAGTAACTGACAATCAGAAACCATCTTTGTTCCATTACAGCAAATTTAGAAAACAAATTTTAGCTAATTAATAAAAATAATTAGGACTTCTTATAAATTGAATTAATGACATATGAATATAGCCAAATACGATAATCATAAACGTATGTGGTCAAAAGTAATAATAATACATGCATATGGTTGTATATGATAATTATGCGTAGAGTCAAATATGACAATGATATATGCATGTAGTCGAATATGATAATTCGATAGAGCAATTAAAGCATTAGCTCTTGTAAATGAAATTTATATTTATAATAACTTAGGCATAATAACATATCACAATCTCCTATGAGAATGTTTATTTGTTTTATCACGAAACGTGCACACATAAGGAAATTGAGTTATCAAAAGTTTCAGTTTTCAAAAATCCGAAATAACTCATTTCCATTAGTTTTTGTAATAACCACAACTTGGAGTCATGAGATAACTCTATCTTTCTGTAGTTCTAAAACTACGTATTTAGAAAAAAACGAGTAATCTTTCTTAATTGAGGCTGTTAAAGGAACGCTAACGGTTGAAAGATTCAGAACTTTGTTGCATAATTGCAGCGTTTATTGAAAATAATAAATGCCAGGTCTCACCATTGAAGTGTGTCATACAACAGAAATAAAGAAATAGATTTCTCATGAGTTCAACTTTATTCGAAGTTTTAATGAAATGCTATAATATTATTATCTACATTCGTGACGTAAGTGTAACTCTTCTACCAGTTTCTTTTATGCTTCGGACAGAACATTATCATACTAGTTTTGTGATTCCAACAAGGAAATACCAGCGTAAAGTGAAACGAACCCTACGAACCCTATAATTTATCTACCTTAAATCACGTGACTTTTTCCCTGCATTGTTCCAGTGTGCATCTGCTATATCTTTGACACAACCTGAAATGTAAAACGACCCTGCTCAAAAAAAGTAGTAACATTTTCTTAAACAGACACGCATATACATATGTGTGTGTGTATATATATATATGTGATATAAAAATATAAATATTTTTATCTTTCTAAAATAATATACACTCTCGAGCAGTAATATTGAGAGTAATTAGCCTAGACGCTTCCGTATGAGTTGTTTGTTCGCTTTTGAATTTTACGGAAAGTTACACGAGGGTTATCTGCGCTAGCCGTCCCTAATTTAGCAGTGTAAGACTAGAGGGAAGGCAGCTAGTCCTCACCACCCTCCGCCAACTCTTGGGCTACTCTTTTACCAACGAGTAGTGGGATTGACCATCATATTGTCACGCACACACGGCTGAAAGAGTGAGCATGTTTGGTGTGACGGGGATTCAAATCCGCGACCCTGATATTACGAGTCGAGTGCCTCACCAGTGTGAGTTGTAAAACATTGCCTAATGTTCTTCTCGCATCTATATTCTAAGCTGTAATCCTAAACTATTCTAAGCTGTAATCCTAAACTTAAGTAGAATTTCTTACGAAACTTCAGTGTTACGGACTTTTTGTTACCTACCAGTGAACACCTTCCAAAATACTGTAGCCTCCTACTACAAGAGTTGAAATAAACAAATTTGGTCGATTCTCTTTTTCAATAAAAGAAGCATTTTCGAAGTTAAATAAAAGTTAAGTTTAAAACATTTGACTTAAATTAAAATAACTTTTCAAACCCTTGTCACGAATATTCTCTTTGTATGTGAGTTCATAAAAATAGAATGAAATACTTATTTACATGTACTGCACCGTATTTTTAAAAACAAACAAACATTAATAACAAAACACTATTTATAAAATAAATTCAAAATATTCGCCAAAAATAAAATATGCTATCATTAGTCAATATACTTTGCTGTTTTAACGGTTTTTCTTTAGTTATTGGTATCATTTAGACTAACATCAGTAGAAACGTTGAGATGAAGAACAGTAATATCTCAAGACAATGAAATGACATAGAAATAACTTTATTATTTTAAAGATTATCGAGTTATTTCTGTGTGGCTGCAATACAGTGGTCTCAGTCTACAACAACATAGCTTCAAGAAGAAAACCATTCTTACAGCAACAGAAAGTTTAACATCATCATAACAGTCATTTAGTCGGTCGGACAAGCTTCTAAAGCCTACCTCTGTTAACACGTTTTACAGGGAACAAGTAAACTAGAAGCCCTTATTGTACGCTAGCAAGTTGCAAATTTTCAGAGGGAAGACATTTATTACTTTTTTGAGGGAATCTCCTTCTTACTACTTGAATATCTAAGGCGTCACTAGAGATAAACAAAAAATTAAACCAAGCGAATCTGGTCTGCTATCCTTGTAAACTGTATCAACTATAACCAGATTACTGGAGGCCCTCTACAGTGCAATCTGCTTATCAGATTCCTTGCCAAACTGCTAGTCTTATATATAAATACATAATATAGTTTTTGTAAAGACAGAATACCTTTTTAATATTTAATCTGAAATATACTTTACCAAAGTTCCAAGGTGTTCCGAATTGGTTTTAAGTCGAATGCTCTAATAATAGCTCCGTACATTTTCTTGAGAATAAGAAAGCGACACACTTATAATGATTTACGTACACACATATATTACACATGAAGGTATCAAATATTCTCATCTTATTCATTTAATGTACTTAGTTTCTGATGTTAGTTTCTTCCTTTGGTAACTGAGACGAAATATTTTTAAAATCTTTATAAATGTTAAAATTTCAATAGATTTCTGCTCCTTGAATTACACGTACACTGATAGATTACATTTTCTTTCTCACCTAAAGTGCAATTTCCGTAAGACACTAATTTTAGCTATATAAAATATAAAGATCTATAACACGCTACTTTTAGCCGTCTAAAGTGTAATATCTATAACACACTACTTTCACTCACCTGGAGTATAAGATCTATATATATAACTCACTACTTTCAGCCACCTAAAGTGTAATATCTATAACACACTACTTTCAGTCACCTGGAGTATAAGATCTATATATATAACTCACTACTTTCAGCCACCTAAAGTGTAATATCTATAACACACTACTTTCAGTCATCTGGAGTATAAGATCTATATATATAACTCACTACTTTCAGCCACCTAAAGTGTAATATCTATAACACACTACTTTCAGTCACCTGAGTATAAGATCTATATATATAACTCACTACTTTCAGCCACCTAAAGTGTAATATCTATAACACACTACTTTCAGTCACCTGGAGTATAAGATCTATATATATAACTCACTACTTTCAGCCACCTAAAGTGTAATATCTATAACACACTACTTTCAGTCACCTGGAGTATAAGATCTATATATATAACTCACTACTTTCAGCCACCTAAAGTGTAATATCTATAACACACTACTTTCAGTCACCTGGAGTATAAGATCTATATATATAACTCACTACTTTCAGCCACCTAAAGTGTAATATCTATAACACACTACTTTCAGTCACCTGAGTATAAGATCTATATATATAACTCACTACTTTCAGCCACCTAAAGTGTAATATCTATAACTCACTACTTTCAGTCACCTGGAGTATAAGATCTATATATATAACTCACTACTTTCAGCCACCTAAAGTGTAATATCTATAACACACTACTTTCAGTCACCTGGGTATAAGATCTATATATATAACTCACTACTTTCAGCCACCTAAAGTGTAATATCTATAACTCACTACTTTCAGTCACCTGGGTATAAGATCTATATATATAACTCACTACTTTCAGCCACCTAAAGTGTAATATCTATAACACACTACTTTCAGTCACCTGGGTATAAGATCTATATATATAACTCACTACTTTCAGCCACCTAAAGTGTAATATCTATAACTCACTACTTTCAGTCACCTGAGTATAAGATCTATATATATAACTCACTACTTTCAGCCACCTAAAGTGTAATATCTATAACACACTACTTTCAGTCACCTGGAGTATAAGATCTATATATATAACTCACTACTTTCAGCCACCTAAAGTGTAATATCTATAACACACTACTTTCAGTCACCTGGAGTATAAGATCTATATATATAACTCACTACTTTCAGCCACCTAAAGTGTAATATCTATAACACACTACTTTCAGTCACCTGGAGTATAAGATCTATATATATAACTCACTACTTTCAGCCACCTAAAGTGTAATATCTATAACTCACTACTTTCAGTCACCTGGAGTATAAGATCTATATATATAACTCACTACTTTCAGCCACCTAAAGTGTAATATCTATAACACACTACTTTCAGTCACCTGGAGTATAAGATCTATATATATAACTCACTACTTTCAGCCACCTAAAGTGTAATATCTATAACACACTACTTTCAGTCACCTGGAGTATAAGATCTATATATATAACTCACTACTTTCAGCCACCTAAAGTGTAATATCTATAACACACTACTTTCAGTCACCTGGGTATAAGATCTATATATATAACTCACTACTTTCAGCCACCTAAAGTGTAATATCTATAACACACTACTTTCAGTCACCTGGAGTATAAGATCTATATATATAACTCACTACTTTCAGCCACCTAAAGTGTAATATCTATAACACACTACTTTCAGTCACCTGAGTATAAGATCTATATATATAACTCACTACTTTCAGCCACCTAAAGTGTAATATCTATAACTCACTACTTTCAGTCACCTGAGTATAAGATCTATATATATAACTCACTACTTTCAGCCACCTAAAGTGTAATATCTATAACACACTACTTTCACTCACCTGGAGTATAAGATCTATATATATAACTCACTACTTTCAGCCACCTAAAGTGTAATATCTATAACACACTACTTTCAGTATATTAGGTATTACATACCTGGAGTATGTAATTTAGAAAACTACTAAAGGTGTGAGTCACCTACCGTCCACCTTGTGTTTCCTGAAATAATTCCACTTCCACACTGTTTCGTACTGCTTGATAACACCGTTACGTGTTATTTTTGTTAACAGGTGAGTTATTGCGAAATCAACTCGTGTTACGAAGCAATGTAAAAAAAACAAAAAACATTACAATTTCTTATCAATACGTCTGGAAAAGCTGAATTAAAAAAAATGCATTGATTTCATCTTAATTATTTAGTTTGATAAGAGTGCAAAAAACAACGTTAAGAACGTATATTCAATCCGTTTTTTTGTTGTTGTTTTTCATAATGAATTTTTCAATGAAAAAATTCTCGCATTGACTTAAGAGAACTGATGTAGGAGTTTGAAAACCATGTAAACAATGAAGAAGAAACAAAACCATCACTTTATTAGTATAACAAGCTGCAGAATGAATCTGGATGAACAATAGTTTGGATGTTCCTCGTAGTATTTAAAAGTTACTGCACACATATCTGGAGTAATGACTTTTAGCTGCAGTAAAACACATATCAATATTACAGGACAATCCTTCATGGTAGGACTAAAAGCCATAACATATAAAGAGTATTTATGGTGGGAGAAAATTAGTATTCTAATTTATTATTGACATTAATCATAATAATAGTTAATAACTTTTATGAATGTTTACACAAAGTTGAAAATATGTAGAATATTAAACCCTGTACATCACGTTCTCAGCAAATTATGTTTGAAACCTGCATAAGAAAAAACTCTATGTAAGTAAAGTGAGTGATAAAAATTTATCATTGACAAATGTAAAGGTTATAGTGATTACCGCTAAACTTTATATTTCTCTTTATGTAAATAAACGCATGTTCTACTATTCATTAGACATGTATATTTTAGTGTTTTTAATTTATATTCAAACCTTACAATTACTAAGATACAAACGAAGTAAAATAAAAGTAATTAACAACTTTGTTCAGATGTTGGAAAAACACGTAGTTTCGTGAAATCTTAATACAAAATAATAAAATTACCCTAATCCTATAATAACATTATTTTATAAGCCATGAATAGGATTTTAGTTTTACTGCGTTGTGTAGTTTGTGTTTTTACTCATATTTTATCATGAGGACTCCATTTGAATACGAAAAGCAGTAATAAACTTCTCTCGTTCTTTCTGTGCTTTAGGAACGTTAAAACTTGCCTTTGAGATATCGTACAACTAAACTGTTCTATTTTGAAACTTTTCTTAATAAGATTTAATCAACATTATACAGCTTGAATAAAACTGTGAAGGTCTTTACGTGAAGTTCTGGTTAAGCCGGCGTAAGACAATAGGATCGCTGTTAATCCGGTTACGTTGATAGATTGCTCAGAGGATTAACTGTCCTTCAAGTCTCAGTAGTGACAGAGGTAATTTCTGCTCGATGTTGTTCAGCTAGAAATAAATATCAGTGACTGACACTTCAAAGTAAATACTTACATGTTGTTCTTAAGCCTTATCGGGTCTAGTGAGATTTTGGCCACAAATAATATTTTTCAGTTGTGTAGAAACCAACGAAAAGAAGTCTGATAGAATTACGTCATGCGAAAATACATGTACTTCCAATACATTTACTCAAATTTTAATGTTGATTGATTTCGAGATTTGAATAGTTGTGGAACTAGTTTATTATTGCTATTGTACTTTATTTTTTGGTAAACTAAATAATTTAATTGTCGAAAGTCACATGAGAGATGTTTTCGCTAAAATAAATGATATAGAAAACTTGTTAATTGTTAGAAAAATTAACATTTTTCCCAGAACGAATACCTTTGGTTTGTTTTAAATTTTGCGCAAAGCTACACGAGAATTATTTGTTGTAGTCGTCCCTAATGTAACAATGATAGACTAGAAGGATGGCAGCTAATCACCACTACACATCACCAACTGTTTGGTTACTTTTTACCAACGAATAGTGAAATTGACCACCACTTTATAACATCCCATGACTGAAAGGGCGAGTATGTTTGGTGACACAGGGATTCGAAACCGGAAATTGCAAGTCGAGCCCCAACCAACTGGTCATATGTAAGGTTATATTAACTAGTTGTTTGTGTTTAGTTTATATGAACGTTTTCCACTATTCAATATACATAATTTTGGTTTTTGATATCATGTTTAAACTGTGATAAAACACACATAGCACCAGTTTAGCGGTAAGCTCATAACAGTAGAACTCGGAATTCGATCACACCAATAAATGCAACATACCCATAATGTACTTTGTGTACTTTTGTACTAAAACAATCAACGCAGCTATCAAGAGAAAAAAAATGTTGGTTTATATTAAGCCTACAATATCGATGAAATAAAACTAGCGTAACTTGTATTTTAGACTTAAATGAAAGTTACTCGAGTAAACGTTGGTTGCTCTTACTTTATTGGTAAGCCTGTTCTTCAACCACACAGTAGAATCAGTTTCAATTGAAAAGTGTCATCAGTGCTGTTGTTTCTTACAGTAATGTCTAATTTTAATACGAAACTTCTGAGAACACTTTTATTTCAAAGAGTCTCGAATGGGCAGTTTTTTAATATATTTCCCTTCAAAAAAGAAATGTGAAGTAAAATAACAATCTATTTTTTAATACCGTAACGTGTCTAACATATAACTTATTTAAATCTTTTCCATGTTTAATATGTTATAGAACATATATGTTCAATTAAGCACTCATGGAGAAAAAGTGCGGTAAAGTGCCAAAGGACATGTTTATTTTCTGGCTTTATTATTATTAAATTTGCATGACAAAAATTACCTAATGCTATACCTTTCTGCTTTGGGTAGAGTCCAGACTAACGCGAAAGTGCCTAGTTTTTGTGCTTCAAAGTTTTCGTGCAAAGCTACCCAAGGGCTATTTGAGCATAACTCTTGTTTTCAGCTGATATACGACAGAGGAGACATCAACAACGTCCACGTCAGCTTTTCAAATAGTGGAATGTGATCGTCAATCTCGTAACGCAAAGGTACTGACGAAGCGAGCATGATTTTAGAGAAATGGGTCGCGAACAAATAACTCTCGGATTTACAGCGGTTGCATTGCGTGCCTTAATGGTTCCTGTTTTCTATTATTGAAGTTTCATCTGTGCAGTGTAAGAACTTCATTTTGTTTATAATAACTAGAACGGATTCTCGAAACAAAATGCCTACATGGGTGCATATATCTGTTCGACAGAAAGGTGCTGCGCATTTGTTTATTTTCGTCCACATTATATAGACTTTGCAGTGAGACCTTTCGTACATGTTTTTATCTCTTCTCATAATTTCATGTGTGCATATTTAAAACTTTTAATGATCAAGAGATATTTCGTTCATAATCAGTACAGAAGGCTTGTATAAAAAATACATTTTCAGCTGTAAATTTGTTGACATTTGAAAAATTATTAAAACTCGTAACTTATTTTATTTGTTTAGTTATAAGAAAAGTTTTACTACAATAGGAAACTAAGTGCTTTTTGAAAATAACTTCAAAGTATATATCAATCAGGTCATATTATGCCACTGTTTTTATATGTTTATGCAGTATTAAAACTTCGTTAAGAATATAATAGAAACTCATTACTTTACAATGAAAAACGATCCTGATAAACTTATTTCAAATGAATAAATTATTTTCAAGCTTTCTTAAACCAACTGTCGTTCATGTGGGAAATATTTAGTTGGAAACTGTTAAGTTGGCTTGTAAAGTATTGTACTGAGCTGTCATAGTTTCAAAAATCATAAATTATCCTCTAATAAAAAAATTAGAATATTATTTTGATATAAAACTGATATTTATGTAGGTTAAAATTACACAGACTATCTCGTGAATGAAATATTTTTTCTTAATGATCTTAATACTGCACCATAAGTATTATTCAAAAAACTGAATATACAGTGTTAGTAACATATATACAAAGTTATTAGTTTCAAGATAAATAACACGAACTCGAATGTTCGTTTAGCCTTCATATAGGCAAATAAATTTTTCATTCCAACATACGTTCTGAAAATGCGAATCAGGAACGCATTTAATGATCTTCAAAACTTGTAATAAATTAAGTTCGTTAGAATAAAAACGTTTAAGTGTTTCTCAGACAAATTGAATATTGTATTTGTCAGTATAAAAAAATAAAATTAATTATTAATATTAAATTTTGAAAAAGTTACATATGAGCTGTTGATCTTACCGAAGTTAAATATATGAAATTAAAAAACTACTTTAACAATTACATTTTTTAAAGTAATAACAAACTCACATATTTTAAAAGCACAAAAGGGTTAAATAAACACCGCATTGAAATCTCTTAAAATTATTTCAATCAAAACTAAAAGAAACGTCTTCTTGAAAAAGCTGTGTTACTCTTTAGAACATGTGGTGGTTTCTCAGTTATTTTTTAGTTTGTACACAATGCTTGGGTTTTGAGATAATTTCCTTCACGGCTGCGTTTGATGGATGTTCTAAACAGATAATCTATATACAGACCCGTTGGTCTCTTAAAAGACTTACTTCAAAGTTACTCTTTACGTCATTCAGATAAAGTTCATCAAGGTATAATTCTATCAAGCTTCTTAGGTTGCTTGTTCCGTTTCTAAAGAAGGCGAAATTAATTTGCTTGGTTCAATTATTTTAGAAAACCTCACGTCCTTCTACAAACAACTGTAAGAACTGAGGTTATCTGAGGAACCCTAGTTAGTTTAAACGTTGCAGCTCAGAAGCAAGGTAGATGTGAAAGAAATGCAATTTCTATAAAAGTAGTCTATGGATGAATGGAAATGACGAGGTTAAACCTTTCCAATTTGCTCGTCATAAAAAAATATTTTCTTCTTTATTTCGAACTATTATATGTATGTGTCGTAAATTTTAATACATGTATTACATATTTATATAAACATTTAAAGAGAATATTAATACTGAATAGTTAAGTAAATTAAGACAAAGTTAAAAAGAAGGACTCAGTTAAAAACAACAAACACAAAACTCTGACTAACGTTAGTTTGTTATAACCAAAAACAAGCCGAAACTAAAATAAACAACGCTGCAGCTGTGAAAGGATCCCAGAGTTCTGGCTATAATGTCGGATATAGGATGTACCCTAGGTTTTGTAGGTGACTGTGGAAATAGGACTCATATTGCGGTGGGGATACACCGTCTATCAGTCTTAACCTCCAATCGCCAGTTTCACATAAAGAAATAAAATAAAAGAATAAAATTAAAATAATAGAAATAGAAATTAGAAGAGTGAGATGTGGATGCTCAAACCTACAACGTTCCACATCTATATCACTCTTCTCTGCCTGCAGACAGTTGTGGAAAGGTGACTGCTGTCAAAAGTATAGATGAAGAAGAAAAATGAAGATAAGGTACTACTGTCTTGGGATAAGTAAATTAAATAAACTTACCTCTTGAAGTTGGCATTGCAGAATCTATTATGGTAGAAAACAGCACTAACTGTTGACCTAGTAAACGAATTATGCTACTACATATATAGAGATGGTTTGATTAGAATAAATAATCATGAAATAAATAATGTTATTAACACTATTTGTACAATAGAATTAGAAATTGAAAATACTTCAATATCTAATACGAAAGCACATTATTTATGTTTAAAAGTTAAAATAACGGGTGACATCAATACAATATGGGTTTACCAATATATGGTTTACCCTCTTTTAATAGTAGTGTACCATGCCCTTCTGTTACAAACATTATAATTTCATAATTATTCAGATATTGTAAAATTTTGTAATTAATTACAATATTTTATTAATAATGTTGAAATACCGATACAAAAATTAATAGTTAATTAATTTAATGAAGAAACTTTAAATAAAATTATTAAACTATTCTGTTACTTTAATTTTTGTTTCAGCTTGTTTTTGGTTATAATAAATTTATATAAACATTTATATATATTTATATACTTATATAATATATTACTATTATCAGAGCGTCAAATTAGTAACACTTTACACAGAATTTCCAAGTGTACAAAACTTAAAGCAGAATAAGATGAAATCTTTGAATCAGAGCTCATAGATGTTTATTTTTTATGTATTATCTGGGTTTTATTTATACACTTATTGCTTCTCTTATAAAAATAATTATCATACCTTTATGGTTATCACATGGTAAATAAGCTATTTAAAGAGAAAAAATTACCAACTAACATTATTTAACAGGGCTTATCAGGCAGGCAGTAGCACTGCCTATGTAGGGATGGCTCGGATTGTTCATCCAAAGGGTATTTTAAATATATCCTTAATAAGTTATCAGACATTTACAATACTGTACCGTGTTTCCCTTTACATCAATATCCATGTAGTTACTGAGTCACAAGCTGTGGTAATGCCTGTAAACATCATAACAAAAATTATAGTTTCTTCATTTGCAAGTTCTTCTTTCTTCTGACACTTTACGTGATAACAAAAGCCAAAACAATGGCGTAAACCTATTTCACTGAGACGACATAGTTTCAAATGGAGTATCCGCTTTTATATGTATTGTTAATAACTAGTAGCAATTTTTAAAAATCGTAATTCTAGTGTAAACAATGTTATTATTACCCCTTGAAGTTAGCTTTCTTACATAACTTTGATGTTCCTTAAAAAAGATTAAGTACAAGAATTTGCAGCCAGTAATACATAACCAATAGATATTACAGTTAAACCTTATTATATTTAAAACTTGGTTATCACTACAACCTTCCTATGTTTACTGAAACACTGTATTAAGAAAAAGTAAACAACTAGAGAAAAACTTTTTAAAACGAAGTAAATGTAAGGATGTCTAATACCAATCGTTCAAAACAATAGAAACATGACAGTTGTGACAGCATTTGTATTATCCCTACGTAATGGCGCAGGCAAGAATTAACATGTATTAATATATATAACTATTCAATAACATTTAAGTTTCATTTATCTAATTAATTTATGTTAACATTCTACTACACTGTATGCCTGTGCTATTATATAAGATAGTGCAAGCGCCATCCCTACTATCTTGGATCTTGTTTGCATTCTTTATGAAGGATTAGTGTTAGCCATCCCTACTATCTTGCATATTGTTTGCATTGTTTATGAAGGATTAGTGTTAGCCATCGCTACTATCTTGGATCTTGTTTGCATTGTTTATGAAGGATTAGTGTTAGCCATCTCTACTATCTTGCATATTGTTTGCATTGTTTATGAGGGGTTAGTGTTAGCCATCCATACTGTCTTGGATATTGTTTGCATTGTTTATGAAGGATTAGTGTTAGCCATCCCTACTATCCTGGATATTGTTTGCATTGTTTATGAAGGATTAGTGTTAGCCATCCCTACTATCTTGGATATTGTTTGCATTGGTTTTGAAGGATTAGTGTTAGACATCGCTACTATCTTGGATCTTGTTTGCATTGTTTATAAAGGATTAGTGTTAGCCATCGCTACTATCTTGGATCTTGTTTGCATTGTTTATGAAGGATTAGTGTTAGCCATCACTACTATCTTGGATCTTGTTTGCATTGTTTATGAAGGATTAGTTTTAGCCATCGCTACTATTTTGGATCTGGTTTGCATTGTTTATGAAGGATTAGTGTTAGCCATCGCTACTATCTTGGATCTTGTTTGCATTGTTTATGAAGGATTAGTGTTAGCCATCGCTACTATCTTGGATCTTGTTTGCATTGTTTATAAAGGATTAGTGTTAGCCATCGCTACTATCTTGGATCTTGTTTGCATTGATTATGAAGGATTAGTATTAGCCATCACTACTATCCTGGATCTTGTTTGCGGTGTTTATGAAGGGTTAATGTTAGCCATCACTACTATCCTGGATCGTGTTTGCATTCTTTATGAAGGGTTAATGTTGGCCATCCCTACTATCCTGGATCTTGTTTGCATTGTTTATGAAGGATTAGTTTTAGCCATCCCTACTATCCTGGATCTTGTTTGCATTGTTTATAAAGGATTGGTTTTAGCTATCCCTACTATCTTGGATCTTGTTTGCATTGTTTATGAAGAATTAGTGTTAGCCATCGCTACTATCCTGGATCTTGTTTGCATTGTTTATGAAGGATTAGTGTTAGCCATCGCTACTATCTTGGATCTTGTTTGCATTGTTTATGAAGGATTGGTTTTAGCCATTCCTACTATCTTGGATCTGGTTTGTATTGTTTATGAAGGATTAGTGTTAGCCATCACACTATCCTGGATCTTGTTTGCGTTGTTTATGAAGGGTTAATGTTAGCTATCACTACTATCCTGGATCGTATTTGCATTGTTTATGAAGGGTTAATGTTAGCCATCCCTACTATCCTGGATCTTGTTTGCATTGTTTATGAAGGATTAGTGTTAGCCATCCATACATTTACTTTATTTAATTTTCTTGTACTGTATATATCTGAAACCATGGAGTTTCGAGATATTGTTGATAATGTATTAGCTCTATATTCGTACAATACGCAAGACACATATAACAAGCTAAGTTTCAGCGGTCTTGTTCTTTATATCTACATTTTACTATGATAGATATTATTTAGGCTGAAATCTTCCTGTCTTTGTCTGTACTCATACAAACACGCGCGCGACACTATAAAGAACGTGGTATTTTAATGTATATTAAACCAAATAAATCACAAGTGTAGCAAGCTAATTGCAGCAAGTAAAGTAACAGCTAAACTCATTAACTATGTGTTCTATTGACACCTGAAAATTCAGTGTGCTAACTGATCTGTTCTTCATTAATTTGCTTTAGGTTATTATGTAAGTGTGTTTGTATGTGTTTTTGCGTATGGCAGAGACACATCGGGCTATCTGCTGAATTCACCGAGGGGAATCGATATTATGTTAGTCAATAGTCAGTTAATAGAATAGAGGCCTAGATACTCAGGTATAGAAAGAGATGCAAACAATATTTAACGATATGAACTGAAACTATAAATATTGCTATATCTGCTCAGATCAAACTGGAAGGTGATAGTTATGACATCCTATGTTATAAGTTTTAATTGACTGTCACTGTACAATGTTAATAGCTGGCATAGCACCATTGTTTGTTTGTTTTACACAAAGGGCCATCTACACTGTGCCCACTGCAATGATCTCATTTCATTTTAAGTAAAACACGATAACTGAACACAAAACTAAAATATTCTGATACTTTCGTACACAAAGAGATGCAATCCGTCTACATTGGCCAATTTAACTGCAATTTGTTTGACGTGTCACTATTGTTCTATGAATGATTAATCTACTGTTTAGATAGTGGACAACATATCACCTTCCATCGACTGAAGAGCTTCATACACCATTTTGAAGCAAACCACTAAAGAAGACCTAATGATGAACTATGATGGCAGTTCCAAACGTCATCTCCAAACTACCGTAGATTAACCAAATCTGTCTAATGTGTAAAACGTAGTTTTCAGAATTGCTCATTAGTTCACATTTAGTCTCAATTAACAATATCATTGGTTTGAATGTCAAGGGTTGAAGGTGGAAACTTCAACTTCTACATTCGATCTTGTAAATTCATTTGTTTTTGAAAATTAATAAATATCTCTATACAGAACAGATTTCCAGATTACAGATTGCTTCGATAAACAGATATTTTAAAAGTATTTCAATCAGATCTGCTCTTAATGAAACGTCCTCTAGTGACACAATGGAATATCTGTAGACTCACACCGCTAGAAACTGGGTTTCGATGCCCATGGTGGGCAGTGTACCGATAGCCCATTATGTAGCTTTGTACTTAATTTCAAACACTCACCCTTAATGAAACCTGATTTTTCATTAAGACTTAAGAGTAACTTGGTTAGGGTTAATAGGTTTGTCACAAGAACAGCCATCGAAACAAATACGAACATCACAATACTTATGACAACAGGAGAAGAATATCTTAATGAATCCGATCACAATACTTATGACAACAGGAGAAGAATATCTTAATGAATCCAAATTTATCAAAGTATTTTGAAAGTTTAAAATAGTTTTTGTTTGAAGTTAAGCGTAATGTTACACAATGGGTTATCTCCGCTTTGTTCACCACTGGCATCAAAACCCGGTTTCAAGCCATGTAAACCGCAGACATTCTGCTGTACCTTTAGGGGGGGACGGAGTTACACAATGAAAACTTTGGAAATTTTACATCGAAATAAGAGGGGTAGAAAATGCGTGGAATGTGGCTACACCACATTAATTTCTTTTAGAATTATAAAGCACACTCGAAATTGAATTATGTTTATATCACGATTATTTGATAATATTCTAAACCAATAATACATTATATATTTACCATTCCTACGTTAAAATAAGTTTTTTCTTAGTACTTTTATTTATAATTTGAATTCAATCAACACTATTTCTACTGTCAACAATATTGTTTGCTGCTGTCTTTAAATAATATAAGAGAAAAAAAAAATTAAAATGTATCCCACTTTAATCACTAATAATCTTCAGTTGTTTGATTTTTGTTTGTCGATGTTCTACTTATTACATTCTATTTAGATAGTAACAATAGTACGTAGTATAATTCGAAAAAATAAAATAAGAAAAGATTTGTTTGTTTGTTTGGAATTAAGCGGAAGGATACACAGTTCGTTACCTGTGCTCTGTCCACCCTGGATATTGAAACCTGGTTTCCAGAGATGTGTGTCTGCATATATACCACGGTACCGACTGGGACCAACTGATAAAGAAACCTTGAAGGTAATAAGATACAAACGGCCTATTTACGAGCGTAATTACGTAAATCAGTTGTGATTAACAAATGAACGTCTTTTCACGTGATGTACTTCTACTAACGTATTAATGTATTACAATCGTCTGCAAATAAATCTAACAACGTGAACTTAAGATAATCTTTCGAAGTTTGTTTTTATTTCCTCGACGTTTAAGAAGAATGTACGTTTTCTGTAATGAACTCCATCACTCTAATGAAGAGTGTTAGTTATAACAATTAAACCATGTACAAGAGTGTATCTTGCAAGTAATCATTCCAATCGTTACAAAGCCCATGGCGCATGCGTAACCAAAATGTTATAAACGTTGTCGTTACACGAAGAAATATTACACAATAAAAAGAAAGCTTATACGGAAAAGACTAAAAATACATTAAAGCAGATTCAATAAATTCATTTTGTGTTTTTGTATTTTTGACCGCTGTCTCATCTTCTATGAAGGCTTATTGGGTCTATAGTGAGATACAGATAAATTTTCAGTTTTAAGGTTTGTAGTTTGTGTTCGATTTTGCGTTTCTTGCAACTACTATTTCCCCTTTTAATGTATCTTCAAATTTGGAGTGAATGTTTGTTGGGATTCGTGCAGAGATACATGCAAATTTGCGATTTCACGTTTTGTGTTTTGTAATTTTTATGGGCGTTTTTGCGTATTTATTTTTCACTGCTACATATAAGAGAAGCAACTTTTCATGTCCTAAGATAACCTATTGTTAATCATAAATTAATATAAATTCCGTTCAAGGAACGGGTACTCCAATTAGTATTTAACAAAATTAGATAAACTGTATAAGCGGTTTCTAAGCTATTATATAAAATAAATCTAACAGAGATATCCTCCACGTTTTTGTTTATTATTGATTTATATTTATCTATAAGAAGTGATTCTTTAATTTTCTGAGCTATGAAATCATAGTTAGAGTTTGTAACAGCTGTCAAGGAATTTAGATTGAACTTCCAAAATTGAATATTAGAGCAGCAAAATATGGAGAGTTTGAGCACTTAATTAATCAAATTAATAAAGCGAGAATAATAAAAAGTAAAATATGTTTAATTCAACAGCAGTTAAGTCACTTTAAACAGAGGGTTTTAGTTTGGATAGAAACTACTTGTATATATCAACCTACACTTAGTACCTCAGAGCCAAGTGGGGCTACTGTGTTTGGCTTTCTGCTCGTATGCAGCCAGTAATCTACTGAGGAACACGTTTGTTATGAATGAGAATATAAACTTACTAAACATTGTAATTTATAACTATTTTTAAAACGGTATTCAAGGGAAAATAATGTTAAAATAGGTTATTTGCAGCATAATTTAGCTGCATGTTTTATATTGAAAAATATGTCAGTTCGTTTATTTGTTTGTTTTTGAATTTCGCACAAAGCTATCTGTGCTAGCTGTCCTTAATTAGTAGTGTAAGACCAGAGGAAAGGTAGCTAGTCATCACCATTCACCGCCAACTCTTGGGCTACTCTTTTACCAATGAATAGTGGGATTAACTGTCACATTATAACGCCCCCACGGCTGAAAGGGCGAGCATGTTTGGCGCGACGGGGAAAATATGTCAGTGATTTCGATTATTTAGTCTTCGATACAGATTAATCGCTTTCGTTGTTAAAAGTGTACTACATAAGTGAACCAAAACTGTGTTAGTAATTTCCATTACAAAGTCTTCAATACATGATTAAATGTATTCAGTATTGAAAGTGCACAGAATTAGTGGTGTTATGTAGTAAATTATTTATTTTATTTAAAAAGGATTCCTCAATACTAAATATTTAATTGTTTTATACTTTTACTGAAGGCATTTCTGAATAAACAGTCTCATAGTAAAAAAAAACCTTTGAATTGAAAGTTAACCTTTCACGCCCTGTCCTGTATAAGATTTGAAACCACGTGTTTCAGTATGTCTTAACCGCTTTTAGTCTTACAGAATCTGTGCTTGACACGATGTAAGGTGACATTGTTTGTTTTCCTTTCTATTAATTAACGATCGGTTATTCTATCTCATACACATATCAAACATCATTAGAACTATGGTTCGAATGCAAGATGAATATTATTGACAACTACAACAAATATACTTGTGTATAAGACTTATTCCAATAACACGAAAAGTTGAAGCAAAACTTTTGAGGCATCAGATCCGCAGCTCCTGAATATGTATAAGGTTATTAGTAGATAGATCAGTAATATAACAGTTACTGACAAGTTTTCAGGGACACCCTAAATAAATTACAATTAAACTTGCCAATGTAGACACACTGTAACTTTCACTCCGGCCATTTACTTTTGTGTTCATTTCTCATTTTTCATGTTTTCTTAAGATAGATGTTTGTTTTGTTTGTTTTTTGAATTTCGCGCAAAGCTACCCGAGGGCTATCTGCGCTAGCCGTCCCTAATTTAGCAGTGTAAGACTAGAGGGAAGGCAGCTAGTCATCACCACCCACCGCCAACTCTTGGGCTACTCTTTTTACCAACGAATAGTGGGATTGACTGTCAAACTATAACGCCCCCACGGCTAAAATGGCAAGCATATTTGGTGCGACGGGGATGCGAACCCGCGAACCTTTGATTACGAGTCGCACGCCTTAACCCACCTGGCTATGCCGGGCTTTCTTAAGATAGAAGGAGGCAGTTCTAGGCCATTACTAACACATTCGGAGTTTGATCCCCGAACTACGTCCTTGAAATAAAACAAACAACAAACGTATCACACAAACACCTTATTCGTTATTTATAAGATTCCACTATTAATAATCAATTAAACTTTCTACTCCATTAAGTTTAATAGTTAAGTCTGAGGCTTAATTTCTTTTAGTGGGCAAAGCGCCGACAGCCCAATTTTTAGTTTCAGATTAAAACAACAGTTCTTCGTTCTTGAATCTGTTGCCCGAAAGCAAGAGTGTTTTCTTTTTTTGAAACCAAATTACTGAACTATATATGAATATATATCTCCAAAGTAAATTTTCACAGGTGCTTGAATATAATTGGTTTATTAAAAGTGAACTGAATTACTTTACAATATTTATTTTGTACACCAGCTACTTTATTTTTAACTATCGTGTGGTTTGGTTAAATTAAACACATTTTTCCAAGATTTCATTGTAGATAAAATTGAAATATATTCTAGATTAGATCAGCGTAATTTACAACATCTAACACATGTAACATGCAATCAACCAGAAGCACGTTCATTCCACGTGCTCATATACATGTTTCACCTTCGAACAAAGTCTAAAACTTTTTCGTACTTGTCACGTTCCTAGTTACCTTGAACTTATTAATTTTAATTAAGTTTTCACATATAATCCTAGATAATTTTCCTTTCGCGAGTGTACTTAAGTAAAAAAAAATCGAAGAAAGGTTCTTGAGACAGGACCCGAGTTACAATATCGGAGTTGTGATATATATAGATTGTACACTATTTACATGAACACAGCTTTTACTTTCATTACATATTTTAGTACAATCCTCTATATTCCGCAACATTTATCAAATTTCGCTACACGAGCTTAGCACGTTTTCTGTATACTTTAAAAGTCATGAAGGTTGATTTATACACCATTTCTTACAACCATTAATCAAAAAACCCATTTCAAAATCTATACTTGTAGAAAAAGCCTGCTTTTAAAGTATTTATTGCACAAATTATGTACAGTCTCAAAGTGTAAATATAGCTCAGTCAGTATGTTTCAGCGTAGCTAGAGTGAAACTTAAAGAATAGTCGAGAAAAACAAACTAGAAAATATAGTGTAGAATATAGTGGCAGAAACATATCTTGCGTTTTAGTTTATTATAACTTTTACAAAAGGCCAAAGCAAAAATAAATTAAACAAAACGCTGCAATAATTGAAAAGATCCCAGGGCACAAGCAGTGATGTGGGATTATAAAATGTACCCTAGGTTTTGTATAGCTGGATGGGATGCTTCATGCTGGGATAGTTTGTTTGCCATGCTGTCAATTAGTGCCTTTCTACCATATTGGTAGCTTAAATTATAATTTCAAGAGATATATTTTCAACTTACTTACCCCCAAATTGTAGTACCTTATTTTCTGGTTTTCTTTTTCTTATTTTTATTTCAGTTAATTTCTTCTTCTTTACTTGGAAGAGCAGTTACCTTTCCACAACTGTCTGCAGGCAGTGAAGAGTTATATAAATGTGGGACAATATGGGCTTGAGCACCCACATCTGGCTCTCCTAATTTCTATTTCTAAATCTATTGCTACTCTTTTGTTTCTTATGTGAAACTGGCGAATGGAAGTTAAGACCAATAGGCGTTGTATCCCCACCGCAATGTGGGTCCTACGTCGTCAGTCACCTCCAAAACCTAGGATATATTTTATAATCCCACATTATAGCTTGTACCCTGGAATCTTTACAATTAATGCAGCGTTTTAGTTAAATTCGTTTTTGTTTTGGCTTGTTTTTTAAGTTATAACAAACTAATATAATTAATCAGAGGTTTGGATTTGCTGTTTTCAATGCACTCCCTCCTTGTAATTTTGCTTACTTAACTTCACTAAAATATATTAATTTTCACTAATACATATATATGCGTGTCTGTCTAAGAAAGAGAAAGTCAAAAGGTTACTATAAAGTTAATACAGATTGGCCCTATGTTAACCTATTTCTTTTACATACTATATATGCGTGTCTGTCTAAGAAAGAGAAAGTCAAAAGGTTACTATAAAGTTAATACAGATTGGCCCTAAGTTAACCTATTTCTTTTACATACTATCTACAAGTTATACTCAGTCAAGCAACATGGCCAAATACGAAATTTTGTATTCAAAACAATGCATTAATTTGAAATTTCGGAGGCTAACATTAAAATTGGCATTCGTTTTTTCATAAGTGTTAAGAACACATAAGTGCCATCCAGTTCAGCTTGTTGATCTAATTCAGCAACCACGTTTCATACGTAATTACGGTAATTATTTCCACCACAAACTTATTGTGCAAAGCAAAATCTAGTAACAAAATTAAGCGCTACAGAAATATTTATTTTACCACTTTTCGAAGGAGGAGATTCGACCTTGTAAAAAGAAAAATTTCTTTCTTGCGTTATTATGCTAATATCGAAAAATATTTTAAATAAAAGTAAAATTACTACAATTATGACATCGAACAAACTGAAGTGATACTGAAGTTGCATATGTTTTATTTTTACAGATTTCTAATGATTCTTTTAATAATAATTCGTGTTCAGAAAAATTGGTACAATGTATCTTTCACAGCTGATGAAGCAACCAGTACGTTAATGCATGTGTTAGCTTGTAAAACTATCAGAATTTTAAAATCGTTAGGAGAGAAGGTTTTCTTATGTTTGTTGTTCAGCTTCACAATGGATTACCTATGTTCCGCTCACCGCGAGTATCGAAACCACATTTTTAGCATTACGAGACCACAGACTTTACGCTGAATCACACTAGGCAAGAATAGAACGTTCCGATTATAATTTTAACTATGAGATCTGCTGTGTTTCACTTTTAAATGAAATGAAAACCTGACTTACATAAGGAGGATTATAAACACGAGTTGAGAAATAATATTGGCAAATGTAGTAAGGCCCGGCATGGCCAAGCGTGTTGAGGCGTGCGACTCCTAATCTGAGGGTTGCGGGTTCGCATCCCCGTCGCGTCAAACATGCTTGCCCTTTCAGCCGTGGGGGCGTTATAATGTGACGGTCAATCCCACTATTCGTTGTTAAAAGAGTAGCCCAAGAATTGGCGGTGGGTGGTGATGACTAGCTGCCTTCCCTCTAGTCTTACACTGCTAAATTAGAGACGGCTAGCACAGATAGCCCTCGAGTAACTTTGTGCGAAGTTCCAAAAAACAAACAAACAAACAAGCAAATGTAGTATTCAGATTTTTGTGGTTTTATAGAAAAGATATAATTAAAGAGTTAATGCGTGTTCTTGGTTGTTGTTTTTTACCCCTTATCTCATTTTTACAGCAACCTTTGGTCGAAAAGCAAAAAACATCGTTCAATACTACATTAGAATCTCATTTTATGTTTTTCTCTTACAAAACACTTGCACAATGAATTATTAAGTCATTAGAGAGCCTTGCTTGCTAATCACCATAGGGAGTTTAGTTGCCCAAAAGAGATCCTAGACTGGAGAAGAAACGGTGAAAGAAAGTCTAAACTAACCCTTCCATCCTCGTCTTCTCTCTAATGAATTTGATTGGGTCATCGAACGAAGGTCTACTTGTGACTTTTTGTTTTGCACTTAAGTTAACAATTTTCGATTACACCACTCTAAGAGCTTTTTTTAGGTAGTATCGATTTGGTAGAAGTCTACATTAAACAATGCATATGCATCAGCTCCTCGTGTTATAAGAGTATGTTGCTGATAAACTACCTTATCAGGCATCGTGTGTCTCATTAAATTTGTCAGTAGAATCTAATGAAAACAAGTCAAGTTATTCTCCATCTTTGAAGATTGCCGCTTTTAAAGGCTTAGCTGATTATTCATTGCCACTGTTTCTTTCTGCTCCGAAAGTATGTAAACACGTAGACGGAACTATGTATATTCATTACGGTCGGTTGTCACATTCCGAGGGCTTCGCGCTTTCAGGTGCATATTTTCTCTCCTTGATTGACACGTAGGTGTTAACAAACACGCTACTCTTGGGCTTATTTACCCTCAGTAAATAATATAATAGTAGCATTGAAGCAAATTATCCAAATCTTCATATTGCATTCAGGCAAAAATTCGGAAGGATGAAAAGGTGGTACGGATTTCAGAATTTAAAGGAAAAATTAGAAAATGTAGAAAGAAATATAAATAGGATGATTCACGTGTACAACAAATTACACTCGTCACTGTTACCTATTTAAAAACAACCATATCTAAACGAAAACTATGATTCAGTACTCAACATGCTATGTGCATATATATATATACACACACATATATCAGGAGAAAAATCTTCACTTTGAATCCTAAATAGTCACACAGTGAAAATTAGACTTTAACAAAGTACGATAAACAATTATCCTATAAAACATTTAAATGCAGGTCTATGTCCTAAAATTAAAAAAAAACAACCAACAAATAGCAATTATTTGGTTTCCTTTCTGATGTTTTCGAAATTGATCACAAATATCAGAAAAAATTATTTATGTGGAAAGCAGTTTGGTCGTTTGTTGTTAAGCGTAAATCTACGCAATGAGCTATCTGTGTTGTACCCACCGCGGTATAGAAATCCAGTTTTTAGCGTTATAAACGTCCGTACTAAGTGTGGAGAATGAGTACGTTAACAGACTCGAATAACACGTATCTGTTCAATGTTTGTGTCAACATGTGCAATACAGCTCGTATATAATCACTTAAATTACCTAGCCCTAAATCACTGATTCTTTTGTTGTGTCGTGTAAAATGCATTTAGTATTTCTTTCCAGTGAACTCGAGTCTCAGCTAGCCTTAAAATAAGTTTACAAACCATTGTCCACTTGGACTTTAAATAAACTGTTGTTCTAACAACCACTTACATCCTGGTACATAACAGATCCTTTCCATCTCATATATGTCGCATTCTCTCCACTTTAACATATACTACATCCACGGAGCATTTGTTTGGCTTAAGTTAGCCTTTCTTGAGTTATATCAACTTATACAATCGCTCCACATACACGTGCCTTTAGTTAAAATTAAAACATTTCCTTATGAGGTTAAATGAGTCGTTAGCTCGTAATGTAAAGTAGTGTAGCTATGCACCAAAGAAACAACAACTGTAAATTATTGTTATAATAAATATCTGTTGTTACGGCTTAATCATTTTACCAAAATAAAAATTTAACACATCGAAGGAAACATCTTAATATTTTTTATTGTACTCTCAAACATATTTAACATATTGTACGAATGGTTTTGGTTTTTAAAATATTTGTTTAATTCCACAACAAGTTTTATTTTCTTTACACTATGTTCGTGATGACGAGAAACCTACTTGAAGTAAAAATGTATCTCAGGACGGTTGGTATTGGTATTAGCACATTTACCAAAATAAAGCAGAGAACAACGTTTTGATCTCCGTAGGTCATTTTCAAGTCCAAGAAGGTCGAAACGTTGTTCTTTGCTTAAATTTTTAAAAGTGTTAATACTCATACCAGCCGTCTTGAGATACATTTTTACTTTGTATGTTATCCATAAATATTACCCTCCCTTTCATTTGCACATTGGGTTGTCGACGGACTCATACTGCTAGGTAGACCATTGTATAGCTTTTGATGAATTCCAAACAATCAACCCAAAACTATTAGAACTATGTTTATTGAAATTGTATTTGAAATAGTTTGTAGTCAAGTTTTATTTTAGTTAGAAACGTAAAATCTAGTACGTTAAGCTCGAAATCACTGAGTGGCTATTAATGTTCAAAACAATTTTCATCACTGAGTAGCTATTAATGTTCAAAACAATTTTCTCTTACTTTAACCTAGTTTTATTCACAAGTCGCTTAATATAATTCTATTTCCTAAGAAATTGTTTTCCATTTCGCGTAAAGCTGCACGAGGGCTTTATTCCTTGCGTCTTTAAATGTTGTTTTCTAGTTTGTTGGTTTTTTAATTTCGCGCAAAGGTACACGAGGATTATCTGTGCTAGCAGTCCCTAATTCCACAGTTTAAGACTAGAGGGAAGGCAGCTAGTTATCACCACCCATCGCCAACTCTTGAGCTGCCATTTTTACCAACGAATAGTGTAGGATAGCCCCCCACGACGAAAAAGACGAGCATCTTTACGTATTAAATTAGTAATCGTTAAGTAAAATTATAAAATATATAAAGCTTCAAAAGAAAGTTAGAAGTAATTCCAGAGTGCTTATTTCTTTATGATGAGGAAAAGCAACTTTCTTGTCCGTATAATTTTGTTTATTTTTATTTCTTAAATATAAGACTTATTTCTATACATCAAATATATACAAAAAATTTATGTTATTATCTGGCTTCAGAACAGAGTTGAAGATAAAAAAAACACAGTTGCGTTATACCAGAATATTCAAAGATTATTTATTAAAAGGAAAAAAAGACAAAAGAAAACATATTCAGCCTTTCAGTTTTCTTCAGAGTTTTTTTTTATAAGAAAAAAAAACCTCTCCAGGTCAAACATTCCAAATAACTTTTTTTCCGGTAGTTCCAATTCCAACAGCGCAGAATGACTCTTTATTTTAAAAATCAGAAACAGAAGCCGACACAAAACTTTCGTCAGGAAATTCAACTTTGTCACTGAACGTTTCTCGTCACTATACATGTCGTATATCAATGAAAATAACGTTTTCATCGCTGTCAGCGTTCTTCTAGTTTCCAGTGTTACTGAAGCTCGAAACGAGTGAATCGGGGAAGGATGAAAGATGAATCTAAGTCACCACTAGACAAAAAGAATTAGGGTTAAGTGCTGGAAGTCAAGTGATAGTGAGTTTCTTCAGCAGAATGTCGTAATGCGCGGAAATCTGAGTATGAAGAAACTTCCAATTTCAATATCACTTTTGACAGCAATGAAAGCAAATCACGTCGGTAGGAGACCAGTAAACTAACCAGCTTTATTTTCTGGATTTTATTTGAAATTCTTGTTTCATGAAACCTGAAAACTCGGAGATGTCGCGTACTGAAACCATATTTATTTGAAAGTTTCAGTGAATGGTAGGTTCTACTCGAAGCTTAACATGTTTTATTTGTGGATATGTATTTTCATTTGATATTTATTCGGCTATGCGAAGTGAAATACGGTGAGTAATTAATGTATACTTGTCCTTAAATGTTCCAGTAGTCGCTTTAATATTTACGCCAAGAAACTGTATTTCCTCTTTAAGTGTACTATGTATTTAAAAACAAACAAGCAATATTACATATCTGTGTATTTGAGAAAATTATTGAATATTTCTATGTGTTACAAGTTACACACACTGTACATTAAGTACTGAAATTATCAGGGCGACAACGTTCTCCCTTCCACTGATTTTATTTTATATTCTTCAAATATTTGGTGAAAGGATAACGTTATATGGAAAACGTTTTATCTTTGTCCTTGTCCTGTTTAACCTTTATTACATGGGCAACGTTACTGGCATGCTTTTACAACCCACTAATATTTTAATTTTACAAATAAAAGCGAGTTTAAAGTTCGAAGGCCCGGCACAATATTTTGGATAAAAGATTATATTGTTTAGTGATATTTAAACGTAATTAGATCTCCATATCTAAATATCCCACTCATTTTTTTACTTGCTAACCACAAGAAACTGCTTTCAAAACCTTATTTTTTTAAGTTTTTACTATGAGATATGTACTCTCATACTGTGGTCAAAACACTTGTCCAAATTTTTCAAACTTCACTAAACCGTGATAAACATTCAAAACTTTAATAAGTTATAATAAACATTCGAAACTTTAGTCAGCAGTAATAAACATTCGAAACTTTTATCAGACATAATAAATCTGGAAGTTACAATAGATATTGAAGCATTACTTAACACAATCTTAATGACTCTTTCATACTAAGACATAATAAATCTGGAAGTTACAATAGATATTGAAGCATTACTTAACACAATCTTATTGACTCTTTCATACTAATATTGAATTATAACATTACATACTTCCTTCATCAAAACAAACTCTCATAACTTGGATCACACAACGACTTGTTTTTTCATTTACTATTCAATAGATTTGAATATCACCGCGGAAAGGATAAGTTTCTCAGTCAGTTATTTGTCGTATTTCAAAACATTCATTTTGTTTCACTGTTGTGATAATGCAAGAGTGTGTGTGTTTTCTTATAGCAAAGTCACATGGGCCTGTGTCCACCGAGAGGAGTCAAGCTCCTGATTTTAGCGTTCCATAGACTTAACGCTGTACCCACAAGAGACCATAATGTAAGAGCAATAACCAGTTATCGTGTGAAATTTGTTGACAAAACACATGTTTTGAAGACATAGCAGTACATCCATTAATTTTCTTACTGTACAAAAATATGCAAGAAACAATGTATTAATAGTGACAACACAGACCTCCCGCTTCTTAAGTGCTAAAACGTGTACATAAAATAAAAATAGTTGTCCATAACCAAGCAATTTAAACGAAGTATTATTTTACTTGATACATATACCAACTGCATAAACAAGAAATGTTTGCAGTTTTATATCCCATAATTGCGTTAAACGTGGTTCGTTTTAACTCCTATATATTGTTTCAGTAGCTAAAATACCTCATTTTCATAAAATAATATTTGAACTTCGTTTCGATTACTGCATATAATCGAAGACGAATAGTTGTTTTACTTAGAAAAAACTTGCGCATTCTGTAAAAATATGACACAACAAAACACTTCGTAATTAAAAGACACAAGTTAACACAGACACAAAAATGCGCTTTGAAATATATACAAATGGTACGAGACCAAATATCAAGGAATAACCTACATTAATTCACATTTTAACTAAAACAGTGTGAAATTATTCGCGTTGTTTGTTATTTGTCAAAATCAAATACCACTATTTATTTGTTTCTTGAATACCTACGATAATTTGTTTACATAACACCATATTGTTAACTCTTATAACAATGATTTATTGATATGAGTTCAAAACTTTAAACAATATTTTCGAAATGAAAGTTTTGTTGGTTTTATATTTTTTATAATTTGAGGTAGAAATGAGCTAACAACTATAATGCACCACAAGTTATAAGTATATTTATGACAATTCGAACCAATACGGAGGGTCGCGGGTTTGAATCCCCGTCGCACCAAACATGCTCGCCCTTTCAGCCGTGGGGGCGTTATAAAGTGACGGTCAATCCCACTATTCGTTGGTAAAAGAGTAAACCAAGAGTTGGCGGTGGGTGGTGATGACTAGCTGCCTTCCCTCTAGTCTTACACTGCTAAATTAGGGACGGCTAGCGCAGATAGCCCTCGTGTTGCTTTGCGCGAAGTTCAAAAAGACAAAACAAACGAACCAATACGTGAATAAAAATTGCTAATTTTGAAAACACTCGACTTTTTCTCTGTATTTTGTCATATTATTATACAGAAAAAATATAAAAAAAAAAGTAGTACGAAAGGTGGGTGAAAATATATATGATAGCTTACAAAATTAAAAAATAATTTAACAAAATTATGGTATATAACACTGATTGTGAGCACTGAATGAAAGACAACGAAGTCTGCATTTTTACTCTCGTCTGTTCTTGTGAAACATAATGGTAATAACTATACTGCAAAACTAAAATGGAAAGAAAAAATGTTTGTCTTAAAGAGATCTAAAAGCACGAGTAAACTTATCAACACTCGATATGTCCGTGATTTTTTTTTCCGTTTTTCTTTGATTTACTGAATCTTGTCACGCTCTCTGATCCCGTGATGTCTTTAGCCACTCGTAACTTTCACCGGTTTGACCAGCAGCGTCCCCTGAGTAGTAAAAACAATAAAAAGTGTGATTTTTTCCCTTCACTCCTAACAGCAAGCCAAATATACTTAAAATGTGTTGACTTTCTTACAGCCTACAAACGTGGCCAGAAGTTTAGCAATACATCTCACACACAACACATATAGCCTCTCGTCGCGAGCGCTTACATAGTCGCTTGCATTAGCGCACGTGAAAGTACAAAGAAACATTTAAAAGGAAGCAACTTCTTTTATTTCGGTAAATAATAAAACGCAAGAAACATGTTTTAGTTTGAGTCAAAATAAAGTTAAGAAACGTTAATTCGGTAAGTTTAATTTGTTTAGCTTTAAACTTGAAACGCATTTGTTTAAATATTTAAAATTTAAAGCGAAACTTTTTTCCATTGAATAAAATCTTGGAAAGATGATCCAGTTTCAAGTTTAGTAACGTTATTTTGGGAAGTTTAATTTATCTAACTTTCAACTTTTAAAAAAATGGACAAGTAGTAAAAACTGAATGATCATTTGTGTTCCTTACGTTATAATCCGCTTTCTTTACAAATCACTTAGAAAAGCCATACTTGTTTCTGACTATTACAAATTACATTCTGTTTTCCATTCTACAATCATGTTTAGACTGTAAACGACTTAAAATCACTGCATAGTTTAATCAGTTGTTAATTAAATCTCGTTTACTTAAAAAACAAACAAACAAATAATGATATCAAAGTAATTTGGGGGTCTATAAAACTTTGATCACATTATTTTTTTCAACCAGTTAAATATTCACGTTACACTATACACAGTACAACTAGGATTTCCCAGTGGAACAGCAGGATGTCTGGAGAATTATACCACTAGAAACCGAGTTTCCATACCCATAGGTGGATCTTCGTAAAGCTTTGTGCTTAGTAATAAACAACAACTAGAATCGGCTAACGCTTCAGTAACGTTATCATGAAATATTTCCAATATAACACAGTGAAAAAATTGTTTATTATTGATAAAAAAAAACAATATTCAGTTGGATGAGTAGGTGGAGACTTGATCATTTCTAGATCAAAATTACTTGTTATCTTATAACAATATAAATATGTTTTATTCATAGGATGCTTGTAAGTCACGATCATTCCCAACGTCACTGGCAGCTGAATAGAACTAAACAACTGAAAAGACAGCTCTTTATTTTGTTTTGTTTTTTCACGGACAGACAAGGCTAACACATTAAAATTAACACTACGAGTAAATACAATCTTTAAACTCTAGGTCACTAAAATCTTAATATACATTTAAGCTAAATAAAATGACGTAAAGAATGACCTACCATTTCACACGTTAGTTTAATATCTTATGCTACAGAATCAGCAGTTCATTGGATTCGCACAGGCATCCACAGGAGATTTGAAAGTATTTATATAACGCTAATATACTTTTGAACATAAGAAGTTTTTGTCACCCTTGTATTCGCTCCGTAGAGTTATGTTTCAAACAGGAAAAATGAAAGTAAATACATCCATCTAGTGGAATCAACAAATGGCCGACAAGAACTAGACAAACTGATCGACAAAATATATTTCTAAGTAACTGTAATTTGAACTCGATAATAACGTGAGACACTGTTAAAACTAAGATAGACACGCACAAAAGTGCATTGCACACACAACTATATACGTTTGGTGGTATTTGTGTTTGCGTCTTACATTGTTTAACAATTTATTCACGGTGTGCTATATCTTTATTTCCACATTTACAAAAATAAGGCGAAAGCAGACAGAGACAAAGTTACATAAAAAGGCAAATAGATAAACAGATTAAACAGGCGGAAAAATAAATACAAATAACATTAACATGTATTAGGAAAGAAGAAAAACTAATGGAGAATTCAATAAATAACATTTATTAGTTATTTGTTTAACTAGCGGACAGTTATGACATTTCTTTTATTATAATTATTATAGTTAACTAAAGGGTTATTTAAATAACTAAATAACATTATATAATATCTTCTATACTGTTTACTCCGCAATAATAACCTGTTTAATATAAGGTTGCATGTAACGTTGTTGAAGGTGGTGTACATATAGTTGCATATCACAAAATTACTATAGAATCTTCAGTGAAAATACACTCTATCTATATTCTAACAGTTTTCTACATACCGTAATATGCATAGTACGTACCTATTGTCATTAAACATTCAAACAGGTATATTTTCAATTTCTTTTTTAGCGAATGAAATCAATCCCGTGAGTTCCTTAAATCAATGTTTCTTTTTTAGCGAGTGAAATCAATCCCGTAAGTTACTTAAATCAATGTTTCTTTTTTAGAGCGAAATGCAATCCACATCTTGCGTGGTTATTAAAATTACAAACCATACGTGTGGGTGTTTAAACTTTGTATAATACTTTTAATCACGCTTTGTTTTTCTTGTGGGTGTTTAGGGAAAATCAGCAAATGTAATCTGTTATGTTACATAACTGGCTATATCCAATCACAAAAATATTTTCCAATAAAGTTAATTTATTAACTGATTTATCTTCCCATTTAATGCTTTTTTTTTAAGACGAACAAATTATCTTTATATTATCTCTAAAATTTGATTGTACGAATATTTTTGTCTTCTTTTCTAGAGTTAAAATAGGCTTAAAAATCTTTATAATGTGGCGTTTCAAACCCTTGTTTAAAAGGGAAATTGCATTAATTTCGTTTTACTTCAGTATACCGTGTTATTAAATGTTTTAGCGAGTTCTTTCAATCAGAGTTTCGATAAACTTTGAATGTGGTTTACGATAAAAAAAACAACATTTTCATGTGGTATGAAGCTCCTTTGTTTTTGTATTAAATGAGACGAAACTATAGCATAATGAAAACACGACGAACCCTAGTGGTTAGTTTACAGTTTAGGAACTTAATTAAAATGAGACAAAAAGGTTGTTTACGAAACAATAATCACCCATTTATTGTCTTCAGAGGTTCTTTCTCTGTCTTGTGTGTAAACAAAATATAGTTTGTTTCCTTTTGTTGTTAAACTCAAAACTGTTCAATGGACTGTCTGTGTTGTGCTCACCATGAGTATTGAAAACCGATTTCTAACGTTATAAGCCTTCGTTTACTGACCTCTCCTTTAATATATGATTTTTTGTTTGTTTTTTAATTTCGCGCAAAGCTACTCAGGGCTATCTGCACTAGCCGTCCCTAATTTAGCAGTGTAAGACTAGAGGGAAGTCGTCACCACCCACCGCCAACTATTGGGCTACTCTTTTACCAACGAATAGTGAGATTGACCGTCACTTTATAACGCCCCCACGGCTGAAAGGGCGAGCATGTTTGGTGTGATCAGGTTTCGAACCCGCGACCATCAGATTACGAGTCGCACGTCTTAACCCACCTGGCCATGCCGGGGCCTGGTTATTTTTGAACTTTGAAGACCTTATTTTGATGAAACATTGAACTAGTATTGAATCGAAAAATCTATTCATCTATTATACACTCATCATTGCATTGCCCATTGGATCACAATACCTGAAAGGAGTGCATTTATTGATCTTGACATGTTGAATGGGCAGTAAGCAAGACAATTTGACGTTCGTTCTTTCGTGCGTTTATGAACTCTCACAGCAACCGAAAGTTGAGAATAGTATCTGTTTAGAAAAGAAAATACCGCCTCGGCTAATGGACCATTAAAAGCTCACACCAGCATATGTAGGGGACAGTTCCATCAGATGTATTAAACGTTTCAACAAATTGCTTGGGAACATTTGCCATCTGTACTGGAAAATAAAAAGATGAACTAATTAGAAAACGTTTGCTGTTTCTGGAAGTAAACAAAAACAAGTTTCAAACAGTGTGTGAAGAGCAAGTCAAGTGCCATTTTCTTGGCACTTCTCACGAATTAAATGCTGTCTTTAACTTTGTAATCAAATGTAATACAGTATATATATACATTATCTATAAGAACCACTTTTAATGATACTTATTCAAGGTGTAGCATTCCTTATGGAGAGGCTATCTTCGTGATGCACATTCTAGAAATTGCAGTCTTCGTGGTTATTTTAGGAGCATTATTATTCGTCTTAGTCAGTAAAGAAACCTTTCCTATAACAGTTTTTGTTCCAGGTACACCAGTCACCATGATAAATAACCATTATCCTTTTATGGCACCTAATGTACAAACAGTTGTCATCACGATACTGAAACTAGCAGACCTGTTCGTTATGCGTTTTGAAGGAGCAACACTCTTTGTAAAATGTTTCTCAGTCGAACAGATTTAATCATTTGATTTTATTCTAAGGTTAATATACATAATAATAAAAATAATAGATATAAAATTATAAACAAATAGGTTATAATAAATCGACAAAACAGCTACACAGATATGTATTAACGCAGGACTGCGAATTTACACTTCGTAAACGTTGTTTTGGTTTTAATGACGGAGTTTCCAGAACTCAGCTATGCAGATGTTTAAAATAATGCATATATTTTTCTGTCATGTAATAATTTTTTTACAAATCACAGAGAAAAAATAATTTTATCATTTTGTTCACCTTAATGATTAATTTTTGTTATTATGTTTGTGATGTTTGGGTTCTAAACGATTAATAAGGCTCTCACGTTGCGATTGGTCTAGACAAATCTATAGCCAATGGTTGTCAACATTTTAAGCATTGCAAAATGTTACCTGATTTCAATGAAAATGATTCTCTTATGTAAAACTACATATGACGTTTTGTGAAAATCTGTAACTGATGGAGAGGATTAGATATCGTTTTCAGATTCAGAGCGTACAGAAGTTTCTGTAAAACATGTAAACGTTTCTCAAAACAAGAAAATCATCACAGGTTTGTGTAACTGGTGTTAAATATTAACAACTTATACTTTCCAACTATTTGGACTCAGCAGATAGCCTGATGTGGCTTTGCTATGAGAAAACACACTGTACTCTTCAACAGGTAGTGTCTGAATATCATAAATAAAAACTTTATAATATATAACAAAATCACTCGGTTTTGTTTCTCTTTGTATCTTACTGCTCCTAATATCTCTTTGTATACTTCGTGATGTAATTTGAAGAGTAAACATAAGAAAATGATCATAAAGTATTGTTAGTTAACCTGCTAGAAATTAACATTAGAACTTTATCCTTAAATGATGCAATCTGAAACATCTAAACAAAGTTTTACAAATAAATGTTTTATATTAAAGCAATATGTGTGAAAAGACAGACAAATATTAAAAGACCAGGACAAACTACTTGGTTTACGTGCTATTAAATTTTTCAACTGCAATGATTTCTCTTCCTATTAAAATAGTATAACTTAGATAAAGTTATAAACAACTAAATTACTTCTCAAGCTGCTACCAAAGTGAGTGTAAGTTCTGGATGAAACAGTAAGTACGACTTTAGAAATAGTGGATTTAGAACCATATAAAATTAACATATAACCAAATTGAAGGAGTCGAAATCAATTTTTCTTCTCTCTACTTTTACTTCTCTGAATGAAGCGAAATGTTTTAAGACTATTTCTCTACCGAATGGATAAGCTATTTATTACTTAAGCCGATTGTTTGATTCATTTAACTAGGTTAGTCTATTAAATATATAACGTAAGTTAATGGTACTAACAATGGCTGGATGAGTCATTTAATATACTAATTAAGTTAACATATTAAATATATTGCTTAAGTTAAAGGTTGCTTGATTCATTTAAAGGAGTTGATTTTATTAATACACAACGTAAGTTAATGGTACTACCAATGGTTGTTTAATTCAATTAATGTACTCAACTATGTTAGCATATTAAATATATAGTGAAAACTCTTGGTATTATCCATGGTTGTTTGATTAATTTAAAGGACTTAACCGCGTTACTATACTAAATGTATAATGTAAGGTAATGGTACTAATGACACATGTAGTAGATAGATGACAATCAAGCTTTGATCCAATTGTTTTATTCTGTCTCTTTTCGTTTCTATCACATATATATATCATTCCACACGATACTTCTGCTGTAAAAAATAGTACTCGAGATGGCCTAAATGTTGAAGAATCGGGAACAGTTACAATAACTACAAAAACAAAAGACGAAGAGGGTTTGGAAAGTTATGTTGAAAATAACTAAAGAAAAATAGCAAAAATTCAACTACCGTTTTGACGGTTTACAAAGTAAGAGATTGTGGATCATTATATAATAAATGTTCGAACAGTAATGGTCACTTTCCGCTACATATTGAGTTTTTGCATAAAAATAAATAACTTAGTTTACGGTTAATCAGTTTTTCATGTTCCTTACTACATCAGTATGGCTATAATTAAAACGGTCAGGTGGGTTAAGGCGTTTGACTCGTAATTTGAGGGTCGCGGGTTCAAATCCCCGTCGCACCAAATATGCTAGCACTTTCAGCCGTGAGGGTGTTATAATGTGACGGTCAATCCTCCTATTCGTTGGTAAAAGAGTAGCCCAAGAGTTGGCGGTGAGTGGTGATGACTAGTTGGTTTCCCTCTTGTCTTACACTGCTAAATTAGGGACGGCTAGCACAGATAACCCTCGTGTAGCTTTGCGCGAAATTCAAAAACAAAAAGAAATTTAAATGACCTAGAGAGGGTATTGTGGGTCTTATAAGATCCTGTGATTTTTTAAAAGTACTGTATATTAAGTTAATAAGCGAAGTTAATGTTAAGTATCTACTATCACTTCACGTTCAAATCAAATAAGTTTAAAAAATGAGCAATGTAATCATTGTACACGAACGAATTTAATGATAAAACTGTACCTCAAACAACTGGAAGAGAACGCAGTTTCCATCATAAAATTCACATGATATCTATTTTGTTCACTAGTTGGTCACGCCTCAATTTCATAAATGTCTGAATGTTATGCTACTGAGATAAGATTTGGATTGTTTGAAATACTTTATAGCGTTATGTTCATAAAAAGAAACGAATTATGTTACCAGTTAGTTTCACGACTCACGAACGGATCTGAAAACATCTAAACAAAATAATATCCAAAGAATGCTTGAAGCTGTTCACAGAATTGCAATGTTTCTAATACATCGAACATAAACATAAACTAAAAGTAACAGAAAAAAATGTTTTATTATCATTGTGTAATAACAGTGATGGGTTAGGAGACTATACACATAGTTGTAATTAACTGTTTTATAATTAGGTTTGGTTTGTGTTTTTTAATTATTTATAATTATTTTTATTCACACTGCTCCAACAAGGCACTTTGTAAACCTTGCAAAGCATTTACTAAACTACACTAACGTATTTATTAGATATGGGACAGTGTATTCATTAAGTAGGAGAGTGGGTATTTATTAAGTATAGGGAAGTTTATTTATCAAGTAAGAAGCAGTGTATTTATTAGGTATGGGACAGTCTATTTATTAAGTAAGATAAAAGTATTCATAAAGTATGGAATAATTAATTACATTTCGTTATTGTATAATACGTGTAATACGTCGATATTACAAACATCTAGTGTTAAACAACAAAGTTCCTTAACCACCAATTGTTCAATTAAGAAAAAAGAAATAAACATAGTTAAGAAAAGAACAGTAAACATTTTAAAATTCAATACCTACAGAAAAGACGCAGCATAATTGTTTTCGTCATAATGTTAATAACACGGAAATCCGTAGGTACAAAACCCAAAATATCGTGTTTCGGCGAATCAGCTCCTGTCTAGCCAGAACACCAGCCGCTGACTTTATCTAACGATTGACATTACAACAGGTCACGTGATTACGTCTTTCCTATAATAGCACGCGGTCCGACAGGCTGGTACTAAAGCAGAGAGGTACTTCAACGCGTAGGAAGTGATAGAGTATTACTCTGCGCTCTTGCGATACTCATGACGTCAACACATGCAGTGGGACAATGAAACATACAAGATCGGAAATCCGACAAGATACGCAACTGTAATGAAGAGTTTATTCTAATATACACTAATGTTCAGCTTGAGTGAACAACGATTATTTATCAATAACTTCATGTATAAGAATGTATTATGAAATCAGAGTCGTGGTATTTTAAATATTGCCAGCACAAAACAATGTAAAGAACTGTGTGACGGAAAAGTTTCCAGTGTCAAAACGTAAGTATGCTCTAGAACTATTATTAATACAAAATAAAAAGAATAATACTGTTATTGCGAGTTCTCAATTCATATTTTCACCACTAGGTTTTCGTTATTGGATATTTTGCTTTAATTTACTTGCTCAACGAAGGTTTTGTTTGTTTTTTGAAATTCGCGCAAAGCTACACAAGGGCTATCTGTGCTAGCCCACCCTAGTTTAGCAGCTAGTCATCACCACCCACTACCAACTCTTGGGATACTCTTTTACCAACAAATAGTGGGATTGACCGTCACTATATATAACGCTCCCACGGTTAAAAGGGGCGAGCATGTTTGGTGTGACGTGGATTCGAACCCGCGAGCCTCGGATTACAAGTCGAGTGCTTTAACCACCCGGCCATGCTGTGCCCTTATCTAAGGAAAGTCCCAAGAGATTAAATTATTTTCTGGTGTGCATTTAAATATATTATTAACAAGTGGATGTATTAAAACACACAAAAGAAGAAATTAAAATATGCATAGTCATAATCTTCTAAAGTACACATGTCGTGTTTTTCTAGGATTTTCTTTACTGATCAAATTTGTCTTTTAAAAAACTTTTATGTTACTATGTTGCTTTTAATAACATTAGCACTAAGCAAATTATTCGTATATATATGTATATATATAAATGAAAATATAAAAAAGTCCAAGCAAAGAACTTCAGCCCTGATATAAAAAAAAATCTATCTTCCGAATACTTTCATGTCTTATTAAACTAAGACTTATAATGCTAACATTTAATACTCGATTTTCAGCAGTGATGGAATACAGATACCCCATTGTGTAGTTTTGCGCTACGAAAAAAAACAAACCATTATAAATTCCAAAGTTTCGTGTGTTTTTCTAATATCATAAGTTGTTTTGAAACAATGATTTATTCATTGTATTTAATATTTTCTATTTAATACAAATAGAAGAGAAATATACAGTTGTTGAAAATATAGCCCTATGATCAACAACGACTTGGTATTTTTTTAAAACCTTGCTACATTTTGCTTTAATCACTAATTTACTTAAAAAATATATTGGAGCAGTTCACATAAGATTTGTTTTATTTACTTAAATAACAATGACAATTAAGTTGAAATAAATATATCATTTTCAGCAACCTTTCAACCACGATATATCTGTTACATTGTATAAAGATACATAGAATACTGTCTTTTTCAAATAACTTTTATATAAAGTTAAATCATTTTACCCTAAATTACCTGCGAAATATAATATTTCAGAAACACGCCTACTGATCTAGACCAGTGATCGAAATTAACTGTGTTTGAAAATTTTATGTGTGAGGTTATTTTAGTGTTGTAAAGTGTATTAATATTAATACAAAAAGTTGTTCGAAAATGTCTTTAAGTACTTTCCTTGTTAAAATTACTAAGTCTGATAATTTTGAGAATATTTCAAACTACGTCACTGTCTAATCTAATTTTTGTCATGACGTCAGATATGAACAAAGTCTTAACCAATTAGAAATTGCTGTTCTTCTAGTTTATTAAGTGGCCCAACAATAAACATGCTAAATAACGTATATGCTTATCACAAACTAATAATTAAAATGTGTTACGTATTACAACTTATATCAGGCGAGTCGCCGATTTATTATATTAATGTATTGCTTTTTCAAATAGCCGAAAATTTTAATTTTAATTTAGAAGTTAATTAAAAGTCCAGCATGTATCAAATTTATAATATTTGTCAAGATTGATTTACGCAATTTTCTTTCTTAACACAAATATGTATTAAAATACAAACAACAATACAATTTATAATAACGGTTATTACAAATAATGGTTTTTGTACACGAATTTTACAAACTTACAAACAATAATGAGTCTTCTATCTGGTCTGGAATTTAATATTTTATCGACGGTTCACGATGAGTGAATTTATTTTATGTTGATACACAGGTAGGTATACTTCTCTTGACGGAAAGCTAGTAAGCTACTTCACATGATAGTTTTTCCTGACGGAAATATCTAATATCTTCGTAGCAATATTAAAGTCCAAGATTATCACTGAAGTTAAACGGTTTGTAATGCTCGAAATCTGTATTCGCTCCTTGTCAAATATCTTGTAGTTTTTCTGATTAATAAACGTTTATCACAGTTATATCTTTCGTGGTTTATAGTATTCTAACTGTAGCAAACCAACAATATATAACTGTCTCTCTGCATGACACACCTCCAGTGACACAGCAGCATGTCTGCGGACTCACAACGTTAGAAACCGGATTTCGTTATCCGTGGTAGACAGAGCAAAGATAGCCTATTGTGTAGCTTTGTGCTTAATTCCAAACAAGTTAAACAACCTTTCTGCGTGTTGCGATTTATAGAATTTAATGCGAGGTTCTCGAAAATTAAGTTGGCAACAATACCGGAAATCATTACAATCTTACATACACTGTTGATTCTTACACTCGAGAATCTTCTACAAATTTAGAGAATAGGAGAATTTTCGCAATACACACTTAACAGTGTATGTGACACTTTATAAGGTTATGATATTTTGACGGTGTTTATAGATCAGACATGTGGAGATTTGAAGTAATATTAATTTATGCATATAAATAGATAAACAGTTGCATTGGAAACAACTACAACGTCTTACACTATTAAATCAAGCTAGTAAGCCTTACTATGGAACGAATCCAGACGGATTTTTATGTTCGTCTCACAATTTAAAAAGAGATAAAGTGCACACACAGCTTTTTATCTAACTTTTTGAATTTATAAACTTACACAACTTTATACAACATCGAATAACGACTAATAACAGCTAAAATTAAATGAGACACGATTAGTCTATCAATCTATACGACAAAAAGAAAAGAAAATATAATAATAGTTATTACAAAAGAATCATAACCCGAGACATGGAAAATTAGCGTAAAAAATTCACAGTTGGAAAAGATAAACATCTCATAGTGTTAAAATAATCAAAGGTTACAGCCTTCGGAGAAATGTTGCTCTAATCTCGACGCAGTCAGAAAGAGGGATGTAGGCACATGGATTGCAGATGTAGAAAGTAGGCTTGAGATGATGAAGATGTGTAGGAGGTGGTGCAAAAGAATAGGAAAGTTTTAATTGTGGAACGTCAGAAGTGGTTCTCGAGAGGTAGTGGAAAAGAATACAGAAAAATGTTAGCAAAGGAATTAACGAAGATTGAAGAAGAGAGGATGGTAGAAGAGAAGATGGTAGAAGAGAGGATGGTAGAAGAGAAGATGGTAGAAGAGAGGATGGTAGAAGAGAGGATGGTAGAAGAGAAGATGGTAGAAGAGAAGATGAAAAAAATGAAGATAAAATATAGAAGATGGAGAAGATGATGAGAAAATAGAATGGCAGAAGAGAAGATAAAGAAGAATAAGATGAAAAAGATAAGATGGCAGAAAGATGGAAAATATAGATAAAGATAAGAGAAAAAGAAGATAAAAGAAGTCAGAAAAGAAAAAAAATATAACAGAAAGATAAGAAATAATAAAGAAATATAAAATAAATAAAATATAGAGAAGATAAAAGAAGAAAATCGTCAGAAATATAAAATAAGAAAAAATCAAGAGATGAAAATCAAAAAGATGAAGAAAATCAAAAAATGAAGATGGATAAAAGATAAGAAGATGGCAGAAAATATGATAGATAGAAGAAAATGATAGAAAATGAAGAGAAGATAGTAGAAAGAGAAGATGGTAGAAAGATATAGAAGAAAGATAAAGAAGGCAGAAAGATGGATGATAGAAGAAGAGAAGATGGCAGAAGAGAAGATGATAGAAGAGAAGATGATAGAAGAGAAGATGGTAGAAGAGAAGATTGAAGAAGAGAAGACGGTAGAAAAGAGGATGGTAGAAGAGAAAATGGTAGCACAGACATGTGTAGGACATCTGGCTGTTGGATTTATCTATCTAGACTTCGGGTGTTACTTAGACAGTACATGGTCAGCTCCTTAGTCCAGTTAACTTAACTAGATGAAAAGTGAGCGAGGTTGAGAAGGTCCAGAGGTTTCTTTTCGGGAAACGCTGAAAAACATTCTTGTAGGATGTGAGAAGGATCTTGATAGGTACATATGGAAGTATGATCAAGTCTTGAAGTTTCTTACATTGTATGAAACTTTCTTATGGCTTGTCAGGACGTGGAGGAATACATATTTGATAGGGAATATGGAAACATTGAGTTTTGTCAGAGATAACGATTTTGAGAAAAATAAAAACTATCAGTTCAAAAGAGGACTTACACCTGGTGTTAAGTAAGAGATTGTATTAACTAGAGAACAACCTGAAATCGTGATATGGAGTTTGGTAGTTAAGAAGTTATTCCACGAGAGGTCAACGTCACATGGACCCATGAGAGAAAGTTCTTCAAGTATGAATATCTTGTTAAGATAAAGCTGGAGTTGTGAGGTATTTGCAGTGTAAGTAAATTGTCGAGAGGTTGTGGACCACTGTACCCTATGTGGTCACTGTGGTGGAGCAATGTCTGAAAATACATTGAAAAAAGTAGATCAGACTGCCGAGAATTGCTCAGGGTAGATTTGAACTAGCACAATAAGACCAAGTGCTAAAATATGACTATTGGTGACCAATACTCAGTGGCAGCGTTCACTTGCTCTTGGGGCTGCTCGTGAGCACTGTATTGGAATAGCCCCCAATACACTGAAACAAAGGTTTCCAGCTGAAGAAGTGTGTATCAAGCGATGGTTAAGGACTGTATGCTCTACATTAATTAATAGATAAAACAAGACTAGTTTAAAGAAAACTATGATAATAAACTTAGAACAAAATGAAATGAAATGAGATGCATTTAAAGAATCGTGACGAAGAATATTTATAATAAGAAATTTGTTTGAAAAGGTTGTTCGGAAACTTATATATAACAAATATATATCACATATGTTAGTTTAAAAACTCACGACGATAAATCTAAAGAGAAAACTGAGTGGGGTGCACTTTGCACTTTCATTAAAAGTGCAATACGAAATTTGCTGCAAAATTTTGCAGGTTTGAACAGGTTTTTCTTTCACCTACTTCTAAACATAAGCAAGTGTATACATATATACATATATAATAAGTGTTTCTAATATAATAAGTTAATGTTCTATCAATTTACGCTACACGTAGCTTTAGGTTTCTTTTTTGTGTTGCTTTTAAATGTTCAAAGTTTTATACTTTTACGTTACAAAGGTTTGATTATTCTTACGAATTAAGCTACAAGTATGAAATAACAGACAGTGCTTTCGTTACTAACGAGTAACGTTGTACGTACTAATAGGAAGAGATATTCAAATTAATGGCCTAATTAAATTAATTTCATAAAACTGCTCATCCATACTCAAAATTAATCATTATGCTTAACTAAGAAGTTTCTCGACAGGCAGGGTTACACGTTTTCATTTTTGTTTAACCTCATATAGTAACATATCGTTCAGAAAATATTACAGAAGTTAAAGAAAGCGAGTCCAGTAGTTAGAACTTTAAAACTTTCGTCAATATTCAAGAAACCGAATACCTTGTTATCCACTTTCGTCAATATTCAAGAAACCGAATACCTTGTTATCCATCTAAAACAGGGTGGTTTTAAAAATAAGCCAAAAACAAGTCAAAATAGACCAGGTAGGTTAAGGCGTTCAACTCGTAATCTGAGGGTCGCGGTTCGAATCCCGGTCGCACCAAACGTGCTCGCCCTTTCAGCTGTAAGGGCGTTATAATGTGACAGTCAATTCCACTATTTGTTGGTAAAAGAGTAGCTCAAGAGTTGGCTGTGGGTGGTGATGACTAGGTGCCTTCCCTCTTGTCTTACACTGATAAATTAGGGACGGCTAGCACAGATAGCCCTCGTGTAGCTTTGTACAAGATTCATAAAACAAACAAGCAAGTCAAAAACTTCACCTCTGTGAAAGTGTTTCACTGAACAATGTATTTTATTCCCTTGACAATGTATTTAATTCCCTTGATAGTGCATTTGATACCCTTGACAGTGTATTTAATTCCCTTGACAGTGTATTTGATTCTCTTGACAGTGTATTTAATTCCCTTGACAGTGTATTTGATTCTCTTGACAGTCTATTTAATTCCCTTGACAGTGTATTTGATTCCCTTGACAGTGTATTTGATTCCCTTGACAGTATATTTGATTCCCTTGACAGTGTATTTAATTCCCTTGACAGTGTATTTGATTCTCTTGACAGTCTATTTAATTCCCTTGACAGTGTATTTGATTCCCTTGACAGTGTATTTGATTCCCTTGACAGTGTATTTGATTCTCTTGACAGTGTATTTGATTCCCTTGACAGTGTATTTGATTCCCTTGAGAGTATATTTAATTCCCTTGACAGTGTATTTGATTCCCTTGACAGTGTATTTGATTCCCTTGAGAGTATATTTAATTCCATTGACAGTGTATTTAATTCCCTTGACAGTCTATTTAATTCTCTTGACAGTGTATTTGATTCCCTTGACAGTGTATTTGATTCCCTTGAGAGTATATTTAATTCCCTTGACAGTGATTTTGATTCCCTTGACAGTGTATTTGATTCTTTTGATAGTGTATTTGATTACTTTGACAGTGTATTTGATTCCCTTGACAGTGTTTATGATTTCTTTGACAGTGTATTTGATTCCCTTGACAGTGTTTATGATTCCTTTGACAGTGTATTTGATTCCTTTGACAGTGTATTTAATTCCCTTGACAGTGTATTTAATTCCCTTGGCAGTGTATTTAATTCCTTTGACAGTGTATTTGATTCCCTTGACAGTGTTTATGATTACTTTGACAGTGTATTTGATTCCTTTGACAGTGTATTTAATTCCCTTGACAGTGTATTTAATTCCATTGACAGTGTATTTGATTTCCTTGAAACAGTTTAATTGAATGAGATTTGACTTTTTTTACTTAATTAAATTAAGTGCTAATTGTTTGTCGCGAAACAGTTGGATCGGGTGATCTAGTACTGTCCATAACATAACAGTTCAAGCATGTGAATATTAAATGTTGTAAGACAGTTTAAGCCTAGAGGTATCTGTTGAGAGGAAATATTCATTAGATGAACATTTTAGGTGCTAATATACTATTTCGAAAGAGTTGTGTTGGATAATGTGTACAGCAACTATTTGACTGTTCAGAAATGTTTGAGAGTTTTGTGATGGTTTTCAATTGCAGAACATTCCAGTGTCATACTTTATTGGCACTAGAAAAGCTTGACCACAAATAATTTCATTCGGTTTTTCTAGTTGTCATGGAAGGGTTACGATTCATCAACAAACTATCACGCCAAAGGATGAACCAGTGTTTTCTATTCGAACTGTACTTAAACGTGAAAAAAACGTTTTTCCAATAAATATCCGAGGTCATGTAATAACTCACTTTAAGTGAACGTGTAATCGCAGAAAAGCGTAAAATGCTTGGGATAACTTCTACAGCTTTTGTCAAGGTGAGAAAATACGCTTTGATAAAACATAAAGTCTCAGTGGAACGAATCTGGCGTAATCAATTTATTGGAACAAACCTAATTCAACCCTATTCATGTTCTTTGTACGAAGGTATTCTATATCCTTTACGTTTTCTTTCGTATCTTATAATACCGTTACAACAAAGCTTGGTAATGGAATCCCTTAAAATAATCCGTAACATTATTCCGTAGGCCCTAATATAGAGTACCTCAGACATATCGCATGTCATGTATTAATCAAGACAGCAAGCTTTTATCACTAAAATATGGCGTTTCCTCTTCATAACTTATCTAATCTCTCAAATGGGAGAGGTAACTTTACAAGGTTTTGTAAGATGACGCTCTTTCTTTGTGTAACAATCGACTGCTTGTCGCTACTCACACAAATATACCTGAACATCGTTGTGATTATTATTATTGTTTCATCCAGTAGCGCGTAATACGTTGCAACACGTAAAACATTTTAACGACATAAAATTATCAAATATCATAAACATATAAGTAATATAACTTCACGAAATGGAATATAGGTAAATAAATAATGTATATTCTAGTACCATGAAGATACACTAATTACATCCGTTTGGAATAGGAAACGGCTTCATTCCATCTCTTTTTGTTTTTAATAGTTGTAATAACACGACGCAGCCATGCTGGGTAATACCGTGTTATCTCCGAAAATAAGACAGAGCTTATATTAATTTTCACTCCAAAATATGACATTAGGGCTTATTTTCGGGGGATGTCTTATTTTGATATATTAAAAAAATGAAGTTACAAAGTAAAACTATTAAACTAACCATTTAAAATAAACTATTATTAAACTATTAAACTAACTGATTAATACTTAAACAAACTAATTAACTAACTATTAAACTAATTAATAAATTATTATTTTTTTTCTTTCCTCTTCCTGCCACTCTTAACTAGGGCTTATTTTAAGGGTAGGGTTTATATTAACATTATCCCCAAAAATCACACTAGGTCTTATTTTATAGGTAGGTCTTATTATCGGAGAAACACGGTATGTATTTCGTTAAGGTTTAAATATATGTAGTCAGTTTCCATGTAAGTGTACGACATATCCTTTAAAATGTGTTGTTACTATACGATGGTATGATGAGCGTGCAGCTGGGGAAATGCTATTTCTAAATGGGTTGAATTAATTATGATACTTTATGTTAAAGCGAGGATGTTTGCTAATAGTACTTATTAGCTATTCAAGTGTTTCATATTTCACATTTTGCTTTAATTTTGTTACCGTATATCTATATATACACGTATATTTATTATAAACATAATTTTTAAGACAAAACAGAACACATTAAAATTAAACAAAATACGATGCATTAAAAAAAAAGAAAAGAGGGTACAAGTTACAACGTGGGATTATAAAATGCATCCTTGGTTTTGGAGGTGATTGCGGAGTAGGACCCACATTATGGTGGGGAAACACCGTCTATCAGTCTTAACCTCCAATTCGCTAGTCTCACATAAATAGACAATTAAGACACATTTTTTAAATAAATAAATTATATTTTTATTTTACAAAATGAATTAATGTAATGTAATAGGGTGAAAGTACTTAGAGCAAGACATGTGAGACATATTTTGTTTTTGACATTTTATTACGTATGCAACAATATAATTACTACAAGAAGCTTGCTAGGCTAAATTATAGTTTCAGTTTAATATGTCACTAGTCAAGGCTATTATATTTCATAAAGATTGAACAATGAAACTAGTGAATTAAATGCTAAGACAAATAGACAGTGTATCTTCACCGCAATGTGGGTCTTACATCCGTAGTCACCTCCAAAACCAAGGAAATATTTTATAATCCCACCTTGTAGGTTGTACCCTAGGATATTTTTTTTTAATGCAGCGTATTTTGTTTAATTTTAATATGATTTGATTTGGCTTAAAAATTATGGTTATAATATAATTAATCAGAGTTTGGGACCTACTGTTTCTAACGCAGTTCTTCCTCATGATTTGGTTTATTTATTTAACTTCATTGAATATAATTGTTTAATTTCACTAATATACATATATATAATTTAAGTACCCTAATACATTTCTTACATTTGTTTTGAGCTTTTGTAACAATTAATCTGGGCTGGTTGTGGTCGAGACCCTAGCGTGTTGTGCAGAAGGTCTGCAGTAGAAGAGGGTGTACCAGTGGACACGTTATAAAAGTGACAATTAATTCCATTATTTAATTCAAAAAGCTGGACAAAACCGTTGTGGTGATGGTTACTGCTTGATGGCTGGTTTCCTCCTGAATGTTATATCAACATCAAGAACGACTATAACTGAGCCCTAGTTGTCACTGACCAAGATGTTTATTCCACTCCAGAATAAAGTAATGTTCAGATAAAAAAATTCCAAAGTATTTTACTCTTTTTCTTTAATTTCACTCATATTTTCCTTTCAGGCTTAGGGCGTTTACGAATAATTAAAATTCGTGTATTCAATGACACTAGCTGTCGGTTTCTCAGTTTAGTATTTAATTATTCGTTTCTTTATATGTGAAGAAAACACTTTGCCAAAAAAGTATTTAAAAATACATTTTTAGGTCATTTGTTCTATAACTGTCCTCTTTAATAACGTCTTACAAGCATCCCTCTTCTTAAAACATCACTTTGTGTCGTAAGAGATTAGAACTAAATGTAGTATACTTGTATTCTATATTATTCAGACAAATGCATAAAGTTTATAATACAAACTGAAAATGTTACGTAAAACCTTAGAGTAGTTGCTTGAAAAAATTTTAGGCCCACTGATAATGTACTAATTCGAAAGTTAGGTATAGGTTTTATAAAACTTAGCGAAATCTTTTAGTAACCAGATATAATCTCCCCTTTTTTCTTATCAGGTAAGCATATTTCTAAATTTAACCCTACAGAACTAAATTACATCTTTTAAAACTGAGTATTCATATCTAAAAGTTGTGTGGAAGGCTGAAATGCCGGGTACGCTAATCTATTAAAGTTCGACTTAATCTAGCTCACAATAGATTTATTTAAATCCAGATTACACTCGCCAGTGAAGCACACAAGTCACCAACTCGAGAAATTTACAGTTAGACTAAGGAACTGACTCTAAAACTGAGAATGAAAATCGGCTACTGTCTTCACTAAAAGAATTATAAATATTAACCTTGGCAAAAGTATATCACCGATAAACTCGTTAATCAGATTCTCTATAATACTCAATAAATCACTCACCATAATCACCAAATCATCTATTAAAATTCTATTCCATACATACTCATATTTACTGTACTTTACGAGCTCTCTTAAACATAAAAAGTTTTACATTAAAATTCTAATCATGTTATTCGATTTGAGAGAGATAGCAATATTTATTTACATGGAGCTTGAGTGAGACATAATTTCTGGCCCTTGGAAAGAAGATATTGTCATAACATAACATAATTCAGCAGCAGGTTGATGGATTTTTTTTAAGAGAGACGAAACTTCAATATTTCCTTAGAAAACTGGCAGCAGGACCAAAAGCTTCTTGTTACAAGCCAAGAGACTGACTTTCAACCAACTCTTTTTATATCCTTACGACTTTCTAAGTAGTGCACACATCTAGACCACAAGTATATCTGCCACGTAATTGGATAATTCCTGTAGACTCATCTTAATTCTCGGAACTAAACTCAAAATTACTCCAATAATTTACCATAGTCGAAGAAGGTAAATTGGCAGCCTGTTTGCATGTATCTCTCCTCTTCTTCTTCATGTCAAAGTTCCTTCCCAAAGTTTTTGATTTTCTTTCTGATTCCTTTTATAAAATTCATGTCCAGTCTCGAATGAAACTGAAATAAACATTCCCATAGCTTTCCTTCTGCTGTGATGACGTAAGTTTGTGCATATGACTCTCGTGTCCAGTCTTTAATAAAGTTCATATAAACATTCTAACGCCCATTTCGCTGCAATAATAGAGTCGGCTTGACAATAATGTAAAAATATATTTCTTAGTGTCCACTGAAATGTATCTTTAGCTTACACTTGGCATAGTTTTTCCTCTACTGTTCCAATATCTCCAATGCATTAGCCAGTCCTGCAAAACATTTGATCATACTGTGTGCTATGCATGCCAATTATTTTTATAATATATATTCTTCGATCCTTGAAGCATTGAAAACAGCGAAACATGCCACAATACTTCAGCTGCGCTTTCAAAACGTTAGCAAATTTAATCATAATAATAATGGTGAAATTATTATAGAACCTTCAGCATTAAGTACTTTCAGTAAAACAGCTTATTTTCAAATAGGTATTTACAAGTAGGAAACATGGATGTAGTAAAGAAGCAATACTTTACTAGACCGCAACACGTCAATATCCCTACAGTAAACTGATTAATATCCAAGTCCCAATAACTTTGGGTTGGGCGTGTTCAAGTCGTTAAAATATTCTAACTGTGATTATCGATGTAATTACTGTTGCATCCTAATGATTAAAAAGCACACTTTCGGAACTTTAAGGTTGTGAATGTTCACAACCTTGTGAATCAGTGAGATTTGATTGGTTAGAGAAAGATGCTCAATATTGGTGGTGATGATCAAATCCCACTGATTGGTTAGACAAGAAAAGCTCAAGGTTAGTGGTGACGATCAAATCCCATTGACTGGTTAAAGAGAGATGCTCAATATTAGCGGCGACCATCACAGCCCTCTGATTGGTTAGACAAGAAAAGCTCAAGGTTAATGGTGACGATTAAATCTTACTGATTGGCTAGACAAGAAAAGCTCAAAGTTAGTGGTGGCGATCAAATCTCACTGATTGGTTAGAGAAGAAAAGCTCAAGGTTAGTGGTGACGATAAAATCTCACTGATTGGTTAGACAAGAAAAGCTCAAGGTTAGTGGTGACGATCAAATCCCATTGACGGGTTAAAGAGAGATGCTCAATATTAGTGGCGACCATCACATCCCTCTGATTGGTTAGACAAGAAAAGCTCAAGGTTAATGGTGACGATTAAATCTTACTGATTTAACCAAGAAAAGCTCAAGGTTAGTGGTGGCGATCAAATCTCGCTGATTGGTTAGATAAGAGAAGCTAACGATTTGTGGTGTTTTCTGTTGCTCATAGTTTCCTCCTCTTAAATTTTCAATTCACATTTAGAGACAGTTTCATAACACTAACAATACTTTGTAAACCTTGAGTACTAATCATATTTAAATCTTGAGCTAAATTATGAGTACATCGTATTTGTTAGAGGGGAGGAAGGATGGCCACTTCAGTTCAAAGTGCTTGATTAAGTAAATACATTTCAACCACCTTAAGTATATATATATATATGTGTGTGTGTGTGTGTCTATTGAAATACAATAGTTAATGTGCATATAATGTTTTAATTATTTAAAGTAAAAAAATAAAATATTTTATGCTTTTCTTTAGTATTAATTTTCAATACTTTATTAGATGTTGTTTTTGCTGGTTGTTTTTTTTCATTTATTTAGAATAATCAAAACAGATACTATTATGAAGACTTGGTTCGCCGTTCTTACTTGTTTAATCCTCGCGATTGGTTGGCCTGCTATTACACAAGGTTTGTGTCCTATTCGATGTCAGTGTAACGAGGAAAGACTGGTGGTGTTGTGTGATGAAGCTGGATTAGATGTGGTTCCAATAACACTCAACCCTGATCTTAGAGAATTTCATCTCAGAAAGAACAACATCAAAGGAATCATGGCAGCTTTCGGTGTCTACCACAACTTGGAATATTTAGACATGACAAGCAACCAGTTAGTAGATCTCGGCCGTAACAACTTCAAGTTACAGAATAAAATGCGTATCTTGATCCTTGAGAATAACATGATCTCGTTTTTGCATCATTCTACGTTTGAAGGACTACGAGGCCTTCAAATCTTGAAACTCACGAGAAACTTCCTCCGTGAACTTCCTGACAACATTTTTACTGATCTTATGAACCTGGAAATCTTAGATTTGTCGGAAAACAACATTGACACCATATACAAAAACGCTTTTGTGGGACTGACAAATCTGAAAATTCTGTTACTAAAAGACAATAAACTTGGACACGTTCCTACGTCCTCATTTATAACCATCTCTCATGTACTTAGCATAGATTTAGGCTTAAACAATTTCCCTATCTTGTTGGACGATAGTTTTGTTAATCTTGTTAACTTAGAAAAGTTGAAATTAAACAGCTGCGGAATACGCCAAATCCATAAAAGAGCTTTTGAGAGACTTAATAAACTTATGTATCTGTTTCTTCAAGATAATTTGCTCGATTCTATCCCAACAGAAGCATTTTTTTATCTTAAAACATTACTGGAACTTAATATTGGGCGCAATAACATCAAAGTTATTGAGCCAAATAGCTTTAGTGGCTTAACCAACGTTCAAGCTATATGTATTAACAGCGCTCCTTATCTGGAAAAAATAGAACACGAGGCATTCTCCGCAAATAAAAGATTACAACACGTCGTTCTTAACCACAACAAAAATCTCAAACATATTGATAGTAAAGCCTTTTCTGCGTTGACTATGTTGCGTTCTGTTAGCCTCCGAGACAACGACCTTCAGACGTTTCACGAAAATCTACTGCCTTGGAACGACTTGCAGCAATTCGACCTTCGTGACAATCCACTAATCTGCAACTGTCGTCTCTCTTGGTTACTTAATCACTACAAAACTCGAAATTTCTCGGAAAATTTTAATCTCGAAATGACCCACGTTCGATGTGCACATCCACTCGTGCTTCGTGATCTCACACTGAAGAGTTTGACCGTGAACGATCTCGGCTGCTACCAGATTCAAACACAAAGGATTATTACAGGCACTTTCGTAGCGATTGGGGTCATTCTCGTTTTAACCCTTATTTCGGTGTTGTGGTACCGTCAGAGGGTTGCGAACGATTTGAAAATAAAATGTACTGTAACACAGTACGATAACTGTTATCAACATGATACCTATTTCAGAGAAGAAATATCGCCAGAGCGGGAGTGGGTTGTGAAAATTGGAAAGGACTCTTTTCCAGGGAGATTTGTGTAAAAATCAGTACAATATAGCTCACAACGTAATACAATTATTCTGTTAATTATTGTACGAAATATTTCTGTTGTAACTCCTCTTTAAACGGTGGTTCCCTACAATATTTTAGTTTTGTGTAAAACTCTTTCCAGTGATTCAAAAAGAGTGAGTTAAGAAAATCTTTAAAGAAGAAACAGTTGGTTGCGATGAATGGTAAAGACATGCAGTCCTTTTGCATAAGTAACCAGGTAAGTGTAAAACTAGAAAAATGGGAATTTATTTAAAATAAGATAAGCACCTTGGTTTTTATCAAGCTGATTCTACAAAGTTTGTTCTAAGTCTTTTTTTTTACTAATTATTAGTATTAAAAAAATCTTAAAAGTTTGTGTGTTTTTTCTCCTTTTCGATAGCCACACTGTTCTCTCAATATGAAACATGTGTGTACTGTAAAGTTTCATGAAGGTGGTGATATGTTCGTTGTTCTGAATGTTACTGCCGTAAGAAAACGATATAAACCTTTAACAAAGTCCTACACTGAACATGTTCTTCGAACAGCAGTAACAATCCATGAACTTAGTGTCTGCTCTACTAAATTTTGGCACATAATTTAATAACACAACGTAAGCAAAGTTTGGATTTACAAATAAAAATGTAAACCAATAAAACATTAAATCTTTCATGGACTTTTCTATTCTTCCAATAAGTCTTACACTTCTATTTTTTTGACAAGATAACGTAGAGCTATTAACTTTACAAAACATTCTCACGATGGTTATTAATATAACCTTAGATTTACAGTACATTTTCACGTAGAAAATACAAACGGAAATTTCTGCTAACCCAGACTCTCAACATCATTGAACAAAACTAACTTCAACATTTAATGCTAACCCAGACTCTCCACATCTTTGAACAATACTAACTTCAACATTCAATGCTAACCCAGACTCTCCACATCTTTGAACAAAACTAACTTCAAGATTCAATACTAACCCAGACTCTCCACATCTTTGAACAATACTAACTTCAACATTCAATGCTAACCCAGACTCTCCACATCTTTGAACAAAACTAACTTCAACATTCAATGCTAACCCAGACTCTCCACATCTTTGAACAAAACTAACTTCAACATTCAATACTAACCCAGACTCTCCACATCTTTGAACAATAACATTCAACTAACCCAGACTCTCCACATCTTTGAACAATACTAACTTCAACATTCAGACTCTCCACATCTTTGAACAATACTAACTTCAACATTCAATGCTAACCCAGACTCTCCACATCTTTGAACAATACTAACTTCAACATTCAATACTAACCCAGACTCTCCACATCTTTGAACAATACTAACTTCAACATTCAATGCTAACCCAGACTCTCCACATCTTTGAACAAAACTAACTTCAACATTCAATTCTAACCCAGACTCTCCACATCTTTGAACAATACTAACTTCAACATTTAATTAAGAAAACAACAGTCTGATGAATAAAACTCTCCCTTCGACTTGTAGTTAGATTTTTTTGTAAGAATCATGAGTTTTAAGATAATTATCTTTAATTTTTAAGCTCTGTTCTTAGATTACGTAATTATTAATAAATAATTTTGAGTAGCATCTCTTGAGTAACAAACAGAAAGACTGAAATAGATTTTGTTTCTTAATCCTAACAAATGTATTTATTACTAGGTATTTATTAGCCCCGAAAAAGTAATTATTGTTTGTTTTTCCTATTTTAGTTTTACTTCCTAGAATATTTTCAAAAACTAAGCGAAATTATACAGGATCTATAATTATGACATGTTGAGTACAGAAGTTTTAAAAAGTAAAAACTTCATTAAATAATGAATATAAAGAAGTAAAAAGTCAAATAATAACTCAGTAATTATTATTAGAGTTCCACTGCTGGACTTTCGATGTTATTTCAAGACAATACTAATTTAAAATATATTACTTTACAGGTAACATAGTGATCTTCGTCGTGTTTTGTATATCTACTAATAGCAGACCGGTCGTCACATTAATATATCGGTTTTTCAATTTCTGTATAGGACATTCATTTGATAATAAGTAATTCTTCAACGAAAATACCACACACCAGCTCACCATTAACCCTACATTATAGATGAGTTGTTATATTCTGTTAAAATGCTATAAATACTTAAAGCTGGTGATATTTCTTATACAAATATTCAACAGCATTTTTTTTCGAAAGTATTTCTATATTTGTTTTTTGTCTAACAGAACAAAGTAAAATATGAGATGACGTACAAATACTCGCAGAAATGGAAAGGTTTTCATTTCTTCACGTATTCTTGCGTCATCTGATATTCTTCTTTGTTTTGAAAATGCGCCATCTATTAGACTCAAAACTATTTTTTCGTATAAAAAACGTTTTAGAAAAGTGCTTTTCAAATGAATGATTGAAATTTTATGAGAATAATTCATAAATGTAATAATACATTACAGAAAAACGTCATAATTTCGTTACGCATTATAAACTACATAAATAAATATTTTGAACTTTGTTCTGACAAGTTCTCTAAAGAATTAAACTTTATTTGAAATATATATATTTAAAATTAAAAATGTAAATATTATCTGTTTTATGGGATATAAACAGACAGTTTACGTCAGTATAAAAAACTAGATGGAGTGAATGAAAGCTTGATATCAATGTCATTATTGAAATTTTGTTACTTCGTATGTGAAAAAAAGTAAAATATTGCTACGATTATTACTTGTTATATCAAAATTTAGTCCAAATAGTCTTATGGTCTCGCATTATGCTTTAGTAATTCACAACGTTAGATTCGATAGCTAATTTTGACTACAGTTATGCAGTAAATAAATATTTTTTACCTAACTAACTTGTTTAACGTATATCATTATGTTAGTGCTGATTAATAAAATTTTTAAGATTAAAAGGTGTGTGAGATCTCTACTTAACATTTTAATTCGTTTCAAAGCTTAGAGAATATTTTAATCACGAGTTGCACTGTTTTAATATACTGGCTCTCAACATTTGGTTAATGTGAAAAATTAAGATACGATGTGTTAAATAATTAAACTTATAAAATATATTAAAAAATTTTTGTATAGAAAAAAATTAAAATTATGTTATTGTTGGTCTCTAAATAGTATAATTCATTGTGTTTCCAATTGTCATCAAACGGGTTCCTAGCTAGATATAGTTCAGGAGTTGACACAGTTAAGAATAAGCCTGAAACTGCTATTTTAAAAGGCACATCTAAGAAAATTATTTTTAGATAAACGTAGCAAATGGTTGATTTTATCCTTTTTGTGTAGAATATCAAAATATAGATAAACACATAGCTGATGCCCTGAAGTTATATCTGGCTAAGATTCTGTTTGACTGGTTCGAAAGCGACTGTATCGCTTTCTGTAATACTTACGGCAAGCTGTTTGTCACTTAGTCCGCTAATCTGGATATAATTAAAGTTATTCTATGTGCAAGAAAAAAATGTAACGTTGTTGTTCGTTTAGTTTTCTAAGCTATACTATGTTTCACTATCACCAATAAACAGTGTTTTTTTTCAAGAACAGCCTTTATTTTTTCTAATCATAAAAGAAATAAACAAATGTGAAAGTTTGTATGTGAGTGAGAGAGAAATTTTAATATACTTACATAAGCTATAGAAACTCTAAACGTACATCTATATAAAGTTTCTGTGCTTAATGTGGACGAATATCTAGAAATACCAAACAGTGAAAACCAATATAATAAATGTTCGCATCTCCTCCGTCTGTTAAAAATATACTTTATCAGAAATTATTCTCCGATTTGTTCACGCGCACAAAACTACACTACTGATAATTACCGCTTTGTCTGCCAGGGGGCCAAACTCTACATTTTAATGATATGAGTGCAGAAGCTTAAAACTGAGCCATTTAGGAAAATCAAACGTGACTCTTTTGAAATTTTTAAAACTACAAATAACTTTCTATTAAGATTATAATATGGTGTAAAAGTATATCGTTTATTATAGGCGTAGCCTGGTAACCAACGTTCCTGTACTGTGTGAAAATTTTCGTATCTAAATTGCTTTTCAAATAATACTTAAATACGCACATCTTGACGTATTTCTTGATTACCAGTAACTAAAAACCAGTGAAAATACTAACATACTCAACAACCCAATACGTATGCACTACTAAAATAAAGTAATCCATCTGTATTTCCAAAAATTTAATTTATCACTTGTAAAATATAAAATAATTAGTGTGTGTTTTTCTTATAGTATTGTAAATCTGTAAACTTAGCGCTGTACCAGCGGGGAACTTAAATAATTAGAACCACTTCTTTGCTTATTATACTTAAATTTGATTGCATTACTGTTTTTCATCTTTTTAAAAACGTCTAATAATGAAAGTTCTGCAGTTGAAAGTGTACATAATTTTTCCTACACATATATTCACAAAATCAGCTCTAAACTAAATCAGAATAATATTTACATATAATAATGAAAATGATTATTTAAACACGCAAGAGATGCACAAACAACGAGAAATGGCAGCTGAAAAGTGTTTTTATTAATGGGACAAGAATATTATCACAGAAAACGCGAATGACTTGCATAACATACTATAATTTTATATGTAAGCTCTGTGTTCTGCACAAAGAGTTAAGCCTTATTTTCATACTGTCCTACCATTTATCAATGATAAGTGGAAAGTACTGTTTAGAATATCTTATGTTACTCCCCACTATGAGTATGGTACTGAGGATTTGTCATATGAGAAGATATTAAAATATTTTAAATTGTTTACTCTTGAAAAAAGAAGGATTAGAGGGGATCTGACAGAAGTGTTTAAGATTGTGAAGAGGATTGATAATGTTCGTGCATCAATTTTTTTATATCCAACATCGAAAATAATACAACTTGGGACACAAATATAAAGTTTGGCAAAGCAGAAGTCATCTTTAGTTAAGACAATTTTATTTTTCCAAGAAGGTGGTTGGCCTCTGGAATGGGTTGCCTTTAGATGCGGAGGCAATAAAAGTAAGCGAGTTTAAGAGAAGGCTTAATAACTATATGAATGATATAGATAGCTTTTATTTTTTTGTTACTGGCTTTGCTTTTGTTTAGAGGATGGGACAGTTGAGATAGAATAATAGGTCCCTTGTTGTCCCTAATCATTGTTACGTTATGACTCAGCCATACTCTTTGATGAGAGTTTCATCCTCTCATTTTAATACAAGTCCATATATTTCTTGAAAGTGTTCATATGGTGACTTTATACAAGTCAGGCCATTGTTGTGAATGTTCCATTAGCCTCTTTGCCCTCAAGATACTATTTTATTACAAGGTGCCCAAAAAGTCTGGATCCATAGGCATTTCAAAGAACTTTACAAAACGTGCTCCACATAATGTCCTCGTAGTTATGAACAAGTTCGGATTAACACCAGGATTAACTCAACCTTCTAGTGCTATTTGCAGCATGATCGTCAGTCACATATCTGGAATTTAGAAAACGTTGCAAAGACATCTACGGTTCTAGACTTATCGGACACCCTTTATATTTTCTGTAAACTTGGAATAATCGTCTTGCTGCAAGATGACACATGTTCGTGGGAGACAGAGAATTGTCAGATGAAACAGAAACTTCCTTTACTTGTAAGCAATCAGGGTGCTATCACTTTTTTTTTTAGGTTACCGATACAATTGGTTGAATTGTAACCCCAAACTTATAATGACTCCCCACAATGCTTCACTCTAGATACTGTACATTGACTGTGGCATCATTTTAATCTCCACCCGCGAACAAACATTCTTTGATCGTTGCTGAGCAGTTGAAGCTAAAATTCATCTGTAAGTATCATACATTTTCAGCTTATTCTACTGACCTTAGTCCAATACCTATTTGAACTTCTTGGTTTGGCTACCTTTTTTTTAGCAGTGTTTTAAGAACAGCTGCGTGTCCATTGAAATTACTTCCTGTTGATATAGAGAGTTTACAGTCACGTGACCTACCAATTTGCTGATCAAAACATCTCATTGACTGGCCTTAATCATGTGATAAACTGTTGAGTGAAATAAACATGTCCGAAAGTCGCATTTTTGTTACTGATTATGCTAGACATCTCACAAAATAAAAACTGTAGAAGTTCAAGCAGAATGTGACCATGTTTGACGTCTGTGCTCCTATACAACGCCTCAAATGTTCTTTAGATCCCTGAGACAGGCAGAGAAACTGTCGATTTCGGAATAGAGAACCATTCTTCCTACAAAAGCAAGAACAGCTTTTGGAATTTTCGAGCTCTCTGAGTGAATGATGGAAACCAAAAATACATACTTTTGTATGTATGTACTTACAGGGTAAGTAATAGTCATTACCATATTTCTATGTAAAAATATATGTAGGCTTAGGTAAATACTTTTTACTTTAATGAAAATTATTTAGAAATAAATGTGTGTGTTTTGTGTGTTTTTCTTATAGCAAAGCCACATCGGGCTATCTGCTCAGCCCACCGAGGGGAATCGAAACCCTGATTTTAGCGTTGTATAGAAATAAATACACGTTGCACTGTAAACTAAAATAATTACATATTTTATTGTGATATGCCTATATATATGAGAGTCAAATTTAATAAGATTTATATTCATACACACTTATGCGTTACACACCATAAACAAGTATCACATACCTAAACCCTTTAGAATTCTGTTTATTGATAAGGTTAAGGTCTAATTCTAATGAGTAAAATATGAACTTAAAAACATCAAATAAGTGTATCAGTTATTTATAAGATCTGTATATATTATAAGTAAACTACCTGTTAAATCTCAGTGAAACTCTAACGCATCCAAGGGTAGTGATTGATACAGAATGAAGGAGTTGTGCTTCTAGTTCACTCCACGTGCATGGCTGGCCTACGAGATATATGTTCACATGTGAGAATTATACCGTTTATAACTGTATTTACAGCGCGAATAAAAACTAGATGGCTCGGCATTGCCAGGTGGTTAAGGAATTCGACTCGTAATCCGAGGGTCGCGGTTTCAAATCCCCGACTACACCAAATATACTCGCAATATCAGCCGTGGGGGCGTTATATAATGACAGTCAATCCCACTATTCGCGGGTAAAAGAATAGCCCAAGAGTTAGCGGTGGGTGGTGATGACTAGCTGCCTTCCTTCTAGTCTTACACTGCTAAATTAGGGACAAGTAGCGCACATGTAGCTTTGCGCGAAAATTCAAAACAAACTAAAATCAAGACAAAGTTCAGAATGGCCTTGTTTAAATTTCAAGATGTAACATTCTGAACTCGTGTTGTTGTTGTTGTTTTATGCACAATAATTACTTAAAATTTACATAGAACTAATAACAGTTACTTCATGAAACTACTTTTACTTTATTTATATCATATTCTACACCATTTTGGTATTACATTAACGTAACACGAGCGACACATATATATTCGTTCTTTCAGTGATACTTCCATGGAAATTTCATGAAATGTGGACCATAAATACGTAGTTTTACATTTCATAAATGTAATATTTACAGTTCATGTACCTCTGACACTAGTACATTAGTATTATATACTTCAATAAAGTCACCTCAGTTTTATTTTCCTTAATGAGGATTAAAACTGAGAAGCTATACCTTTAATATTTAGTGTGCTAATGATATGCCTCAATGCAATACATGCAGAATAATAAATAATAATTCATTAATATGCTGTCTGTGAATTTACAACACCAGAAACAAACAAACCATTGATATGCAACATGAATATTTCAATGAAATCAATGTTTCATCAACAATTAGGCCCCGGCATGGCCAGGTGATTAGGGTGCTCGACTCATAATCCGAGGGTCGCTGGTTCGAATCCCTGTCACACCAAACATGCTCGCTCTTTCAGCTATGTGTGCGTTATAATGTGACGGTCAATCCCACTATTCGTTGGTTAAAGAGTAGCCCAAAATTTGACGGTTGGTAGCGATGACTAACTGCCTTCCCTCTAGTCTTACACTGTTAAATTATGAACGGCTAGCGCAGATAGCCCTCGAGTAGCTTTGTATGAAATTCAAAACAAACAAAAAATCGTCATCAATTATTTATTGTGTTTAATATTTATTTCTACAGAACACAACTACATAACACAATTATGTTGTCTTTTATGAAACGTTTTGATAAATAAACTTCAAAAATTAACAAACATTTTTCAGTGTTTACAAGGAAATAAAAGTCAAATTATTGACCTTTGATGCATTGCTGTAATAAACGTTAAAAATGTTTAAGTCTGAAAATATTGTTACTACGTGAGAATTACAAAGAAATTACAGGAAAATATGCAATGCATAATGCATGAAATAATTACTATTCTTATTTTTATAATTTACAGTGACGAGTTATTAATAAAAACAATATTATTTAAATATTTTAATTTAACTCTCATTGTAGAATATGCTGAGTTTATACACCTTTCTGTTGATCATTGAACATATGGGAAAAAAAGACAATATTTACACCCGATATTAAACCTTTGCTTTTGGTTCAAAAATTTTGAGCCAAAGAATTTAAAGGGTGGGAAGGTATAACACATGTTTTTAAGATATTTAGTTGTAATTACACAAAGAGCTATCTGTATTCTGCCTACCATGGGTATCGAACCGCGGTTTTTAATGTTATAATTCCATAGACATACCACTGCACCATTGGATCGGGGCAGAGCATCTTTAGGGAAAATTGTATGTGATGAAATGGCACAACTGAGGAACGACCATTGGACAAACTTGGGCAGTTTTGTCTAAAGCAACAGATTATCCCTGGATATCTGATTCCAAGAAACTAATGGGTATAGTACCCTTCAGTTTTGCCTAACAACACCTATCACTATTTCTACTTGTATTCTAACAGGAGCAAAATCTCTGGTGGATTCAATTTCTGCTGGATGAAACTGGTTTTTTTACCTTTTGTGAATGCAGAAATTTTTAATTGGGCATTCTACAGTCCTACTTGCAAGTGATAAATTTAACAGCCCCGTAACAACATTAGTTCCTTTTTTGTTTCTTTATTACTTCTGTTTTCATGGCCAGCCGGTTTTTAAAATTTACAATTTGATTTATCCATTTCCTCTTTCTTGGAAATGGCGCATGACTAAACATTGATGGGATGAAGTTAGGACTCATTGAATGGTAACTTATGTCACCTGCAAAATATAATTAAAAATAAATAAATAGATGATGATAAATACAAACGGGTATGCTAAGGTGTATATTAATATTAATTGATAATTGTGTTTAAATTTTAGATCTGTTAATTTCTGAAGGCATAAAATAACATGTAGGTTAAGTTATACAGACTTAATCTATCACTGGCCATCATAACTCACAACACTTTCCCTTTGGTTGACACGTACGAAACGAGGCTATTTGACAACATGTTTTATAAATTTCTAAAAAAAAAACTGAATTTTTTTCTAAAGAACAAATGTAAAATAGCTTTATGTGTTTTTTGTTGTTGCTTGTAAGATCCTAAAATAATAATAATAATAATAATAATAATAGTTCTTACCTGATACAAAGTGTGTTATATACAAGAGTTCAATTTGCGATGGGGTCCAGTTTTTCCACTCATGATGTCATTCGTCCTCCATAGGAATCCTACATAACGATACTCCTTCCTTCTGCCATCTTCTCTTGGTACAACTCACCACACAAGGTGTTTCTGACATTTTGAAAATTAATACATTTAATAAATTTACTATCACCTCAGGCTATGACCAACACACTTTTGACCGTCAAAATGGCGATCTACCCTGTGAAGTCACAAGGTAAGTTTCTGTACCTCCACAAATTTAGAGGTAACATTCAGACCCGTATCTACAGCTAGATCGTTGCAAAATATGTACTCGTCCATAAATAAGCATTTTATGAAGATAAGACTGTTATCAACGTGTATGATTAAATGACCATAAAATTACTGTAATACGAGTGGATAACACTCTTGGTACTAGACTTATAGCACATAAAGGATTTATAACACGGGTGGATCCAAACCTCAATATTCGACTTACGTTATTTTTTCTACTTCTGTCCTATTGTATTCCAGACAGTTTGAGTTTAACAAACGTTTGATTTTTAGAAAAGTGCGTGTTAAAGAGTGGCTAAATATAAACCGAATTTCTAAAGGAGAATGAACAAAACAACTTATAAAAACACTTTCATGATGAACTGTGGTTGGTGTCTTGAAAATTATCTCCAATAACTGTTGGCTAACAAAACAGAACACATACGTATTGACGAACGACTGATCTTTGTAATGAATTTTATGCAATTAACACATAATAAAACAAAAATGTAACCTCATAACAATGCGTTTGAATAAACTTAGATTTGAAATGAAACTAGCACGTTATAAAACATGCAAAACTCTTATTTTTATATCGTTATAATGATTAATCGTGTTATATTTTATACAATTCCATAATTTGTGGTTTTTTGAAACAACACGATATTTGTTTAATTTAGAACAAAAGATAACAAGATTTACAAAGAAACAAAACCAAATGTTTGGTATCACACATCTTACACAAGTACGCTTCTCCTAGCCTAAGTCCCCCAGTGGCTCAGCGGTATGTCTGCGGACTTACAACGCTAAAAGACTATTAAAGATTAAACCTTAAAGTAATGTTATTTGGTCTGAAAATGAGAACATTTTATTCGTATATGTGCGTTTCTACACAGTAAACATGACAACCCTCTTTGAATAAAGCTCACAGAGACAGGACTGGCCAAAATTGTGTAATTTATATAGATTAATCGTAAACTGAACCAGAGATTTTGGCTATAGTACTGCACCTAACGCCTAGGCCTTTATAGCAATGTCTAGGATCACAAAACTTGACACTTTCCGAATAATTCATTGGAAGATAAAGTTTGCTGTCACTTAACTACGCCTACTCGATAAACAGATAGTACTGAATGCAGTAGGAATCACGTTACATACTATTTTAAATAATGTAAAGTCGAAATGGGGATATTATCTTTTAACTCTGTATATTTAAAAATGTAATTACCTCAGAAGATTCTTATTGGCAGTGATGTAACGTGTAAACATTGGGTTCCAGAATATTCTCTTATTTGTGAATAATTTAACCGAACACATATAATCTTTACAACTAAATATATAATATTCAATTTAGCATATCAATTAAAGTAAGAGATCCTAGTGTGTTTAATACCAAAATTACCTAGTCATAAATTGCTTTTCTAATTACTAGTGTAGATTTTTATGAAAATGGATTTGAATATAAGCCATAAAATACAAGGCAAAATTACATACTCGTTATGACTTGTGTTTGTGCTGATCATAGTTATGATATGTGGTTCATGAAGTACTTTTTGGTTGACTTGTTTTATTCCTCACTGTTATAATTCTGTTTAACGTTATGCATCACCTCAGTTTCATTAAAAATTAATATCTGCCTACACGCTACAAATAAATTATTTATAATGAGGATCATTTTATATTCAGTTAAAGTGAACACTTTGTTGCCTTATTTTTGATGGAAAAACATCGCGAAAAGTAATTAGTTATACGAGGTTTGGATTTTGTGCAAAGCTACACAATGGGCTATCTGTATTTTGCCAACTACGGGTATCGACATCTGGATTCTGGCGTTGTAAGTTCCGCTGACACACCGCCGTGCCACTGGGAAGCAAATAGTGATAGGCTACAACACCACCCACTTCCAGCTCTTGAGCTAATCTTTTACCAACAAGTTGTGTGATTGACCATTACATTATAACTCCCCGAAGATGAAAGGGCGAGTATGTTCTGTGGAGAGGTTTCGAACCCGCAACCCTAAGATTGCCATTACGCAAAAAGCAACTTCTAGCAATATTAGATATGCTAGTTTCCTTCAATGTACCCACCACTTTTAATGCTAAAAAGTCTCCCAGCGTGTTCATTCACAAATATTTCTCGCTTCAACTGAAGTATTTATTTTTGTATACATAATCACATTATCTGTTTAAAAACTAGGTGGCGTAGGAATATCAGTCACAGACCTTTTCTTGTAGCTGAAGAGTATCGAAAACATTAAACTGTACATTTTCGGAACACTGTTATAAATTCTGGTACAAAGATGTTCCTCCAATATAAGTCGTTCTCGTTGACGTACTGTAATTCTTATCTGTACTGGAATAGCACAGATGTCTTGTTTCATTCAGTGCAAATTTTGGAGGTATTTGCTTACACCGAGAACCAGCTCAATTTTCAGATATCTTACAATATCGGATGCACAGCTTTTAAGCTGTTAAAAAACGTTAGTTCTTGATTATTAACGTTAATCTTAACAGTCATAACAATGAGTTAATCATATAATTCTTCTGCCACAACATTATCCATTTTTTTCGTATTTTGAAATTGTAGCTGTAAGATCTGTTTGTTTTCTTAGTGAGGTTTCTAAGACTAAATAAAAAACAACAACATTTAATTAGATCTACTCGTGCAGGGTCCCCGAAAGTGTTCTGTGTCAAGAGTAAATAAAACTAATATTAAAAGTAACAAATATATTTTTATTTCTTGCTTTTGAAGTTCGTAAGTCACGCTGTCTTGCAGCCTATAGATTACACCACTCTGTGTGTGTTTTCTTATAGCAAAGCCACAAAGTGCTATCTACTTAGCCCACCGAGGGGAATCGAACCCCTGATTTTACCGTTGTAAATCCGGAGACATACCACTGCACTAGCGGGGGGCTGCACAACTCTTCTCATCATTTATGGCATACACATGTTTTACTGATATCACGACAATACAAACTGCGGCTTTAAGTGTCCCTTATGTGGCGTAAATTTAGTGTCTACTGATTGACTGACAGACAACATACTACTGTAAAGTTACGCGAGAAGTTAAAACAGGTAACCCCTTCAGGCGGGCTTAGGTCCCCTTTCGAGGAAACAAATATACTTTGCTTGTCTGTAAAGAAGAAAATACTGTACAATGTACAGTATATCAATCTGTATATATGTGTGTATATATACATATATATGTACGTGTCATAAAAAGGGAGTTATTGGAAGAGGACAAGACTACAAAATTAAAGAGAAATATTGAAGTAATCGAAATTGTCAAGGATTTTAATCACAAGACTCTGGCGAAGGAACACATCGAAAAGTAGAGAGAATAAAAACAAAGATAAAGTGGGGAAAAAAACTATTGAAGCGAAGAATTTATTTTGTGACGTCTGTCGATAAAACGAGCGAAATTTAATGTAAATTAGAAAGGTAACAAAGACGAGTGGTATAAAAAGCAGCTACAAATTAAAGGTAGATAAAGAGGAGATTTTTCTTCGCGTTACTGACCAGCAGTAATGATAAAAGAAAAATCAATATTATATACACCTTAATGAGTGGAATATGATAAAGATTTATCAGTATGTGCTCCTGACTCTGATATTCCTAGAGCAAAAGTTTGAACCATAGAGTGAAGGAAAGCTTTGGAAGGTATAATTATAGTTGAATGTAAACAAATGGGCACGCGTCAACACTATTCATTAAAGAGTCTGGGAAAAAGACTTGGAATGAACTGCAAACGTGTCTGTTTAGTTGCTGCTTATAAAAGGCTACACCGCATCCTGGGGAAAATCAGAGTTTGAAATCAATAAACGCACCGTACACACACGCGTAAGGTATGGAAATTATGGGGGAAAACACGAAACGGTTACTTTTATAAATCTGATCAATACACATCAAGTTCTAGGTTTCAAATCTTGAACAAATCTGCACGCAATATCTGCAAGCTAATCTTAAGCTTTAACTCAGACGCTCAATGTTGTAACCCGTAATCAGCGCATAACTCAACTGTGAACTTCGGATCGATCTATTTTACACTGACGACCTTTTTATAAATGAATACATGTTTCACATATACGGGTCTTTATGATCGATTGCTGTTTATATAGAATGTTTAATAAAAATACAACCAGAAAGGCTCTCAGGATTATTTGTTTAATGTGGATTTTCCGATAGATGGCACTTTATTACACTTATTTTAAACACGAAGTTCAACAACGAAACAGTCTGTAGTACTATGGCTACACTAAAAAGTATTGGTACCACTGTTTTTGTACTGTTTGTTTAAGTTAGATGCTCGCCTTTAACGAAGCTAAGGTGTTTGCTATGTTGGGTTTCATTTATTACCTGTGCATATTTTTTTATAAGTTTGTTCATTTTAACTTTTGTGCAAAACTACTGGAGGTCTGTCTGTGATAGCTGTCCCTAATCTTAAACGATAGACTAGAAGAAAGGCAGCTAGTAAACACCATCCGCTGACAATTCTTGGATCACTCTCGTCAGACCAAATAGGGCGTTTAGCTCGTCACTCTTACAACGTATCCATGGTTCTACCCTAGTGGCAGCGTTAGTATCCGGGTTTCGATACCCGTTGTGGCCATAGCACAGACAGCCCATTGTGTTGTTTTGTGCTTAACTTAAACAAACAAAACAAGCGTATCCATGGCACACAAAGTGGAATTCAATGGATAACACCTCCCACACACACAGTTGTAAAGACAGGCATGTTCTGGAACGGGATTGAAACCTTTGACCTGCAGATTATGAGTCGAACACCCTAACCACCAAACTGTACTACTTTTGGATATGTGTGGCAAATTTTCACTTCATATTTGTTATCCATATTTCTGTTCCAAGCTGAGTAGTCTGTGCTGTTTATCACTAAAATGTTCCTATTTTCAATGTATTAAGTTAAGCAGCAATAAGAAACATAAGATAAAAACAGGAAAGACAAAACAAAACTTGGAATCATGATTAATTACAAATGGATGGGCGTGAAGTATTTAGTTTGAATTTCGTGCAAAGCTACGAGAGGGCTATCTGCGTTAGCCGTCCCTAATTTAGCATCATCACCCACCACCAACTCTTGGGCTACTCTTTTGCCAACGATTGACCGTACATTATAATGCCCCCACGGCTGAAAGGGCGAGCATGTTTGGTATGACGGGGATTCTAACCCGCGACCCTTAGATTACGAGTAGAGTGCTTTAACCACCATGCCGTACCGAATCTTGAATAACTTAATAAAACCGTTAAACTTGTTTGAAACCTCTTTTAAACACATATGTATTACACATATTAGAAGCACAGATGTTTAAAAAAGTTCCATCACTCAAAAATATTAGAGACAGGGAGGAATGTAATCATCATCTATATTATCTCTGCCCTCCGCCCTGTGCTATGTCATCCCCCTTGCAATGCACCCTGGTGTTATACTTACATAATTTTTCAAGACGTTTTAAAACTTACAGATAAGATACAATAACTTTCACAGACTCACGTTTAAAATATTTACTTCCAAATACTACTTTTATCGATTTGGTTTCTAAAACTGCTCAAGTTTATATACGAACGAATAACATGTAATTTTTATTGTGATGCTACAACTGTGAATTTTCTACACAAGGTTTCCACAAGGTAACTTACATTTAAGTACTTGAGCAGATGCTTCGCGATATTTCTCTTATGATATTGTATACTGTTTAATTCTGTTAGTTCCTCGTTATCATAGATTTATTTATATGTTTTTATGGTGCTTAAACTTTTGAATTTAATTTTTGCCGACCGTTTCTTCTATTTTGAATTTAGTTCTTGGTTATATATTATTTAAATATATGCACTTTTATGTGTCATTCCCAACGGACACAAGTTTCAAATTAAATGAGTTAACACTTGTTGATGCCCACTCACAGTAGATCTGTCACAGCCTGGACATTAAGGAGTTCGAGTCGCACTCTGCTAGTTACAGGTTCGAATCCCATCACTGAAGTGATGTATAAATTAAAAGTATCCTTATATTGTACTGACTGGCTGCTTTCCCCCTAGTTTATCTTTTCAAAATTACAGACGACTAGCAGATAGACTTCGAGAAGTTTTACACGAATTAAAAATAAATAAATCACCACACAAAAAATCATATTCGTTATTAGACAGCTTGTCCTTTATCAAGCCATATCTTCTAATTTACCTTTTCTACTCTAACTGGTCCAGTGTTTCAAGTCGTAATAATTATTTTAAAATTTAATTGCGCTCTGAGGTTTCCTACACGGAGAAACCTCAGTGATATTACTTCACATGAGCATGATAGGAACACTTTACAAAACTGAAAAATGTTCAATTCGAAGTACACGAACACTTGCTCCATGAACATTTTGTCCTAACCTGCAAAAAATGAACTTCTTATTTTCAGATTCCTTTCTTTGAACGCTGCCAGTAATAATTGTGTTTCTCTAAGAATACATACAATCTCAAAATACATTTCAGGGACTTGGAAGTCAAATCTGTCAAATTAAAAAGAAACGATTTGATGAAACAGTTGTTGTTTTGAGTTAAGCACAAAGATGCACATTGGGCTATACGTGCTCTACCCACCACGGGTATCGAAACCGGATTTTTAGTGTTGTAAGTCCACAGACATACCGCTGATCCACTTGGGGGCTTGATGAAACAGATAAACAAGAATTAGCTAAATCTAGAATATTTCAAACTTAAAATTAGCAATTGTAACAGTAAAGATTCAACTGTGATTAGAGATAAACATTTAAGTAAACCCACTAAACTTAACAATGATGTAGTTATATGTTCTTACAACACCATTATGATATTCATAATTTATCAGACTACTGTTTGTCTAATGATGAAAAAGGGCTTCAGCTAAATGGATACTGTTGTCTATTTCCTCCTCTCCTACCAAGAATGTTAGCAAAGGTTTTCTACGATTTAAAACTTTCTTTCAACAATTTTTAAGTGTTAAACATGGTGCAATTTTAGAATAGGTTCAAACTCAATTTACTGGTTGTTTCCTCAGACGTTACGAGATTTTATACATAAAACACACAATAATTTCGGCAAGTTCACTGTTTAAAATCAACAAATAAACAAACTCTCATTCGTAGATACTCATGTCTTGAAACCCAACATGGCCAGATGGTTAAGGCACTCGTATCTTAATCTGAGGGTCGCGGGTTCGAATCCCCGACGCACCAAGTCTGTTGGCCCTTTCAGCTGTGGGGGCATTTAAACATGATGGTCAATCCAACCACTAGTTGGTAAAAAGTAGACCAAGAGTTGGCGGTGGGTGATGATGACTAGCTGCCTTTCCTCTACTCTTACGCTGCTAAATTAGGGACGGCTAGCACAGATAGCCCTCGTGTAGCTTTGCGCGAAATTAAAAAACAAACTCATGTCTTGAATAAGCGGGGTTTACACACCACCAAAGTGTATCACAAATCCATTTCCACCGGATTTCATTCACATTTTGAAAACTTCACTCCGTAATTGTTTTTAAGAAAATCTGGTTAAAACCCAATCGTACACAGCTTCTAAGATACCAGGAGTAAAAACCTTTTTTGGAGGAGAAGATGAAAATCTTAATCTATGTTTAGAAGAAATTGTTATTAGTTGTCTTCCTATATAGGATAATCCACACCAAAACTGAAAACTAAATACCCTATTTCTTGTTGTGTAAGATAATTCGAAGATAACCATCATTGAGGTACTATTTTATACATGATTAGGAAGAAATTTATCCAACAGTTATGTCCTCAAGTTTTGTTGGTTGGGTATCTAAAACATGGTCTATGTTCAAGTACTCTTCAACTTGAAAAACAAATAAAATGCATTGATTCTCTCGCTAATGGTACTTGAGTTTACGAGCCCAAGTTTCAACCAGGGATCAACACTAGAAGATTATTCAGTAGAATAAAAAAAACATTGTAATACCAAAACATATAACGCCATTAGTATTACCGAATACTGTCTAAATTAATTATGATGTTGTGCCTAACTCCAGTTTTCTACCTTGTCAATCTCAGTTCCCAGGAAGAATTTCACACTAGAATGATAAAGTCTCTCTTGCCATTAAGCTAAGAAAAGCAGTTCTTAACGAGAAAAATAAGCGGATTGTCTTTACTTCTTTAATTGTGAAAACGTGAAGACAAAAACATAAAATGCCATCTTGAATATGACGTGGACTAAATACTTCATAACTAAACTCTTAAATATAATGCATGTGTTATATAAATATCAAACCATAATTCTTATCTACACTTTAATAAGTGGTATCAATAAAAATGGTTTTATATCCTCGCAAATCATCCATTGCGAATAAAAGTTAAAATAGCTTAGGTCTCAAGGAATAGCTGTCTCCTTATCTTTCTTTCTTATTATGAATTATTTACAAGTGGCAACAGAATAATTATTATACAAGGTTATTTTAATTTCTCATTTCCACAAGAATAATTGTTTAATGTTCTGTAAGATATATATATTTTAAAAATTCATAAAATGACAGCTCTCTAGTGGCTACGCGGTATGTCTGCGGACTTACAATACTAAACTCCGGGTTTCGATACCCGTAGTGGGTAGAGTATAGATAGCCTATAGTGTAGCTTTGTGCTTAATTCAACCACAATCAAATGGCAATCTTACCAACCAATGGTAATCTATAAATTGAGCAGGAAATACGAGGTATTTCTTTCTTAATTTTAGTGAAGTTTATGATAATCATAAAATATAATATATATAAAATATAAAAATATAAAATATAATCGGTTTTGTAAACTCCAGCTCATTTATACCGAGCCGGCCAGGGCCAAATTGTTAACGTGCTACGCTACGAATACGAGATCTCTGTTTGACCAACGTAATGAGGAGATGCTTGTTTGTTTGTTTTGAATTTCGCGCAAAGCTACTCGAGGGCTATCTGCACTAGCCGTCCCTAATTTAATAGTGTAAGACTAGAAGGAAGGAAGCTAGTCATCACCACCCACCGCCAACTCTTGGGCTACTCTTTTGCCAACGAATAGTGGGATTGACCGTAACATTATAACGCCACCATAGTTGAAAGTTTAGTGCGACGGGGATTCGAAGCCGCGATCCTTGGATTACGAGTCGAACGCCTTAACCCACTTGGTCAGGCCGGGCCTCGAGGAAATGCATTGATGCAAAAAGAACACTTCGAGCGACGTCTTCCGTGAGAGTTCAATATATAACTACTCAACAATAAGTATTCCACAGCCGGTATAAATGTTTGTTCAATCATACCGAACGCTTGTAGGTGTGAACATATTTTAATATTTTACGAACATTTCATGTGAACCTTTCTCACCTATAAGGGAGAAAGGAGAAAAATATACGGTGTTTTTTCCAAATACTTCTTTGTAATTTTGAATATATATGTTCACGTTTCCTGGCAGTGGAATTTAATAAATACAACATTTATATATATATATACATGTCTGTGTATTTAGTAACAATAATTTTGCTACCGCCAGTGCATTTGGAAACACGTAGGCAGTAGCAAAACCATTCGGTCTTTTATTGTAATAAAAGTATGTGCCTTCGTCTACCTAATGCTCATCTCACGTGTCTTAAATAGGACGTAGTATTAGCGTGAATTATGTTGAAGAAAATTCTTGCAGAACGAGACAGTCTTTTTGTACAACTAACAAAACATATAACAACTGATGAACGGTAAAAACTGTAAGTTCGTCAAACTATAAGACTGTGATTTAGAAAATTTAAACTATAAATATTTCTAAACTGGTTCTATGTGTTGTATGTAAAATTAATTTTCTTTAATGCTATACAGTTTAGTTTTATGCGGTAAACTATATGTATTTTTATGCCAAAAGAATTTCCGAGACGATCTATTTTGATCTATAACTTTGTTTACTTTTTAATTTTGTTTCTATCTAATGTGTTTACTAGCAGATGAAGAACCAGGCTATATCATGAGAAGACTTTAAAAGATGTTGCGTACAGTCAAAATAAAATTACAATAAAATGAAAACTACAACAAAGGATACAGTCAAAGGAGAACTACAACAAAGGATACAGTCAAAGGAGAACTACAACAAAGGATACAGTCAAAGGAAAACTACAACAAAGGATACAGTCAAAGGAAAACTACAACAAAGGATACAGTCAAAGGAGAACTACAACAAAGGATACAGTCAAAGGAGAACTACAACAAATGATACAGTCAAAGGAAAACTACAACAAAGGATACAGTCAAAGGAGAACTACAACAAAGGATACAGTCAAAGGAGAACTACAACAAAGGATACAGTCAAAGGAAAACTACAACAAAGGATACAGTCAAAGGAGAACTACAACAAAGGATACAGTCAAAGGAAAACTACAACAAAGGATACAGTCAAAGGAGAACTACAACAAAGGATACAGTCAAAGGAGAGCTACAACAAAGGATACAGTCAAAGGAGAACTACAACAAAGGATACAGTCAAAGGAGAACTACAACAAATGATACAGTCAAAGGAAAACTACAACAAAGGATACAGTCAAAGGAGAACTACAACAAAGGATACAGTCAAAGGAGAACTACAACAAATGATACAGTCAAAGGAAAACTACAACAAAGGATACAGTCAAAGGAAAATTACAACAAATGATACAGTCAAAGGAAAACTACAACAAAGGATACAGTCAAAGGAGAACTACAACAAAGGATACAGTCAAAGGAAAACTACAACAAAGGATACAGTCAAAGGAGAACTACAACAAAGGATACAGTCAAAGAAAAACTACAACAAAGGATACAGTCAAAGGAGAACTACAACAAAGGATACAGTCAAAGGAAAACTACAACAAAGGATACAGTCAAAGGAGAACTACAACAAAGGATACAGTCAAAGGAAAACTACAACAAAGGATACAGTCAAAGGAAAACTACAACAAAGGATAATATTTGCGTATTTATTAAAATTTTTTGAAAGTTTAACCTTTACAAAATTATGGGTTAGTTGTTCCTTTCTACATTGTTGAATGAAATAGATGTCATTTCTTCTATTTATAATTCTTTGGTTTAAATTTCTTAGTTTCTTAACGATCGTGTGAGCGTGTACTGTTAATAGTGGTGTACGGTATGCTAGTTCAAACATAATGGTAACAGATAAGTACAAATACACCAAGAAAAACACAACATAACCATAGAAAACACTCAAATACTAAATAAAGAAACAAACATAAACAAACGCAAAATTAAAGAAGCCTTACTTATACAACAACTTAAACCCAAAATAAACCAATATAAAGGAACACCTTCATACCTATATTAAAATTAATTAAATAAATAATATAAAATTATATATTCAAACATCTAACACCGCCATCTACATTCCGACACTCAGTTACACAACCTCTTTTAAACATGTGGTCAGCTTCCGGTTAGTTACCTCTTTCTTTCTTAGTGAACCTGACGATGACCGAAGAAGGTCTAAACGTTGTTCGCTCCTCTACGTAAAATATGTTCTCAACCCAGATGAGCCGTTTTTACATATATATCAAACACATTAAATTAGGTTGTACCAGAATCAAACAAAACAAATTATAAAATACATTTAACTAACTGGCTCTCGCGATAAGTGGCTATTTGACCATATACCATCACTATTTTCATCATAATACTCGTTAGAATGTTTTCACAGTTTGATGAAATCCATCTAGATCTCCAACAAACATCGCATACGCAGTTTGTGTGGATTTTACACCCTGGTATAAATCCTCCATGTCGTTTCATTAACACGTCAACGGTTTTACTGAAGTCAGAATTGAGGGTAATTAGATACTGCACAATTAACTCAAACCTGCGGTAGTTTTTTGTTGACCAATTTTTTACGTGTTCTTCCATAATTCCCGTACACTGAATCCGAAAATGATATCCACTTTGCTCGATAACATAGAGATATTTACTCAAAACATCACACGTACTTATTATAAGTGGATCATATTTGCCGAAATCGGGCAACATTTTATTATGCTTAAAACACTGACAATCACTGGCTCCCTCTAGTCTTACACTGATAAATTATTGACGTCTAAAGCAAACCCAGACATAATGATAAAAGATATTTACTGTGGTAACTGAAATAATAATTTGATCTGAGCAAGAGGTTTTTCTTCCCGATTTGTAAAAAAAAAGGCTTACCTGATAAAAAATATGAATCTTACATTCGAGATATGCGTAGGTGAATTATGGAAAATTCGTTATTAAAAGTAAAACTAATATTATGAAGTTTATGAGGCAGCACTAGTTTCATCAGCAAGTCTATTCCTATAGTTACATTTCATCACTGACTATAATAACTCGTATAAATATGTTAATAAAAATACTCTTAATACTGCCATTGTATTACAGTTCATCACTGACTATAATAACTCGTATAAATATGTTAATAAAAATACTCTTAATACTCCCATTGTATTACAGTTCATCACTGACTATAATAACTCGTATAAATATGTTAATAAAAATACTCTTAATACTGCCATTGTATTACAGTTCATCACTGACTATAATAACTCGTATAAATATGTTAATAAAAATACTCTTAATACTGCCATTGTATTACAGTTCATCACTGACTATAATAACTCGTATAAATATGTTAATAAAAATACTGTTAATACTGCCATTGTATTACAGTTCATCACTGACTATAATAACTCGTATAAATATGTTAATAAAAATACTCTTAATACTGCCATTGTATTACAGTTCATCACTGACTATAATAACTCGTATAAATATGTTAATAAAAATACTCTTAATACTGCCATTGTATTACAGTTCATCACTGACTATAATAACTCGTATAAATATGTTAATAAAAATACTCTTAATACTGCCATTGTATTACAGTTCATCACTGACTATAATAACTCGTATAAATATGTTAATAAAAATACTCTTAATACTGCCATTGTATTACAGTTCATCACTGACTATAATAACTCGTATAAATATGTTAATAAAAATACTCTTAACACTGCCATTGTATTACAGTTCATCACTGACTATAATAACTCGTATAAATATGTTAATAAAAATACTGTTAATACTGCCATTGTATTACAGTTCATCACTGACTATAATAACTCCTATAAATATGTTAATAAAAATACTATTAATACTGCCATTGTATTACAGTTCATCACTGACTATAATAACTCGTATAAATATGTTAATAAAATACTCTTAATACTGCCATTGTATTACAGTTCATCACTGACTATAATAACTCGTATAAATATGTTAATAAAAATACTCTTAATACTGCCATTGTACTACAGTTCATCACTGACTATAATAACTCGTATAAATATGTTAATAAAAATACTGTTAATACTGCCATTGTATTACAGTTCATCACTGACTATAATAACTCGTATAAATATGTTAATAAAAATACTGTTAATACTGCCATTGTATTACAGTTCATCACTGACTATAATAACTCGTATAAATATGTTAATAAAAATACTGTTAATACTGCCATTGTATTACAGTTCATCACTGACTATAATAACTCGTATAAATATGTTAATAAAATACTCTTAATACTGCCATTGTATTACAGTTCATCACTGACTATAATAACTCGTATAAATATGTTAATAAAAATACTATTAATACTGCCATTGTATTACAGTTCATCACTGACTATAATAACTCGTATAAATATGTTAATAAAAATACTGTTAATACTGCCATTGTATTACAGTTCATCACTGACTATAATAACTCGTATAAATATGTTAATAAAAATACTCTTAATACTGCCATTGTATTACAGTTCATCACTGACTATAATAACTCGTATAAATATGTTAATAAAATACTCTTAATACTGCCATTGTATTACAGTTCATCACTGACTATAATAACTCGTATAAATATGTTAATAAAAATACTCTTAATACTGCCATTGTATTACAGTTCATCACTGACTAGAATAACTCGTATAAATATGTTAATAAAAATACTGTTAATACTGCCATTGTATTACAGTTCATCACTGACTATAATAACTCGTATAAATATGTTAATAAAAATACTCTTAATACTGCCATTGTATTACAGTTCATCACTGACTATAATAACTCGTATAAATATGTTAATAAAAATACTCTTAATACTGCCATTGTATTACAGTTCATCACTGACTATAATAACTCGTATAAATATGTTAATAAAAATACTATTAATACTGCCATTGTATTACAGTTCATCACTGACTATAATAACTCGTATAAATATGTTAATAAAAATACTGTTAATACTGCCATTGTATTACAGTTCATCACTGACTATAATAACTCGTATAAATATGTTAATAAAAATACTCTTAATACTGCCATTGTATTACAGTTCATCACTGACTATAATAACTCGTATAAATATGTTAATAAAAATACTGTTAATACTTCCATTGTATTACAGTTCATCACTGACTAGAATAACTCGTATAAATATGTTAATAAAAATACTCTTAATACTGCCATTGTATTACAGTTCATCACTGACTATAATAACTCGTATAAATATGTTAATAAAAATACTCTTAATACTGCCATTGTATTACAGTTCATCACTGACTATAATAACTCGTATAAATATGTTAATAAAAATACTCTTAATACTGCCATTGTATTACAGTTCATCACTGACTATAATAACTCGTATAAATATGTTAATAAAAATACTCTTAATACTGCCATTGTATTACAGTTCATCACTGACTATAATAACTCGTATAAATATGTTAATAAAAATACTCTTAATACTGCCATTGTATTACAGTTCATCACTGACTATAATAACTCGTATAAATATGTTAATAAAAATACTCTTAATACTGCCATTGTATTACAGTTCATCACTGACTATAATAACTCGTATAAATATGTTAATAAAAATACTCTTAATACTGCCATTGTGACATTTTTCAGATAGTCAAAAGTTTCAAGAATAGAGTTTCAGAACCTCTTTTTCTCTACTTTTCTGGGTTATTCAAGTCACTAACTGATCTATTTCAATATTTTCTAGTTCAGCTCTTAGTTCAATAAATGTTTACCTCCAAGTTAAGCTGCTTTGTAAATCAATCTGTTCAATCTTAAAGTTATCCAAGTCAACCCACGTTTCCATATTCAGTGTGCCTAACGTTACAATATA